>NC_138296.1:74722500-75067500 GCF_965601325.2 Salmo salar | reverse complement strand
AGCAGTTTATACCGTGGCATTGTTGAATAATTGTTTCTGATTGGCTTGCAGGGCATTCTAGAGTGTGCATTATTTCCCTATAACGCACAGTATATTTGCGCAGTAGAAATCAATGGCTATAGTTCATTCTTACATGTTCTATGATTGAGCTACTTTTGAAAGCAAAAATCTAATTGAAAACATTATTGGCATTGTTGAATTTGATTTTCATAACGGCAAGCTAGGACTGATGGTTTGGTTAGCTAAACTAGCAAGTCTGTCAAGTTTACCATGGCAACTACTGTAGCTATCTAGTAAACTTGCCAACTACTTCAGTGGATGTTGAACACACCTGCAAATGAACACATTTCTAGCGGCAAATGTGTTAAATTCTAGCCATGGTATTAAAGGGATAATCAGCTCGGGGCTCTATGCGTTCTCTGGAAGATAATGCAACTCCGTGGAAGGTCAGTTCCACTCCGCTAGCGCGTCATAGAACACACCTTCCACGTCGTTCATTATGTTCCATAGTACGCACGCATAGCACCTTGTTGATTGGCCCTTAAATATCACATGACTGTCTGTATGTAACGCTAGGCTGTCATGTGGTGATTATAGAACCATGCAGTGCCTGAGACAGCTGAGCACAGTCTCTCTCCTGGACCACAGTCCTGTTCTCACACTGTCCTCTGTGTTAGAGTTACCATTTGAGATGGAACACCCTATAATCCTCTTTAAACCAGGGTTTACAGGCACTTTGGTGCAAAGGAAGTACCAATTGGATATGGGTGTTCTCAGCCTAGCACTGAGGACCCTGAAACATGAGAGTTGTGTCTGAGATGGCACCCTATTCCCGGTATAGTGCAATACTTTTGACACCAAAAGCATTTCAGATTATGGAGTCAGACAAAGGAAAAGTTCCACGTTGCAATAGGACTTTTTCTGAACAACTATTTACAGTTATTAGTTTGTACACCATGTGACTAGCTACATTTCTCCTAGAAAGTCTGACTCTTCGCCAGTGTTGTAGTGATTTCCATTCACGGTGAGTAAAGTAACACTCCCTCGACTTTCAATGCATTGCTCCGCAAAAGGTGGGTAAACCCTTGTGCCAAATAACGTTATTTACTTGCGTTTATCCTCCACTACACCACTGCTCATCACATACTGACAACGGTTCTATTTATAATGACGAGTAGGAGGGGTCCCTCCACCACATGCTATACATGCTTTCATTTAACACACACACACACACACACACACACACACACACACACACACACACACACACACACACACACACACACACACACACACACACACACACACACACACACACACACACACACACACACACACACACACACACACACACCTTTAATAATACGAGTCTGGGAAGCCTGAGGAATATGTCCAGGCAAGCAGAAATACTCCACAGCAAGACCAATAACTAATCCAGAATGCAAATAGTCAGGGCTATTCACGTTGCATTGCTGCTCTTTGATAACAGTCTGCTATTATTATGTACAAGCCAGTCCTAGAATAGCTGTGTGACCACAGGCAAAGTAGTAGCCCGGAGTAGGAGTGCAGAGAGGGATCATTTATTTCCATGGGTCAGGCAGCTTATGTTAGGGAGTTCCCAAACCTGTTTACATTAAATTGCTCTAATTTTTCCTCACTACAATTTCCCTGATTGCAGTTGGTGGTCTGCTATGAATTTGCTGCAGGTATTTTCTTGATTAACAGGATGCCAAAGCCATCTCTCTCTCATCACTTAAGTATAATGGATTGCCATTGCCCTCTCTTTCTCTCTCTCTTCATTACCCTGTTTGTATCCATCTTGATTCTAGAGGTGGGTGAAATGTCACCTCTCATTACATATAATTGTGATTACACCACAGCTAAGTGCCCTTTTAAATGTTCTCAGTGAGTCCAAGAGGTTTGGTGAGAACACCAATTTTCCATCACCCTTTCGGTTTGTCTGCCTGCAATGTCAATTCAGTCTAAAATCTCTCACCAACACCCTCAAAAAGCAGTGTTCTAGGAGAATATAGAGTGAGTTTTACTTGTCTTAATAATCCTTTCTTTCTAGCCCTGCCACAGTTCCCACCCCAGTGGTTCACCCTAGCCATGTTTATCCCTGGTTCAACGGGCCAGGGTGACTTACTTGTCTGGTCCCATCGCTATTCACTGAACCCTTCTCTTTGTGTGGTAATAGGACTAGACCATGGTGTCTGCTCAACTCTGCCCACAGCCCAACTTACAGTAGTGATACATGGGCCTGGCCTGCTGCATGACGTTCCCATTGAGTAGGCCTAAATCCCAGCAGCACCAGTAACATAGACTCCTCTGGCCCAATCAGCGGGGACTCACTTTAAACCCCATCCGTTACGCAGACACGGAGTAATGGCTGAGAGCACCCTGGTGCTTTCCAATGGAGAGTTATGGGCCTCACATAGGGCCGCTCAGGAGCCACACAGCCACCAACCTCTACTTTAGCTGATTAATAGCAATCAATACTCCATTATTGGCTGTGGAATATCGGTTGGCTGTGTCATGGCCTAGGGCCCCATGCAAGGAGAGAAGGGGGGGACATTGCGTCGCACAGTCAGAACAGGCTGCCATCTGCCATTGTCCCGGAGATGGTAGGGACTCCTGCAGCTCTCACCTGTACCTTGTCACATGAGCAAACCCCTGATTGTGAAAGATGTGACTCAACAGCCCTCTCTTCTCTTCTCTCCTCTCTACCCTATTTTCCTCACACTCAAAATGCACAAAAGAGAGAGCTGATTGAAAATGTTCAGTTCCAAACAACTATTCTAACACAATGTGATAGCATCAGCTCCTGAGGATAGGAGCCAATTGTACAAGTTATTTCTGGTAGATATTGTCTGTGGCACACCTGAAAAAAGGACTTGTTTACAGGCTGCACCCGGTAACACAAAAGCAAGACCATGGTGAGATCTGTTTCCCCTTATCAGTAGATAGGGCAGTAATAGTAGCATAGTGGTGAGTGTGTGTGTGTGTGTGTGTGTGTGTGTGTGTGTGTGTGTGTGTGTGTGTGTGTGTGTGTGTGTGTGTGTGTGTGTGTGTGTGCGTGCGTGCGTGTGCATGTGCGTGTGCGTGTGCTTGCTTGCATTCCAGTCTGTGTGCATCCATGCCCAGTATGTGTATGTGTGTGTGTTTGTGTGTGCATGCTCGAGAGTGCAGCCTATATCCCTCTAAACTATGTTTGATTCTTCCAGGCAGGCCTCAGAACATAACAGATCACTGAGGCTAAGTGCTTCGTGGCTGGGAAGCAGCATGCTCCCTGCTTAGGGCCAGCCTGGTAGGACTGTCATACTAATAGTCTCTGTAGGAAGGAAAGGACATGGAATCATGGGAAACACTGTGGATCAGATGAGACCTTCTTCTGTGCTCTGCAGCATCTGCCTGACATCCTGATGTCCATATATCACTAATGGTACACTATATTCCCTATATAGTTCTCTAATTATGACCAATCTACTGTAATTATGGCCTCTCTCTGCCCTGATCTCTGGTCAGACATAAATAAATTGTCCGTGCTATAAATCACATGCCTATTAGGTAGTGTGTGTGTGTCTGTGTATGAGTGTGTGTGAGCATGTCAATGAGTGTGTCTCTGATGCTGTCACTGAGGGGACATTAGCTAGCTACTATTGCTGGAAAGGAGATGAGGGTTAATGGGTAATGAGGTGATCTGAGACAGCAGACAGAAGCACTGTCTGCTGTCATCTTGTACCAGATAATGATGATGATGGTATTCTAGTGCAGTTGTTGGAAGGCATTACATTTAAATGGGAGCGGTGTCATCAGTATCAATCGCATGGATAATAAAAACAAATGGAAGCCCATGAGTTCCGTCTCCTTCCCTTCATTAGATCTGTGCCAATCTGGTCCTGTTTGAATCATGCCACTTCCTCCGATGAATATAGAGTTTTGCCTAGCCAAATAACGCAATGCTTGAGCAAACCAAGGCAATCTCAAGTGCTGGTCTCCAACTCACTAAAACTATGACATGACTATCATGACTGAAGATAGCAAATAGAATGGCACATGTTATTTCTGTGCAATTAACTATGAAAACAACCCCAGCGAGGCTTATTATACTGTACCAGACTAAGAGCTGAGATCTAAAAGCCTTGAGTCTTCAGATGCTCGGCACTCAACAACTTAGCTAAACTCTATCTAGTCATTAACCTTGGCACTAGTGTCTGGTACAAACATGATTAGCGATATCTGTCTGCTTTTTAGGACCCGGAAGTGTTAGTGAGTGCAGGAAGGAGACAGACGAGAGCTGTGTGTGTGTGTGTGTGTGTGTGTGTGTGTGTGTGTGTGTGTGTGTGTGTGTGTGTGTGTGTGTGTGTGTGTGTGTGTGTGTGTGTGTGTGTGTGTGTGTGTGTGTGTGTGTGTGTGTGTGTACACAGAGTGGCGGGCGGTGCTGCAGTGAATATGTACAGCCAGAGAGAGCAAATGGCAGGAGAATCTGCTGTCTCTGCTGTCAGGCTCATTTGCTCCCAGCAGGGTCTTCAATTACCAATGATTAAAACCCCTTTGGTGTCCAGCTACTATCTGCTTAAGTGGAGGAACTCTACATCTGGGAGAGTGTGAGAGATGTGGTGCCTAATTTTTTAGATTTATACACTCTGCCACGTATTAATAACATTTACTAACCCAAGGGTTGGATTAACACAACGTGAAGGACTTGATGATATGGGGAACTTCAAGTCACTTACAATGTACTTGATCAGGGACCATGCACAGCATCTGTACTACTGTAGAGGCACCAGAGTTAGCTGTAGAGGCAGCAGAGTTAGCTGTAGCGGCACCAGAGTTAGCTGTAGAGGCACCAGAGTTAGCTGTAGTGGCACCAGAGTGAGCTGTAGAGGCACCAGAGTTAGCTGTAGCGGCACCAGAGTTAGCTGTAGAGGCACCAGAGTTAGCTGTAGTAGCACCAGAGTTAGCTGTAGTGGCACCAGAGTGAGCTGTAGAGGCACCAGAGTGAGCTGTAGAGGCACCAGAGTTAGCTGTAGCGGCACCAGAGTTAGCTGTAGTAGCACCAGAGTTAGCTGTAGTGGCACCAGAGTGAGCTGTAGAGGCACCAGAGTGAGCTGTAGAGGCACCAGAGTTAGCTGTAGCGGCACCAGAGTTAGCTGTAGCGGCACCAGAGTTAGCTGTAGAGGCACCAGAGTTAGCTGTAGAGGCACCAGAGTTAGCTGTAGCGGCGGCACCAGAGTTAGCTGTAGAGGCACCGGAGTTAGCTGTAGCGGCACCAGAGTTAGCTGTAGAGGCACCAGAGTTAGCTGTAGAGGCACCAAGAGTTAGCTGTAGCGGCACCAGAGTTAGCTGTAGAGGCATCAGAGTTAGCTGTAGAAGCACCAGAGTTAGCTGTAGTGGCACCAGAGTTAGCTGTAGCGGCACCAGAGTTAGCTGTAGCAGCACCAGAGTTAGCTGTAGCGGCACCAGAGTTAGCTGTAGTGGCCCAGAGTTAGCTGTAGATGCACCAGAGTTAGCTGTAGAGGCACCAGAGTTAGCTGCAGCAGCACCAGAGCTAGCTGTAGCTGCACCAGAGTTAGCTGTAGCAGCACCAGAGCTAGCTGTAGCTGCACCAGAGTTAGCTGTAGAGGCACCAGAGTTAGCTGTAGAGGCACCAGAGTTAGCTGTAGCGGCACCAGAGTTAGCTGTAGCGGCACCAGAGTTAGCTGTAGCTGCACCAGAGCTAGCTGTAGCGGCACCAGAGCTAGCTGTAGTGGCACCAGAGTTAGCTGTAGCTGCACCATAGTTAGCTGTAGCTGCACCACAGTTTGCTGTAGCGGCACCAGAGTTAGCTGTAGCGGCACCAGAGTTAGCTGTAGCTGCACCAGAGTTAGCTGTAGCGGCACCAGAGCTAGCTGTAGAGGCACCAGAGCTAGCTGTAGCTGCACCAGAGCTAGCTGTAGCGGCACCAGAGTTAGCTGTAGCGGCACCAGAGTTAGCTGTAGCGACACTAGAGTTAACTTCATTGCCAATTTACATCTGAGGTTCCTGGGCTAAAAACAACTTATATAATAATACCAACCACATTAAACATTATTATAAAGTAACTACTATAATGGTAATGTCGGACAATACTAGATATAATACTAGTTACAATTCCCATTGAAGAGGAGCCTAGGTGTAAATATATTCAGAATGAAGATGTGTTTATGCACGTGGTTTTCAGCAGGTCCGTTAGGAAGGAACGTTTTCCACACAACAGGAAGCCTGCGGCAATAAAAGCCAATAGCCTAATAGACTGAGGCAGTCAAAATACATAAACCAGGACACAGCAACTACATTTGACCACAGGACACATCTCTATTGGATTTGGGATCCAGAGAAAGCACAGGCGCACAGCACCCATCCTTAGAGTCCTCTGTGTTTGTCTGTGCATTTATCTCACTCTAGTTCTCATCCCCGAGAGGATACATAGAGGACATAATTCACAGATTAAATCATATTTCAGGTCATCATGCACAGTACTACTGACATATTGTTTACAACATAGATAGAATTTCATGCATTGAGAGAATAATGAATATCTGTGATGCTGTTTCAATAAGTACCTGCCTATTGGGTTCTAGATGTATTTCCCTCCCTCCCTCCCTCCCTCCCTCCGTGTTGGCCTCTCTGCCCTTTTCTGATCTCACTGTGTGTTTGACACCTCTGTTTTCACAGACTCCAAGATGGAGACTGCTGCTAACAGGTGCTCTCTGCATAAATTTACATTAATACCACATACTGTACACCACCAGTGTCAACCAAAACTGAAGTGCCAAATGCCTTTCAATGCAGCAACACTTTATCCTTCAATTCGACAAGGCACAACCAGAAAGATTAGAACACACATTGGTGATGTATTCAGCTCTGTTTCATGATTCGACCTGGATTTCCAGGCTAGAAATGTACTGCTCTCATCAGGATTTCTCCGTGACTGATACAACATAAATAGTCCTGTCGTGTTTTGCTGATCTGTGTCTGAGTCTTGTTTACAGTGACCTGCAGCTGTGCAAGATGGATTCCCTCCAGGCCCAATGAGATTAGAAGTGTCATGTCGCATCAGGAGGTGAAAAAATGACAGAGCAGAGAGAGAGAGAGAGAGAGAGTGGGCAAGGCTGTGGGAGATTAGACTGAGCTACGGCAGAGCAGAGTGTAGGCAACGGCTGTGGGAGATTAGACTGAGCTACGGCAGAGCAGAGCGTAGGCAACGGCTGTGGGAGATTAGACTGAGCTACGGCAGAGCAGAGCGTAGGCAACGGCTGTGGGAGATTAGACTGAGCTACGGCAGAGCAGAGCGTAGGCAACGGCTGTGGGAGATTAGACTGAGCTACGGCAGAGCAGAGCGTAGGCAACGGCTGTGGGAGATTAGACTGAGCTACGGCAGAGCAGAGCGTAGGCAACGGCTGTGGGAGATTCGACTGAGCTACGGCAGAGCAGAGCGTAGGCAACGTCTGTGGGAGATTAGACTGAGCTACGGCAGAGCAGAGCGTAGGCAACGGCTGTGGGAGATTAGACTGAGCTACGGCAGAGCAGAGCGTAGGCAACGGCTGTGGGAGATTAGACTGAGCTACGGCAGAGCAGAGCGTAGGCAACGGCTGTGGGAGATTAGACTGAGCTACGGCAGAGCAGAGCGTAGGCAACGGCTGTGGGAGATTAGACTGAGCTACGGCAGAGCAGAGCGTAGGCAACGTCTGTGGGAGATTAGACTGAGCTACGGCAGAGCAGAGTGTAGGCAACGGCTGTGGGAGATTAGACTGAGCTACGGCAGAGCAGAGCGTAGGCAACGTCTGTGGGAGATTAGACTGAGCTACGGCAGAGCAGAGCGTAGGCAACGTCTGTGGGAGATTAGACTGAGCTACGGCAGAGCAGAGCGTAGGCAACGGCTGTGGGAGATTAGACTGAGCTACGGCAGAGCAGAGTGTAGGCAACGGCTGTGGGAGATTAGACTGAGCTACGGCAGAGCAGAGCGTAGGCAACGTCTGTGGGAGATAGACTGAGCTACGGCAGAGCAGAGTGTAGGCAACGGCTGTGGGAGATTAGACTGAGCTACGGCAGAGCAGAGCGTAGACAACGTCTGTGGGAGATTAGACTGAGCTACGGCAGAGCAGAGTGTAGGCAACGGCTGTGGGAGATTAGACTGAGCTACGGCAGAGCAGAGCGTAGGCAACGTCTGTGGGAGATTAGACTGAGCTACGGCAGAGCAGAGCGTAGGCAACGTCTGTGGGAGATTAGACTGAGCTACGGCAGAGCAGAGTGTAGGCAACGGCTGTGGGAGATTAGACTGAGCTACGGCAGAGCAGAGCGTAGGCAACGGCTGTGGGAGATTAGACTGAGCTACGGCAGAGCAGAGCGTAGGCAACGTCTGTGGGAGATTAGACTGAGCTACGGCAGAGCAGAGTGTAGGCAACGGCTGTGGGAGATTAGACTGAGCTACGGCAGAGCAGAGCGTAGGCAACGGCTGTGGGAGATTAGACTGAGCTACGGCAGAGCAGAGCGTAGGCAACGGCTGTGGGAGATTAGACTGAGCTACGGCAGAGCAGAGCGTAGGCAACGGCTGTGGGAGATTCGACTGAGCTACGGCAGAGCAGAGCGTAGGCAACGGCTGTGGGAGATTAGACTGAGCTACGGCAGAGCAGAGTGTAGGCAACGGCTGTGGGAGATTCGACTGAGCTACGGCAGAGCAGAGTGTAGGCAACGGCTGTGGGAGATTAGACTGAGCTACGGCAGAGCAGAGTGTAGGCAACGGCTGTGGGAGATGAGACTGAGCTACGGCAGAGCAGAGCGTAGGCAACGGCTGTGGGAGATTAGACTGAGCTACGGCAGAGCAGAGCGTAGGCAACGGCTGTGGGAGATGAGACTGAGCTACGGCAGAGCAGAGCGTAGGCAACGGCTGTGGGAGATTAGACTGAGCTACGGCAGAGCAGAGTGTAGGCAACGGCTGTGGGAGATTAGACTGAGCTACGGCAGAGCAGAGCGTAGGCAACGGCTGAGAGCACCAGCAGAGCAAACAGAACTCTGACAAATACTAAGCTGCCATATGTGGAGTATTGAGGGGTAACCTCTGCTTCTCAAGACAGGCATTTGAATGTCATGTTAGCGAAATAAATAAAGGTTAAGACAGGCCTTATAGAAAACATGTGATTCTGCTCTTTCCCTCTCTCTTCCTCGTTCTCGCTCTTCAGTTTATCCAGAGATGTACCTGATAAGACAGCAGAAAAGGAGAACATCCTCATTTTGGTTTCTAGTTTGGTGTAGATTCATCCGCCCGACTGGCTGAGTGTGGGATCAGAGGTAAAGCACAAGGCCTTGAGTCTTGGCCTGACAAAACTGCTGACGTTGTTTGTGGTAAGAGCAGGAGTGAGGCTGTTCCTATTCTGTAACAGTGACTCAGAGCACCACTCATAAATGTTTTTGTGTGCTATCTATTGTAATAAAACAACATGTACTGCTGCTGGTTGGAGATGGTATTTTGCCTACTTTAATGACTTAACAATAAGCAGGCCTTCAGAGCCCAATATCTAGACAGGAGACAAAGAAACGTGTTTAAAACCAGTTAGAACACAACAGGCACACCTGCATCCTCTTAACCAGAGAGTGGTAACCATGGTTCTCTCTGTCCTCTCTCTCTCTTTCTCTCTCTTTATCCATGTCCCTCTCTCTCAATTTCAAATCAATTCAATTCAATTTGCTTTATTGGCATGACGTAACAATGTACATATTGCCAAAGCTTACTTTGGATATTTACAATATGAAAATAATAAGAATCAAAATTGCCAACGGGACAACAATAACAACAATAATCAAGGGTCAAAATAACCATACATTGAACAATAACAATAAGCATAGAGGACATGTTGGTCTGTCAGACACTGTCTCTCATCTTATGTTAGGCAGCAATGTAGTGCGCTGCCAACCCACAGCTCTCTGCGTCCTCCCCCAACAGGACGGGTAGCCTACTCACATCAGAGAGGTCTTTGAAACCTTGAATAAGGGTTTCAAATTTGGGGAAATGACACTCTCTAATTGTTTAATATTTTTTACATTTTGTCAGGAAATGCAGCTTCGTCTCAGGTTCTGCTGTTGTGCAGTGGTTGCACAGCCTTTCCTCTACAGGAAGCCAGGTGTTCCTGTGTCTACCCTTCTCTCTCTCTCTCTATGTCCCTCTATCTTGATCTATGCCCCTCTCTCTCTCTTTCTTTATCTATGTCTTTCTCTCTGTCCCTCTCTCTCTCTCTCTCTCTTTATCTATGCCCCCCCTCTCTCTCTATTTATGTATGTCCCTCTCTCTATATATATATATACAGTATATATATATGTCCCTCTCTCTCTCTCTTTATCTGTCTCTCTCTCTCTTTATCTATGTCTCTCTCTCTTTATCTATGTCCTTCTCTCTCTCTCTTTATCTATGTCCCTCTCTCTCTCTCTCTTTCTTTCTCTCCCTCTTTCTCTCTCTCTCTGTATCTGTGTCCCTCTCTCTCTATCTATGTCCGCAATCTCTCTATCTCTCTCTTTATCTATGTCCCGCACTCTCTCTCTCTCTGTCTATCCCGCTCTCTCCCTCTCTTTTCCACTCGCTCCTTCTCTCACCCTATAAAGTATAGCCTAACCAGGATGATAGGCTGTAGGAAATATGGGGTGCTAAAACACGGATCAATACTGCTCTCTGGCTGAGAGCAGGACAACAGAAACATTACATTTTCATGGTAGCCCAACAGTTTCCATGAAGCCCACTCTGATTTCAGTATTTCAGTATTTTATTGTCTCATGTCGTACTGGGGGCTAAAAACATACAGTAGTTTAAATAACAAACTCTGCTGTATGCATTAAATGAATGTGCATGTAAGTGCCAGAAAATAAAAGTATAATTGTAATACAGTGATGAGTTCTGCTGCCCACGTTGACAAGATAATTGTCCCTACTGCATGATAGCAATGGGAAGATAGCCTGCCATGTTAGCATAAGGCACTGCTGTCTACATGCATTCCAGGATAAAATGATCCATTCTTTGTTAAAGCACACAGAGCTAGTACTGTTTTCTCCAAATCTAAGTATTATTAGTCACATATTTGACATTCTTAACTTCATTATATAAAAAGTGAAGGAGAGCAATGACCCGAAGCCAAGACAGACCGACCTTGGGTCCAAAACGACCACACAGAGAGTCAGACAACTTACACAACTGCAACAGTCATTAGTAAAGGTACTGTGTTGGGATCAGCTAGGAACAGATGAACACTTTTACATAAAACAGACACCCAATGGCACTAACTGACCTAGTGTCAGCTCAGAACACCCATTTAAAAACACCATAACAACAAACAGCAGATTCTGGTTAGTCCTGCCAGCTGCAGTCATATAATCCATACCGCACTGTCACAACAAATCAGAACAAGCCTTCGCTGTGCCAAGGCCTTTGTTTACTAAACAGCTTCTGGCATGTGCTGGGTGTTAGGGTCGTCAACGGGGTCGTATATCGGGTCACGGTGGATTAAAAGAGCACGTTTTTAAATGCCCGTCTTTTAGGATTTCACTTTAACTTTAATCTGTGTATATGACCTAGACTCATCTCTAAGGAGCAACCTGCAACAAGGAGAGTCTGTCAGCAGCGCTTTCCTCAACGTCAGCACTTTGAGAGAGACAGAGAGGGGGGAAGAGACAGAGAGAGAAAGAGAGAGAGAGAGAGAGAGAGAGAGAGAGAGAGAGAGAGAGAAAGAGAGGCAGAGAGAGAGCGAGAGAGAGAGAGAGAGAGAGAGAGAGAGCGAGAGGGAGAGAGAGAGAAAGAGCGAGAGAGAGAGAGGCAGAGAGAGAGCGAGAGAGAGAGAGAGAGAGAGAGAGAGAGAGAGAAAGAGAAAGAGAGAGAAAGAGCGAGAGAGAGAGAGGCAGAGAGAGAGCGAGAGAGAGAGAGAGAGAGAGAGAGAGAGAGAGGAGGCCTCTACCTCTGCCAATATAGATAATCTAATGTGCCCAGCTCTGTTCTACTGTTATTACAATGAAGAGGGGCTCCTTTACATGAATTAATGGATTAATTAAACTCAGAGACAGAAGACAGAGCTGTGTATAATTGATACTGAATGTGCATCGCTGGGAGAGCACAAAGGTCACACTGTCAATTACATTACTAGAATGCATCAATACATCAAAGGACCAGTCCATCAAGGACATTATGACGACAGACAGTAGGTTATGCATTAATAGTTATCCTGCCAGGACAGGCAGGAAAGGTTACGTTAACGTTACAGCAACGCTCCTGTCAAACGTATCTGTGGGTGTTAGCCTGCATCACACAATTAATTTCTCTCTGTGTCACTGTGACCCATATTACAACTCATGGGTGTTCATACTGTACTTTATGTGGAGTACAGGAGAGGGAGGGATGCAGGGAGGGAGGGAGGGAGGGAGGGAGGGAGGGAGGGAGAGAGAGAGAGAGAGGGAGGGAGGGATGCAGGGAGGGAGGGAGGGGGATGGGTAGAATCTGAGCTGACATCCCCTGCCCAATGTCTAGGTCATCAGAGTGTGGTGTACTGATTAGACTGGTGCACCCATGGTCCACAGCAGTAGGTGATTAACATGGAGACTCCAGGAAGGGCCCTCAGATGTCTGAACACTCCATGGAATTCCAAATGTTACATAACATAACAGGAATGAAGGTCAGATAACCTGAAAACGTAACAGAATGTTTTAAGCTCTTACCTTTTAGTTAGCAAATCATGTGTCCATCATGGTCAGGTTAACACCGAAAAGATGAGAAAGAGAGAGAAATGAAAGATTAGCAAACTGTCAGAATAAATTACAAAATAACAATATGTATCATGTACTTTATATCAAATATTTGCCGTTATGCTTGGTTTTAGATAAGTCAACAGCAGTTTGTTACAGTGTAACTTTCTGCTGTGTACAGTGGTTTCTAAAACATATTCCTGTCTGTGCGTGCTGCTACTATGGGGCAAATTCAACTCAACGTGTCCCTTCCTGTCCTGTGCTGTGTCTACAGTGTGAGTATGCCCTGTCACTTCCCCAACTCATAAACCTAATGAATCACACATCACACCTTCACAAGCACCCTCAAACCAGTCTCAGAATCAATACTTAGAAAACACATCTCCTGTTCTCATTCCCCCAAGCCCTCCTAGCGCCCCAGGCCCCCCCCAGTCCCCCCCAGTCCCCCCAGTCCCCCCAGCCCCTTCCACAGGATGGCTGTGTATTAATAATCACTTCCAGTGCGTGTCGGCAAGCTTGTCGTGCTGCAAGCAGCCATGTTATACTTCCATCTCCTGTGTTGCTCTCTCTCTTTCTGCCCCTCTCTGTCTGTATGTCTGTCTCTGTCTGTCTTTCTCTCCATCTTCCTCCACCTCTCTCTCTGCACATGCCACATATCCCATCTTCTCCTCCTCTCTTCCGGCAGCTCAGGGCTCTAATGACAGACCCCTGACCTCTGACCTATAGCGGGGGCTAAGTGACACACAGCATTAGCAGCTGAGCCTCAGGCATGCAGGGATGGGCCCAGTCAGCGTTATTACCATGTTGCTGAGACCCCTCCACTCCAACCCCCCCTATGGGGAATGGTTGAGGCCTGAGGCTTGAGGCCTGTGACCCCCCCAGGATGGATTGGATGACTGTGGTCCTCATGCCTAGTAATGCATAACTCCAATGTATTTACATTCCCAGTATGAATGAGTGAGGCTGGAGCTTATAGCTCTAATACATTGTAGCCCCTGTCGTCTCTACTAGGGCTGGGAATTGCCAGGGACCTCACAATGTTATCATGACGCTTAGGTGCCGATTCAATATGTATTACGAATATCATGATTCTGACGATTCTACATGTATTGTGAATCGATAGTGCGATTTTATTGTGATTTGATGTTCCAAACATATTGCTCACAATATGTCTCTCTGCTGCAGAGACAAGAGAGAGCATGAGAAAATGAGTTTTGAAATAAAAGTGCCAAAAACACGTTGCCACACGATTTAAAAATAGTTTACTATTATTATTTCTTACAAAACAATACTTGTATTCAAAGATTTAATATAATATCGCCCAAAATCATTTTGATTTATATAACTGAGAGACAATTTTTTCCCCATCACTACTAGGTATAGCCCAGAGGTGTGAGACAGAGCCTGCTGTGTCCTGCCCAGTAGAGTGGCAGGCCGCTGGGGTAATTTACACCTCCAGGGAGGGCCCAGCCAGGACCAGGACCAGGCCTGAGGTGGCCATGTCACTGCCTGTCCAGAAATCACACACAGTCACACATGCCAGGTCTCAAGAGAGTGAGAGGACCCCATTCATCATGTCAGTGTGATTACTCCTCCCTATGTGTTGGTGATAACTGTCAATCACTGCCTGCTTGTCAGCATGACCACACACATCACGCCACCAAAATTGCTTCACGACTGTTAGTCACGTTGCCGTGGTAACCTATGGTGTTGACAACACACTGTTGATGCTAGGAAAAAAAGCTTTGACTGACACCCCATAATGAACATCTTTGAATGGGGTGTGTTGTGGGGGGGGGGGGCTGTCAACATAAATACCAGGGTCTGATGCTCATTTTCAACTTGGCGGCTAACTTAACAGAGCAAATGTCATCAGGCACACACTGGGCGCCTCTCAGGAAGCCACATTTGAAAAACGGCTCCCAAAAGTGGCAGCATTTTATGACAGATTTTTCTCTCTCTCTTTCCTCCCTCTTTCCTGCCTCTCTCTACTTCTCTCTCCCTCTTTCTCTCTGCCTGATACTGCGCCTCACACTTATAGCTACAGTTGAAGTCGGAAGTTTACATACACCAGCCAAATACATTTAAACTCAATTCCTGACATTTAATCCTAGTAAAACTTCCCTGTCTTAGGTCAGTTAGGATCACCACTTTATTTTAAGAATGTCAGAATAACAGTAGAGAGAATTCTTAATTTCTGCTTTTATTTCTTTCATCACATTCCCAGTGGGTCAGAAGTTTACATACACTCAATTAGTATTTGATAGCATTGCTTTTAAATTGTTTAACTTGTGTCAAACGTTTCAGGTAGCCTTCCACAAGCTTCCCACAATAAGTTGGGTTAATATTGGCCCATTCCTCCTGACAGAGCTGGTGTAACTGAGTCAGGTTTGTAGGCATCCTTGCTCGCACACGCTTTTTCAGTTCTGCCCACAAATGTTCTATAGGATGAGGTCAGGGCTTTGTGATGGCCACTCCAATACCTTGACTTTGTGGTCCTTAAGCCATTTTCCACAACTTTGGAAGTATGCTTGGAGTCATTGTCCATTTGGAAGACCCATTTGCGACCAAGCTTTAACTTTCTGACTGATGTCTTGAGATGTTGCTTCAATATATCCACATCATTTTCCTGCCTCATGAAGCCATCTATTTTGTGAAGTGCACCAGCCCCTCCTGCAGCAAAGCACCCCCACAACATGATGCTGCCACCCCCGTGCATCACGGTTGGGATGGTGTTCTTCAGCTTGCAAGCGTCCCCCTTTTTCCTCCTAACATAACGATGGTCATTATGGCCAAACAGTTCTATTTTTGTTTCATCAGACCAGAGGACATTTCTCCAAAAAGTACGATCTTTGTCCCCATGTGCAGTTGCAAACCGTAGTCTGGCTTTTTTATGGCGGTTTTGGAGCAGTTGCTTCTTCCTTGCTGAGCAGCCTTTCAGGTTATGTTGATATAGGACTCTTTTTACTCTAGATATAGATATTTTTGTACCTGTTTCCTCCAGCATCTTCACAAGGTCCTTTGCTGTTGTTCTGGGATTGATTTGCACTTTTCGCACCAAAGCACGTTCATCTCTAGGAGACAGAACGCGTCTCCTTCCTGAGCAGTATGACTGCTGCGTGGTTCCATTGTGTTTATACTTGCGTACTATTGTTTGTACAGATGAATGTGGTACCTTCAGGTGTTTGGAAATTGCTCCCAAGGATGAACCAGACTTGTGGAGGTCTACAATTTTTTTTCTGAGGTCTTGGCTGATTTCTTTTGATTTTCCCACGATGTCAAGCAAAGAGGCACTGAGTTTAAAGGTAAGCCTTGTAATACATCCACAGGTACACCTCCAATTGACTCAAATGATGTCAATTAGCCTATCAGAAGCTTCTAAAGCCATGACATAATTTTCTGGAATTTTCTAAGCTGTTTAAAGGCACAGTAAACTTCTGACCTACTGGAATTGTGATACAGTGAATTATAAGTGAAATAATCTGTCTGTAAACAATTGTTGGAAAAATGACTTGTGTCATGCACAAAGTAGATGTCCTAACCGACTTGCCAAAACTATAGTTTGTTAACAAGAAATTTGTGGAGTGGTTGAAAAACGAGTTTTAATGATTCCAACCTAAGTGTATGTAAACTTCCGACTTCAACCGTATATAAAACATATGGAGGGTCCATGACCGACTTATCAGAACCAGAACACAGCTCGTATCAAGTCTAAATGGAACATACTGTTTATACCTCATCCCTGCTATGAAAAGCGTATGTGGAAAGTCTATGCGATACTGTGGGGTTTCCCACCTGTGTTATATGATGTGAAATTTGAGGACTTCACCAGAGCTGAGGTGAATTCCAAATAGAACCCCAGCTCCTACCACCTTGCCTTCTGACTGATTGTAATTTGGAACATTCTGGCTGTTTGGAATTTCCACCCTAATGGTTTCACTCTAGACCGTTTAGGAACTAAGAGTATTTAGCAAGTAGGGGCTAGGGGTTGATTTGGAATTCAGCTGCTATTTCTCCTTGCACCATTGCTGTCCTATCAAAAACCTATCCTGACACCATCCTCTAAAAAGCCTCTAGCCTGTCCCTCTCTCCCCTCTACACACACAGCACAACTACCTAGAGGGTCATTGAAGAGCAATCACTCTGCTTGTCTTTAACATCCTGAGATTGTGAATTAGTGTAGTTTCCATCTGAGGGGCGGAGGGTTGACTGCTGAGTCTATGGGAGCAACTCTGACTGGCAGGAACTCAAAGTCTCTCTGTGGTCTCCCAATCAGCATCTTGACCTAAAGAAGCGAGACACCCCACTCACAGTTTTTTTCCCTGTTTTTTCTGGTTCATTGAAAGTCAATGAACTGATTAGACCAGAACCAGCCACTACTAAGTAGACCAGACCCAGCTGCTACTAAGTAGACCAGACCCAGCTGCTACTAAGTGGACCAGACCTAACCGCTACTAAGTAGACCAGAACCAGCTGCTACTAAGTAGACCAGGCCCAGCTGCTACTAAGTAGACCAGACCCAGCTGCTACTAAGTAGACCAGACACAGCTGCTACTAAGTAGACCAGACCCAGCTGCTACTAAGTAGACCAGACCCAGCTGCTACTAAGTAGCCCAGACCCAGCTGCTACTAAGTAGACCAGAACCAGCTGCTACTAAGTAGACCAGAACCAGCTGCTACTAAGTAGACCAGGCCCAGCTGCTACTAAGTAGACCAGACCCAGCTGCTACTAAGTAGACCAGACCCAGCTGCTACTAAGTAGACCAGACCCAGCTGCTACTAAGTAGCCCAGACCCAGCTGCTACTAAGTAGCCCAGACCCAGCTGCTACTAAGTAGCCCAGACCCAGCTGCTACTAAGTAGACCAGAACCAGCTGCTACTAAGTAGACCAGAACCAGCTGCTACTAAGTAGACCAGGCCCAGCTGCTACTAAGTAGACCAGACCCAGCTGCTACTAAGTAGACCAGACCCAGCTGCTACTAAGTAGACCAGACCCAGCTGCTACTAAGTAGACCAGAACCAGCTGCTACTAAGTAGACCAGACCCAGCTGCTACTAAGTAGACCAGACCCAGCTGCTATTAAGTAGACCAGACCCAGCTGCTACTGATTAGACCAGACACAGCTGCTACTAAGTAGCCCAGACCCAGCTGCTACTAAGTAGCCCAGACCCAGCTGTTATTGTGTCAGTGTCTATGGAAAAAACACGCAGTCAAGTAGACCAGAATTTACAACAACAAAAAATATAGTGAACAGCCTGAGTGAACTATCTTCATTTATTCACCATCCTTGACTGAGAGACTGACTAAAACATGTTTTTCTTAAAGGGACAAACATGCTTTCCTTAAAGGGACAAAACAAAATGACCACAGTAGCCAGTCATGCAGCCCCCCCCCCCCCCGAAGGTTTTCCTTACAACTCCGCTTTCAGTATGAGTGTGTGATCAGTTCATTAATATGATCAGACACAGAAAACTGTATGCAACAAAAAGCTGTACGCAACTTCCAGAAAAACCCTGTTATAGCAGTGGTGGGAAATGTACCCAATTGACACACTTGAGTACATACTCAACATACTTTTCACCAGGGCTATAACAGGGTATAACAGGGTAAGGTGATATGTGTAGAGCCGGGGAGACGGTAACTGTGAGTGAGCGCCATGCCTGTGTTCCCATGCAGCATTAGCAGCTATGCGCATCATGTACAGTAGGCTAAAGCCCACACTAGACTCCTCAGAACAGGCACCATGTGGAACATGGTGAGACAGACACACACTAAGGGCCTACAGGGGAAACACTGGGCTCCACTGGATCCAGGAGGACACTGAGATATATCGAATTTGTGGTCAATTAACCATTTTCTTTGTGGATTTTGATGTACACTTGGGGTCATTCTATTGCTGGAAGTTCTACTACGGCCAAGTTTCAGCCTCCTGACTCCATGATGCAGTTGACCTAGACAAGGGCCCCATGATCAGTGGAAGCAAAACAGCCCCATAATATCCAAGATCCGCCAGCATGTTACAGTAGGTATGAGGTTCTTTTCTGCATCCTTCTTTCGAGGCCAAACCCACCTCTACTGTGCTTGGCCAAAGAGCTCTATTTCCGTCTCATCTGACCATAGCACTCGGTTCCAATCCAAGTGCCATTGCCTTTTTCGCAAACTCCTGGCATTTACATTTTTTAGTTGTTCTCAATAAAGGCTTTTTTTATGGCAACACTTCCAAATAGCCTATTGGCATAGAGGTGGCTTTTAATTCTAGATTTTGAGTTTACCACTGTTCCAGTGGTTTTAAATGTCTTAATTGTTGCCCTAATCAGTTGTTTTTTTTGTACCCATTGCCTGATTTATGAAAGTCAACAACCATTTGTGTCACGTTCGTCATATGAAGGAGACCAAGGCGCAGCGTGGGTATCGTTCCACATCATTTATTTTAATGTGAAACTATGCAAGACATACAATAAACTATAAACAAAACAACAAACCGTGACGAAGAGGTGCAACATGCACTAACTCAAAATAATCTCCCACAAAACACAAGTGGGAAAAACAACTACTTAAATATGATCCCCAATTAGAGACAACGATGACCAGCTGCCTCTAATTGGAATCATTTGAAAACCCCAACATAGAAAAAAGAAACTAGAACATAACATAGAAAAATTAAACTAGACAAAAAAAAACAGTCACGCCCTGACCTACTCTACCATCGAAAAATACGAGCTCTCTATGGTCAGGACGTGACAATTTGTTTCTTTTCATTTGTGAGTTTTTTGCCTTTCCCGATTTTGATGGATGACAATGGGATTTTACTTGAGTGTTACCAAATTTTTATACCCCAGTGAAACAGGAAGGCATAGAAGGCCACAATACATTTCCTTAAGATGAGATGAAGTTATTAATGCAGATTTAAATGCCCACACAAATATAATATTTTTTTTAAACTGAAAGACTTTGGCCAAAGCTTACCCATGATGATGCACAACAATGTAAGTCAGTCAATAAGTCATCGTTTTAGTCAGTATGATATATTTCAGCTTTATGTGCCAAATCCGAATGTATGACTTTGGATGTTTTCATTTATCTTTCATGTCTTTTCCTATAACTTGACGTGCAAATTCTTTTCAGCATACGTTTTGTTTCAGGGCTAGGTTTTATTTCAATGTTACCACCCACCAGCATGGCAATGTTTATTCATCAGAAACACCTGCTGCAAAATTATTCCTATTTGTGAGTCGTCTGCGAGCCAAACAGCTGTTCTCTGTAGCCTACACTTGGATTTCCACTAGATAAAATAGCCACAAAGTCAAAATTGGCTATATTGTACAAATTCCTGAAAATAAAAAATGTTTTTTGGTCTTCATTTAAGGTTAGCAGTGTGGTTAAGGTTAGGGTTTTAAAATCGGATTTTAAGAAGAGAAAAAAAATGTTGTGTAACTAGTGATGACCATTATCATAATACATTGGATAATTATTGAATTTTCACTTATGTATTAGCTAGTCTGGCAAAAAAGAAATATGACCGTTATAAATTGCATGATATGATTGCATTTTAGAACCTCGCTCCCCCCGACGCACTAATATAAATGGTTTTGACCACTAACGTTTTAGGCAAATTCGTTTTACATGGCCCAGTCCCCCGGGTGTTCAAGGATCGCAAATTTTCGACCATTCCATCGATCCTAAAGAGAAATCTCCATCCCCTGGGGCACAGGGCCACGCAAATCAATCTCGTTCCAAACCATTCAATAGTTAGGCTATCCATATTACCGGAATTTATATTATTTATTAAAGAATATAGCTATTTGACAATGTCCGTGTGCATGTACAAATATTAATGACGTCTGGAATCCGACACGGTTTCACTGGAATTATCAAACGACAAGAGTCAGACAAACGTCAACCCTCAAAATGTCAACAGCTCGTATAAGCACGGTTTAGCTGAGACTCATCTCTTGACAGGTTTGAAAAGTCTTGGTAGTCTTTTTCTGAAATATTTTTTTTTAGCTGAAATGGTGCTCACATAACTTTCATTAGCTGGCTAAGGTTAGCATGCTAGCTGGTTACATTGACAGCTGTCAGTCAGTGCCCTTTTTGTTGTTATTTCTCTGCTACACATGGAGATCACCACAACATTCCCACCCCCAATTCCTGAATATGTATTTGCAGTCTGCGTCAGTCTTCGTGTTGGAACCTAAAAGAGAATTTCCGCTCTAGGACATGAATTACTCGAAAAAGGTATGGCAATGTCCTCTGAGGTGGGCCATTCATTTTGTTAGAATGAATTTATAAGAATCTTTTGAGGTGCCAATAATTTTGACACTTATCTTTTTGACGATTTAAAAAAAAAATCTCTTTCTCTGAGCAATTAATTTACTACAAAAGAGTATATATATATATTTTTTTTTTAATGGAAGCATACAGTATACAATAGCTCGTTATTTGTATTATTTATGTTATTATTATTATTATTTTTTTTTATCTTATTCTAATATACTCTCAATTGACCCACAAATGTGAATGTACTCTCTCTGTCCCTGTGAGGAGGGTTGAACAGTCTGATTGGGATTGGAGGCAGCCATGTTCCCTCCTCTGCTTCCATCCTGGCAGTAATAAGCAATACGAGCCCTTCAGCTACAAATGTGTGCTGTTCTGTATTGTGGTTTTGCCAACATGTATGATCATACATGCATGATTGGAGAGCAAGCCTTACTGCACACAAGGCTGTCGTTTTATTTTGAATAAACATTTGAATATGTTTCCAGATGTATTTGTACGGGTTCGGGTACGGGTACGCATGGTATCCATCGTCCAACAACATTCTTACTTGCAGGTTCCTTCTCGACAATGCAACAACAATAATAAATAATAAAAGATAAGAGTATGAACATGAAGTAAATGGCTCAGAAGAATGGAATAAACATTTTAGCATAAGTATAATACAGAAAGGCACAATTTATAGTCCAATATTTCCACGTGTATTGGTGAAGGGGGGATGGGGGACAGTGAATAAACTGAGCAGTATAATGAGAGTCTGGTAGCAGCAGTTGTGATGTGTGTGTAGCATGAATGTATATGTGGTGTGTGTATTTCTGTGTGGGTGTGTGCATGAGTGAGTCAGTGCGCTTCGCGCTAAGGTGCGGCGAATCAGAGCAGGTGGTCAGTCCAGTTCAAGTGTTCAGCAGTCTGATGGCTTGCACTGTAGATAGAAACTGTCTCTGAGCCTGTTGGTGTCAGACCTCATACGCTGATACCATTGCCCAACATTAAGGGAAAGAACAGCTCGTGGCTAGGGTGTGTGTGGTCCTTGATGATGCTGCGGGACTTCCTCTGGTACCGTGTCAAGTAGATGTCCTGGATGGGTGGGAGCATGGTCCCAGTGATGTACTGGGCCGTCTTCACCACCCGCTAGAGGGCCTTGCAGTCGTGGATGAAGCAATTCCCATACAAGGCCGTGATGCAACCGGTCAGGATGCTCCCGATGGTGCAGCGGTAGTATTTGGAGAGGAATTTCTTCAGCCGTCTTAGGAAGTAGAGATACTGTTGTGCCCTTGACAATAGTGGTGGTGTTGTTGGTCCATGATAAGTCCTCGATGATGTGGACGCTGAGGAACTTAAAACTTGTGACTCTCTCTGCTGCAGTCCCGTTGATCTGGATCGGGCCATGTTCCCTCCTCTGCTTCCTGTCTTCAACAATCAGCTCTTTTGTTTTGTTGACTTTGAGGTTGTTGTCATGACACCACAACACCAGTTCACTTACCTCCTCCCTATAGGCTGACTCGTCATTGTTGGTTATCAGGCCTACAACCTTAGTGTCGTCAGCAAACTTGGTAATGGAGTTTGTGTCGTGCAAAGCCACGCAGTAGTGGGTGAAAAGGGAGTACAGCAGAGTACTGAGAGTACTGAGAGTACAACAGAGTACAGGGAGCACCTGTGTTAAGAGTCAGTGTCGAGGAAGTGTTGTTGTGTCAGGCGGTGGTTAACTTTTTAGGGTATAGGGGGCAGTATTTTCGATTTCGGATGAAAAACGTGCCCAGAGTAAACTGCCTAATACTCGGGCCCAGAGTGAAATATTTGCATATTATTAGTAGATTTGGATAGAAAACACTCTGACGTTTCTAAAACTGTTTGAATGTTGTCTGTGAGTATAACAGAACTCATATGGCAGGCAAAAGCCTGAGACAAATCCAACCAGGAAGTGGGAAATCTGATGCTTGTAGTCTTTTCAAGTCATTGCCTATCTAACACACAGTAACTTAGGGTTCATTTTGCACTTCCTAAGGCTTCCACTAGATGTCAACAGTCTTTAGAACCTTCTTTCAGGCTTTTGCAGTGAACAGAGAGCAAACAAGAAGGCCAGGAAGTTGGTGACTCAGAAAATGACATGAGTTCATTGGCGTGCCTTCACGTGATGAGGTAGCTGTGTTCCATAACGTTTTTCAAGACATTGGAATCGTCCGGTTGGAATATTATTGAAGTTTTCTGTTAAAAAGGCCCTAAAGATTGATGCTATACAACGTTTGACATGTTTCTACGAATGTAAACATAACTTTTTTTTACTTTTCGTCGTGAAATTTTCGGCGCGCTTCCTACACTTGGAGTAGCTTACTGAACGTGCAAACAACAAGGAGGTATTTGGACATAAATTCTGGACTTTATCGAACAAAACAACATTTATTGTGGACCTGGGATTCCTGGAAGTGCCTTCTGATGAAGATCATCAAAGGTAAGTGAATATTTCTAATGCTATTTATGATTTTAGATGACTCCAAAATGGCAGGTATCTGTATTGCCTGATGTATTTTTCTGAGCGCCGTACTCAGATTATTGCAAAGTGTGCTTTCCCCGCGAAGCTTTTTTGAAATCTGTCACAGCGGTTGCATTAAGGAGATGTTTATCTATAATTCTTTGAATAACAGTTTAATATTTTATCAACGTTTATGATGAGTATTTTTGTAAATTGTTGTGCTCATTCACCGGCAGTTTTGGAGGCAAAATATTTTCTGAACGTCACGCGCCAATGTAAAATGGGGTTTTTGGATATAAATATGAACTTTATTGAACAAAACATACATGTATTGTGTAACATTGAGTCCTAGGAGTGTCATCTGATGAAGATCATCAAAGGTTAGTGCTTAATCTTAGCTGTATTTCTGGTTTTTGTGACCCCTCTCCTGCTTGGAAAATGGATGTGTGGTTTTTCTTGTGTTGGCACTGTCCTAACATAATCTAACTTTATGCTTTCGCCGTAAAGTCTTTTTGAAATCGGACAATGTGGTTGGATTAAGGACAAGTGTATCTTTAAAATGGTGTAAAATAGTTGTATGTTTGAGAAATTTGAATTATGAGATTTTCTTGTTTTGAATTTGCCGCCGTGATATTTCATTGGCTGTGTCCCACGTAGCCCATAGAAGTTAACTGGTGCAGTGAATCAGGCGCAGGAGAGCAGAAATGAGTGTACAAGGTATTTAATTCCACGACAGCACCAGTATACAGACAATACTCAAAGTGCGGAGAAATACCGGTCACTCGAAAATAACGGGCGTAAATACATAACCCGACAAACATAACCAGCCGACAAGTACCGCCATGAACAATCAATAAACACGAACACTAACATGTGGGAAACAGAGGGTTAAATAATGAACATGTAATTGGGGAATAAAAACCAGGTGTGTAGAAAACAAAGACAAAACAAATGGAAAATGAAAAGTGGATCGGCGATGGCTAAAAGACCGGTGACGTCGACCGCCGAACGCCGCCCGAACAAGGAGAGGGACCGACTTTGGCGGAAGTCGTGACATGTTGCTAATCCTCACAGCCTGTGGTCTGCCCCTCAGGGTCCAGGATCCAGTTGCAGAGTGTGGTGTCCAGACCCAAGGTTCTGAGCATGGTGTTGAACTTGGAGGGAACAATAGTGTTGAATGCTGAAGTGTAGTTAACGGACAGCATTGTCACATAGGTGTTCTTCTTGACCAGATGTGTTACGGCTGTGTAAACAGCGATGGAAATGGCATCTTCCGTGGATCTGTTGGAACGGTAGGCAAATTGCATTGGGTCCAGTGTGCCTGCCTGGCATGCTAGCCTTTATGTGGGCCATCCTCTCGAAGCACTTCATGATGAGGTGAGTGAGACCGGGGAGATAGTCATTTGGGCATGTCACCTTGTTTTTCTTGACCACTGGGATGATGGTAGTCTCCTTAAAGTAGGTGGGGACTACAGCCTATAATATGTTACGAATTTGCAAAATGCAAAATGATATGTTACGAATTCTAGCTAGGTGGCAAACATTAGCTAGCTGGCTAACGTTAGCTAGGCTAGGGGATAGGGGTTAAGTTAAGGGTTAAGTTTAGGAGTTAGGTTAAATGGTTAAGGTTAGGGTTAGGGGAAGCGTTAGCTAACATGCAAAGTAGTTAAAAAGTACTAAGTAGTTGCAAAGTTGCTAATTAGCTAAAATGTTAAAGTTTTCCGTGATGAGATTCGAATTCGCAACCTTTGGGTTGCTCGACGTTCGTGTTATATGGCTACCCATCCACCCCGACCAACCACCCTACTTTCATTTTTGCCTTAAGCAACCATCTGTCTTATGTAACTATACCAAACGTAACATATACTTATTTGAGTGTCCTGGATTTTCATGTACAATGCTACGTCTAGTCTATGAGACCAGGCTGGGAGGACAGGGGAGGAAGTAGTGTCAATGTGTTGACAGGCATGTGCTCCTCTCCCCTCCTACAGAGTTGAGCCCATTCACACAAAATCTGTGGAATCTGTAGATTGCAAATATGAATGCATGCTTTACATAATAATAGACATACGCTGAGCAGTGGGATTCCTGCATGACAATGAAGCCTCATGCATAATCACACAAGCCCTTTAACATGCTCCCAGCAACATTATACTGTACTTCACAAACACAGCCCGCTTCAGCTATCTGCCTGCACTCTCTCTCTCTCTCTCTCTCTCTCTCTCTGTGTGTCTCTCAGGTCGATTCTATAGCCCTCCTCAGCGTCAGTACTGGTGCCAGCAGGTGTTTCCTGAGCTGAGCTGGCCTCTAGTCTGGGACTGTGGCTTTGGCCACTGTGAGAGAGAGGGTGGGGTGGTTCAGGTTGGGGTGAGTGTTTAGGTGCTGTAAGGGGGGCATGTGGCCCCTCTATCGCATGCGATTGTTCCATAAATGGATTGGACAGAGAGTGGAACTGTGGGGGATTTGGGAGGAGCAGCCTAACAGTCTATTGTTCTGGGAGTGACAGCCTGTTCTCATCTAGCCTCAGAGTCTGACCGACCATACAGGACAGGAGGGAGGACACTTCCTTAAGCCTCCATGGTGTGACAAAGGATTATATTTACAGCACTGTGCAGCAGGGAAAGGCCATATGACAGACGTTTGTTTCCATATTAACCTAATGTATTTTTGCATAGAGGGATTTCAACCCATCAATGAAAGAAAAAAAAGGGATCAGAGAAGCTTTTATTCTTGTTCTGACTCTTTTTTTGTTGTTGAAAGTTACATAAAAAAAGCTTTTTTTCTGGTCACTATTTTCTAATTAAACAGGTATTTTGAATTTGAGGAAATGTTGTAAACCCCAACATTCTGTTTAGTCAGTAACCAATATACACTGCTCAAAAAAATAAAGGGAACACTTAAACAACACAATGTAACTCCAAGTCAATCACACTTCTGTGAAATCAAACTGTCCACTTAGGAAGCAACACTGACTGACAATAAATTTCACATGCTGTTGTGCAAATGGAATAGACAACAGGTGGAAATTATAGGCAATTAGCAAGACACCCCCAATAAAGGAGTGGTTCTGCAGGTGGTGACCACTGACCACTTCTCAGTTCCTATGCTTCCTGGCTGATGTTTTGGTCACTTTTGAATGCTGGTGGTGCTTTCACTCTAATGGTAGCATGAGACGGAGTCTACAACCCACACAAGTGGCTCAGGTAGTGCAGCTCATCCAGGATGGCACATCAATGCGAGCTGTGGCAAGAAGGTTTGCTGTGTCTGTCAGCGTAGTGTCCAGAGCATGGAGGCGCTACCAGGAGACAGGCCAGTACATCAGGAGACGTGGAGGAGGCCGTAGGAGGGAAACAACCCAGCAGCAGGACCGCTACCTCCGCTTTGTGCAAGGAGGAGCACTGCCAGAGCCCTGCAAAATGACCTCCAGCAGGCCACAAATGTGCATGTGTCTGCTCAAACGGTCAGAAACAGACTCCATGAGGGTGGTATGAGGGCCCGCCGTCCACAGGTGGGGGTTGTGCTTACAGCCCAACACCGTGCAGGACGTTTGGCATTTGCCAGAGAACACCAAGATTGGCAAATTCGCCACTGGCGCCCTGTGCTCTTCACAGATGAAAGCAGGTTCACACTGAGCACATGTGACAGACGTGACAGAGTCTGGAGACGCCGTGGAGAACGTTCTGCTGCCTGCAACATCCTCCAGCATGACCGGTTTGGCGGTGGGTCAGCCAGAGGTAGCCTGACTGCCATTAGGTACCGAGATGAGATCCTCAGACCCCTTGTGAGACCATATGCTGGTGCGGTTGGCCCTGGGTTCCTCCTAATGCAAGACAATGCTAGACCTCATGTGGCTGGAGTGTGTCAGCACTTCCTGCAAGAGGAAGGCATTGATGCTATGGACTGGCCCGCCCGTTCCCCAGACCTGAATCCAATTGAGCACATCTGGGACATCATGTCTCGCTCCATCCACCAACGCCACGTTGCACCACAGACTGTCCAGGAGTTGGCGGATGCTTTAGTCCAGGTCTGGGAGGAGATCCCTCAGGAGACCATCCGCCACCTCATCAGGAGCATGCCCAGGCGTTGTAGGGAGGTCATACAGGCACGTGGAGGCCACACACACACTACTGAGCCTCATTTTGACTTGTTTTAAGGACATTACATCAAAGTTGGATCAGCCTGTAGTGTAGTTTTCCACTTTAATTTTGAGTGTGACTCCAAATCCAGACCTCCATGGGTTGATAAATTGGATTTCCATTGATTATTTTTGTGTGATTTTGTTGTCAGCACATTCAACTATGTAAAGAAAAAAGTATTTAATAAGATTATTTCATTCATTCAGATCTAGGATGTGTTATTTTAGTGTTCCCTTTATTTTTTTGAGCAGTATATAATGATGAGTAGAGCGACATTCTTCCACCCATCTCAATCTTTCATGAGCTGCCACTGGACTCTATCTATATAGTAAGATGATCTTGTTTAATCTGCTCACTATCATACCTCCTCTTCATCACTTCTCCCATGACATAATGCACCTCAATCAATGATTCAGTGTCTAAAGCTATGAAGCATAGGTTGGTTGACAATGTAATTGAATAAATTGCTCACATTTAAGACACGCAAACACAACCTTGAAGAGGCAGACACAGACTGTCGTACATGTAAATATAACATGGGCATGCATGGCAACGGTAGGAGCATTTATTCTGTGTGCTGCCTGCCTGCGTGCGTGCATGCATGCGTTTGTGTGTCTGTCTGTGTGTGTATGTGCGTGCGTGTTACTTCGCCCGTGATTAACAGAATAAGAGATCATTTTCCTGGCTGTCACCACAAGGCTGTGACCAGACTGACCACCACACGTTAATTAAAGATTATCAGAGTTACTTAGTCCATCTTGGCAGCAGACACCGCCCTCAATATAAACAAACAAACAACAGCAGACTCAGCTGTCTCTCCCAGTCTTGTAATGTAGTCAAGGGAACAAATCCAGTTAAACAAAAAAATCTGAATTTATTTTCGAAAACCCCTGCGTCAAAACAAATAATAATTTTTGCGTAATCCTCTTTGAATGGGGGGGAAAACATTTCAAAAGCCGTCACTACGGTTACGTAAAGGGGGACAATCATGAATGTCAAACAAGGCCAGCTTTAATTAAGACATGCTTTCTGATGAGTAGGTTTACACACAGAGTCAACACAGGCCAAGAAACAACTCTCTCCTCCATTGGCCTGGTATGGAACTAGAACTCCAAGACTAAAGTGAGGGTGGAGCTGGAGCTATAGCTAACTAACTGAGACAAAGCCTGGAGGGCCAACCCAGTTTGTCACAAAAGAGCCTTGGAATCAGAGGAGAAGGAGAGAAGGAGCCTTCCACACATTTCCACATTAAGCTTCAGGAAATTCCTCCCCTTAGAACAAATCCCAACAGCTATTAAAATAAACAAGGGTTGGTTTGGCGCCGTCCTTCAACAAAGATCTGCTGACACAAAATGGTGGTTCTGTGGTTCAACCCTGGCAGCTCAGACTGCATCAATCTCCACCATTAACACACAGTGACCTCACATAGCCACAGGAGTACGTGAGCATCCTTCAAGCCTCTAGCACCCTCCAGCTCAACTCTGGACCTCGACGCCAGTTCCAATGCGTTGTTCTATTGTTCCCCTCTAATCTGGACTGATTTAGACCTGGGACCCCAGGTGGGTGCATTTCATTATCAGGTAGAACAGAGAACCAGCAGGCGCCGGACCTCGTAGGGTAAGAGTTGAATACCTCTGCTCCAGCAGGTCAACCATTTAGCATTGACGTAGCATAATAATGACCTCGCTACTGATAACGAGTAACAGTAGGACAGCCATTTGGACAGAAGACTCCATGGATTTAAAAGCCTAAAATCTGATTTCCTGGCTCTAGGCCACCGTGTTAACCCAATTGAGCCTTAGCTGCCTCCACTTTCCATGAAACACAGTAGTGGGCAATTAGTAGGCCTATTTAATGAATTTAACAATGAACCCTGACATTTAGAGAGAGCACACAGAAATAATTAGTCAAGTGAACTCTGACCTTCCATACTGAGCATGCCCTGACTGGCACTGCTAATGATGGCCCCTGATTGGTTAACCCCCAGACTCTCCGATCATAGCCACACAGCATAAGCCTGATGAGCTAGCTCACCATCATAACATATACATCTGCATCTATCTCTCTCTCCATCCCCAATGGCTCAATCCATTTGACAATGAACTGTTAACAAAAATCCAAAGAGGCAAATCAAAGGGTTGCATATTACATCAGTTAACTAGGGTACATGATCTATCAGTGCTGATACAAGCCTAATTGGCTATTACTATCAGGGAGCCTCAGAGGTAAAGTGCCTCCGCAGCATACATTAAACTGGCACCTGTTATGCACTTTCCATAATTAGCATCCTCTCTGTGGCGTAGCATGCTGTGCAGCGTGCTATACACACATACGCATATACATGCACACACACACATGAACACATGCACACAGCCACACATGCACGTGCACACACACACCAGCATTTACTCTTCCAGACAAGCCCATAAATGTTTGATTAATGCTTACAGTATCAGAGGTGGCAAACCACAAAACACAGGCCAGAGTCAGAGTCATAATCATAAAATGACTGTGGTCTATTTAAGCAATAAGGCACGGGAGGGTGTGGTATATGGCCAATATACCACGGCTAAGGGCTGTTCTTATGCACGATGCAACGCGGAGTGCCTGGATACAGCCCTTAGCCGTGGTATATTGGCCATATACCACAAACCTCCGAGGTGCATTACTGCTATTATAAACAGGTTACTCACATAATTAGAGCAGTAAAAATACATGTTTTGTCATACCCATGGTATACGGTCTAATACACCACGGCTGTCAGCCAATCAGCATTCAGGGCTCAAACCACACCGTTTATAATTATATAAAAACACGATGTGCGATAATCTCATGCTTGTGTGTGTTTGAGTGAATCAGAAGAGTGTACTAACTGGTTGTTTAGGCTAATGAAGGTCTGGATCCAGCCAGGTATGTAGAGTCACAGACAGACACTGTGTGGTGTATTACAACCCTGCCAGGCACAGCCACTACAAAGCCCCTCAGCCAGGTACAGAGACACATCAACACCCGTGTGGTCCCCATGATCAAAGCCTCTCTGCACAGCCCTACACTGATGCATTGGAAATGGACCAATTAGAGAGGAGAGAGTGGGAGGGGGAGATGGGGTGGGTTCTCTGGCGGAGCAGTGTTCGTTCCTTACCTTCCTTACCCCGACCCTTATATTACCTTCAGACAGGATAATCACACTCCCCCCTCTCTCTCTTTCTCACTATCTCTCACAGTCTTGCCCTGTGGCCCATGGGACCATTCTGACATACAAGTTGATAGGTGTGCGGGTTAGGCCTACTCCTCTCATCATTCTGTTAAATGACTCATGCTGTCTTAGATGTGTCTTAACGAGGACAGGGTAATAGTGTGACTGCTGTTGGTGGTCTTAAGTTCTCGAGTACTTAGCACCTCTGAACAGAGTGCCAGCTGTAATTTGAAAAGCGATGTGGAAGAGCGGGAAAATGTCGTAAAAGACCACCCACGGCTGGTCCCTAAAACACACCGCGCGAACGAACAGCAGGTCGACATTCGATGCAGATCGACATTCAGTGCAGGGCGAAACTCGGTGCAGGGCGACATTTGGTGCAGGTCACATTCGGTGCAGGGCAACATTCAGTGCAGGGCGAAACTCGGTGCAGGTCGACATTCGGTGCAGGATGAAACTCGGTGCAGGACGACATTCGGTGCAGGTCAACATTCGGTGCAGGGCGACATTCAGTGCAGGGCGAAACTTGGTGCAGGGCGACATTCGGTGCAAGTCGACATTTGGTGCAGGTCGACATTTGGTGCAGGGCGACACTGTAACTAGTGTACCTGAACACACCATGGCATCCTCCCAGGGACCAGGGAAAGGTCACCTGACATCATATCCTGTCTGTTGCTTTATAGCTGCTGATTAATGATGCTGCAGCCTGGACCCATGCTCTGGAGGGAGCGCCCTCATCCCTCACTCCCCCTGTTTAACACTATCTTCATAGAGAAGGCATTACGCTATCCATTTGACACAGAGACCGTGGGGACTGGGGAGACAGGGGCTAGGGCTGGGAAAACACACTGGAGAAAGTGCTCTGCCACCTTTTATAAAAGCAGAGTCGTGACTATGAAAAAGAGGGTTGATATTTTATAGGTATGCAGTAAAAACGTATAGGATTGACCTCTGAAGACATTTGACCCTAAAGGTTGGAGTCATTTAAAAACTACATTGCAATTTTCAAAGAATAAGCCCTCTAAAAGAACACATTATCAGGACTAGCTAGGGCTGGGAATTGCCAGGGACCTCATGATACAATATTATCACAATACTTAGGTGCCGATACGATACATTTTGCAATTTTCACAAGTCTATAGGTATTGTGATTCAATACTGGGATTTTATTGCGATTAGATGTTCTTAACATATTGCTCACCATATGTCTGGAAATAAAAAAGCAGTCATGGAAATAAAATAGCTGAAAACAAATAGTCTCCCTATCTAAAAATAAGATGGTGAACAAGCAATGCAGGAAAAATACTGGAGTTATTGCATCTTTGCCAGAATTATGCAATAAAATGCAATAATCCCAACCTGTACTCTGCCACTTAACCTCCTAATACCACCAATCCCAGACTACATGCAGCAGGACAAACAAGGTAACTAATCTTTAAATACCCACAATCTGTTTCTATGGCAACCCCTGCCTTCACAGGCACCCCGGTGCATGACCCCTGACTGGTGGCGTGCATAGTGGGAGGGAGACACAATAGGTCACACACATGCTAATATAAGAAGATACAACAAAGGCCAACTCTATGGGCTACAACCACAAATGATTCTCTGTTTTGATTGCACACAAAGTGATTTCCTGTGAGCTCCAATCATTGTCTACAGAATAGGTTGGTATAGTGATCCCTTCTTTAAACAACCCGACTGTGATCTACACGCAATGGGGATGTGTGCAATCTGGTTCCTGACACACACAGATGCTGGAGCCTGCTCTCTTGTCACTCTCTATCCTACAGGGGCACTTGATTGCTTCATTTGCTTTGCTGTCCATGTTGCAGAACAGGATTGATTCATTATGGTGTTGTACTTGTAGCTGTAACACTGTAAATATCAAGAACCCCTTATGATTCATATTCAGCAACGCTAACTGAATAAATCTGCCGCTATCCAACCTCTGGACATAAACCTAGCTGGATAGCAAAAAACGTATGTCCAATTCACACATTAGTATAATACACACTTGTACAGATGAAATAGGACAAATATAAGCACAGACCAAATGATGAATTATTATTATCTATTGAATTTGACACTGGAGCCGAGTCCGAAGTGTTGAAGAAATGTGCACAATAAATACATGTTTATGGCTGCCTTTGAGCAAAGATTCTCCCTCTCTCACGTTCTCTACCCCCCCCCCCCCCCCCCTCTCTCTTACAATCCACAGGCCTTGATAGAAACACCTGGGGACAGTAGCATATAGGCTTTTTCACCTCACAATTTAGGCTCTACATGGATTGATCCAATCTGTTAATCCCCTTTCAGGTATTTTCCACCCACTGCCTGAAAGAGAAAAATAACCACCATTATGGAAATCCTGGATTATAATATTTAAACAGCTCCATGACTCCCTGACCTTTCAATGTAGGCCTATTTATACTGTACAGAGATTAAGTAAACCTAAACCTGACCTTTCAATGTAGGCCTATTTATACTGTACAGAGATTAAGTAAACCTAAACCAGTTCATCAATTCAGTGCTGAGTGTATAAACACACATGCTTAGTGTGAACGTACAGTATGTATTTCAACTAATTAGTGAAACCTTGACAAAGTTAGAGAGCGCAGTATAGTTTTCTAGATACATAACATTGATATTGACCATGAACTTCCCCAGATCATGATGCAGTATGTTCATGCAGACAGCCAGTGTGTGCCTGAAGGCTGACGCAGTCATCCCTGTAATACCAGAATAGCTCTGATAACATATCTGATGACATATCTGATAACATATCTGATGACATATCTGATAATATATCTGATAACATATCTGATAACATATCTGATGACATATCTGATAATATATCTGATGACATATCTGATAACATATCTGATGACATATCTGATAACATATCTGATAATATATCTGATGACATATCTGATAATATATCTGTTAACATATCTGTTAATTTATCTGATAATATATCTGATGACATATCTGATAATATATCTGATGACATATCTGATAACATCTGATAACATATCTGATAACATATCTGATGACATATCTGATAACATATCTGATAACATATCTGATAATATATCTGATAATATATCTGATGACATATCTGATAACATCTGATAACATATCTGATAACATATCTGATGACATATCTGATAACATATCTGATAACATATCTGATGACATATCTGATAATATATCTGATGACATATCTGATAACATATCTGATGACATATCTGATAACATATCTGATAATATATCTGATGACATATCTGATAATATATCTGTTAACATATCTGTTAATTTATCTGATAATATATCTGATGACATATCTGATAATATATCTGATGACATATCTGATAATATATCTGATAACATATCTGATAACATATCTGATAATATATCTGATGACATATCTGATAACATATCTGATAACATATCTGATAACATATCTGATAATATATCTGATGACATATCTGATAACATCTGATAACATATCTGATAATATATCTGATGACATATCTGATAATATATCTGATGACATATCTGATAATATATCTGTTAACATATCTGTTAATTTATCTGATAATATATCTGATGACATATCTGATAATATATCTGATAACATATCTGATAACATATCTGATAACATATCTGTTAACATATCTGTTAATATATCTGATAATATATCTGATGACATATCTGATAATATATCTGATGACATATCTGATAATATATCTGTTAACATATCTGTTAATTTATCTGATAATATATCTGATGACATATCTGATAATATATCTGATAACATATCTGATAACATATCTGATAACATATCTGTTAACATATCTGTTAATATATCTGATAATATATCTGATGACATATCTGATAATATATCTGATGACATATCTGATAATATATCTGATGACATATCTGATAATATATCTGATGACATATCTGATAATATATCTGATGACATATCTGATAACATCTGATAACATATCTGATAATATATCTGATGACATATCTGATAATATATCTGATGACATATCTGATAACATCTGATAACATATCTGATAACATATCTGATAACATATCTGATAATATATCTGATAACATATCTGATAATATATCTGACAACATATCTGATAACATATCTGATAACATATCTGATAATATATCTGATGACTTATCTGATAACATATCTGTTAATATATCTGATAATATATCTGATAACATATCTGATAACATATCTGATAATATATCTGATAACATATCTGTTAATATATCTGATAGTATATCTGACAACATATCTGATAACATATCTGATAACATATCTGATAACATATCTGTTAACATATCTGTTAATATATCTGATAATATATCTGATAACATATCTGATAACATATCTGTTAACATATCTGTTAATATATCTGATGACATATCTGATAATATATCTGATAACATATCTGATAACATATCTGTTAACATATCTGTTAATATATCTGATAATATATCTGATGACATATCTGATAATATATCTGTTAATATATCTGATAACATATCTGATAGTATATCTGACAACATATCTGATAACATATCTGATAACATATCTGTTAACATATCTGTTAATATATCTGATAACATATCTGATGACATATCTGATAATATATCTGTTAACATATCTGTTAATATATCTGATAATATATCTGATGACATATCTGATAATATATCTGATAATATATCTGATAACATATCTGATAACATATCTGATAACATATCTGATAATATATCTGATAACATATCTGATAACGTATCTATTAACATATCTGATAATATATCTGATGACATATCTGATAATATATCTGATGACATATCTGATAATATATCTGATGATGTATCTGATAACATATCTGATAATATATCTGATGACATATCTGATATTATATCTGATGACATATCTGATAACATGTCTGATAACATATCTGATAATATATCTGATAATATATCTGATGACATATCTGATAATATATCTGATAACATATCTGATAACATATCTGATAACATATCTGATGACATATCTGATAATATATCTGATAATTTATCTGATAACATATCTGATAACATATCTGATAACATATCTGATAACATATCTGATAACATATCTGATGACATATCTGATAATATATCTGATAATTTATCTGATAACATATCTGATATATCTGATAATATATCTGTCATTCATGTGTCATCAGGACCTCTTCTACAGTGGAAATAGTCATGGCTGCAGTGACCGGCAACAACATAGCCTGGACGCTTTATTTAAAGGTGTTGCCATGACTATGCATAGCTCTGTAAGTGATATGGATGTGCCATATGATGGACCTATATCATGCCAGTATAGAATTAGACTAAGAAGCTGAGTGTATACTGTGGCTAAAACTTTACAACATATATGCCGTGATAGATTTCTAAAAAATTATCAATTATCATTATAACTGTAAATGTTATGAAAAGTATTCATTAGAGTATTTGAAGCATTTCAACTGTGTTTCTGGGTAATTTGAATAGTCTACTTACGCCCACAGCCTCACATAAGAAAGTTTTCAAGTATGACTAAAGCTGCTTAAAAGCCACTCGGTTATGTGAGAAACAAAGAGCACAGTAGGAAAACGTCCCAGTGAAATGAGAAGGCCAGCTGCACATACAGTGTTACACTGCTTTTCCCACATTTTCACTTGTTCCCTGGAGAAGGGTGGTCATGTCTGTCTCTCTCTGTGGGCCCGACTGGACAGAAAGCCAGCCATTAAAATGTTCTGTGGTGCTCTGATAAAACAATGACACACACCATTCTCTATGGAGAAAATATGTAGCAGGCTATTCCTTTAATTTCCAGAAAACTTCACAAGACTGAGGGTGTATATATATCTGATTTCTTTTGACAGCTGTGGAAGAGCTCAGGAGCCTCACATACAGGTAACTGCCAAAATAATGGAAACACTTGATTAAATGAGGGATACAAAGTATATTGAAAGAAATTGCTTCAACACAGGTGTGGTTCCTGAGTTAATTAAGCAATTAACATCCCATCAATATTAGGGTCATGTATAAAAATGCCCAGTATTTTGCTACCATAGCTAGAAGAAGAGATCTCAGTGACTTTGAGAGGGGTCTCAAAGGAGCATAGAGGGTTTAAAGGGTGCGTCTCTGTCTGTGTGTGTGTGTGTCTGTGTGTCTGTGTGCCACCAGATCTCAACCCAATTGAACACTTCGGGAGTGACGCCTGAGACATACGTTTTCCACCACCATCAACAAAACACCAAATTATGGAAGAATGGTGTCGCATCCCTTCAATAGAGTTCCAGAATGGTGTCGCATCCCTTCAATAGAGTTCCAGAATAGTGTCGCATCACTTCAATAGAGTTCCAGAATGGTGTCGCATCCCTTCAATAGAGTTCCAGAATGGTGTCGCATCACTTCAATAGAGTTCCAGAATGGTGTCGCATCACTTCAATAGAGTTCCAGAATGGTGTCGCATCCCTTCAATAGAGTTCCAGGATGGTGTCGCATCACTTCAATAGAGTTCCAGAATGGTGTCGCATCACTTCAATAGAGTTCCAGGATGGTGTTGCATCACTTCAATAGAGTTCCAGGATGGTGTCGCATCACTTCAATAGAGTTCCAGAATGGTATCGCATCACTTCAATAGAGTTCCAGGATGGTGTTGCATCACTTCAATAGAGTTCCAGAATGGTATCGCATCACTTCAATAGAGTTCCAGGATGGTGTCGCATCACTTCAATAGAGTTCCAGAATGGTATCGCATCACTTCAATAGAGTTCCAGGATGGTGTCGCATCACTTCAATAGAGTTCCAGAATGGTGTCGCATCACTTCAATAGAGTTCCAGGATGGTGTTGCATCCCTTCAATAGAGTTCCAGAATGGTGTCGCATCACTTCAATAGAGTTCCAGAATGGTGTTGCATCCCTTCAATAGAGTTCCAGAATGGTGTCGCATCACTTCAATAGAGTTCCAGGATGGTGTTGCATCCCTTCAATAGAGTTCCAGAATGGTGTTGCATCACTTCAATAGAGTTCCAGACACTTATAGAATATATTATAGAATCTATGCCAAGGTACGTTGAAGCTGTTCAAGGGGTCGTGGTGGCCCAACGCCCTATTAAGACACTTTATGCACGTGTTTCCTTTATTTTGGCAGTTACCTGTTCATTACAGCACTGAGCTCACAGTCCGGAGGCCCTATTACCCAAAATGTAAATGTTATATTCTGATAGTGTACTGGAGCTAGAACCATTGAGACCCAGAGGGACTGTTGTACTGGATAGTCCGTTTCCTCTTGTCAACTCCGATCAGGATCACCCCATCTCAGCTAGTGTTTGACTAGCAGGTCAAACCCAGTAGGGGTCAAAGATCAGGGAACTAGCTAACAGCCTAGACACAACACACCCAGATGTTGTTCAGGTTCTCAAGTGCTAGTGTTTATTACGCATAGCCTGGTACCAAGTCTGTTGGTGCTGTAGAGCAAACTTTTATAGTCGTTGACATGACAATTACCATAGGAGTTGGCAAGACAGCACTAACTGATCTAGGAACAGGCTATATTTGGCAGCCTTTAAGTGTAGAATAAAAGGAGACTGGTAGTAAAGCAATTTGAGTGTGTTTTGTGTGAAGGGAATGAGTGTGGTCCATCCCTCTATGACCCTACATCCCCTCTTTCCCCCTCCTCTATCCTTTACCTGTCTCGCTAATTTACTTTCTCTCCCTGACTCAAGCCCATACAGCCATCCTTGACTTTTTATGACTTCCTTTTTACGAGCAGTTGTTGATTACACCTTTAAAGGGTCCTTAATAAAGGCTGAGAGCAAACAGGGCTTTCAGCAGAAACCTTGGCAAACACCAGGGCCGTTTCGTTCTAAAGGGTCTCCTTTTCCCGTCTTGTGGCAGCATGCCAGCCCACAGGGTGTAACATGAAGAAAAGAAGATGCTTGGTTAAATGAAAAGCTTTCACCAAATTACTCTGCTGCCTGGCTTATCAATAATGAAAAAGCTCTTAATTATGTAAAAACAGAGCATAACATCTTCTTTGTGAGAAAGCAGAGAGATGGAATCACTGGTCACTTTAAATGGAACACTAGTATCTTAAATAATGTTCACATACTGTTTTATACTCATTTCATATGTATATACTGTACTCTACTGTATTCTAGTCAATGCCACTCCGACATTATTTATATATTTTTTAATTCCGTTATTTTACTTTTAGATTTGTGTATATTGTTGTGAATTGTTAGATACTACTGCACTGTTGGAGCTAGGAACACAAGCGTTTTGCTACACCTGCAATATTATCTGCTAAATATGTGTATGTGACCAATAACATTTGATTTGTTTGGGAAGGAGTTATTCACCTGGTGTTATATGCTATTTTGAGTGGGGAACAATGTTATGGATGATGCAGGTACCATAAAATTGTATCACAGAAATGTATATTATTTTACTTATCACTATACTACACCACATGAATACTACATTGTTATGACCACTATATTTTATCTGAAACATTCAGGAAGTTAAACCCCTATAAACAAAGCTTTTTTTCACACTACGGCTTGGCTGTACTTCAGTCTGGCCTAAGGGGTTTCTATAGCCACAATGCAGGAGTGGACCATAGTCATTTTCTCATTATGCCAACTAGAGGATCTTTAACCTGTTGGGTCTAGGGGGCAGCATTTGCACGTCTGGATAAAAAAAATGTACCCGATTTAATCTGGTTACTAATCCTACCCAGTAACTAGAATATGCATATACTTATTATATATGGATAGAAAACACTCTAAAGTTTCCAAAACTGTTTGAATGGTGTCTGTGAGTATAACAGAACTCATTTGGCAGGCAAAACCCTGAGACATTTTCTGACAGGAAGTGGATACCTGATGTGTTGTATTGACTTTAAACCTATCCCATTGAAAAACACAGGGGTTTAGGAATATTTTGGCACTTCCTATTGCTTCCACTAGATGTCACCAGCCTTTACAAAGTGTTTTGAGTCTTCTGGAGGGAGATCTGACCGAACAAGAGCCATGGAACGGTGATGTCCCATTAGACACCTGGCGCGCTACTTCATGTTGGGTACCCTCGTTCCAATACGTTATAAAAGGCTATGCATTCGTCCACCTTGAATATTATTCATGTTCTGGTTAAAAAAGGCCCTAATGATTTATGCTATACAACGTTTGACATGTTTGAACGAACGGAAATATATTTTTTCCCCTCGTTCATGACGAGAAGTCCGGCTGGCTTACATCATGTGCTAACGAGACGGAGATTTTTGGACATAAATGATGAGCTTTTTTGAACAAAACTACATTCGTTATGGACCTGTGATACCTGGAAGTGACATCTGATGAAGAGAATCAAAGGTAATGGATTATTTACATAGTATTTTCGATTTTAGATCTCCCCAACATGACGTCTAGTCTGTATCGCAACGCGTATTTTTCTGGGCACAGTGCTCAGATTATTGCAAAGTGTGATTTCCCAGTAAGGTTATTTTTAAATCTGGCAAGTTGATTGCGTTCAAAAGATGTAAATCTATAATTCTTTAAATGACAATATAATATTTTACCAATGTTTTCTAATTTTAATTATTTAATTTGTGACGCTGACTTGACTGCCGGTTATTGGAGGGAAACGATTTCCTCAACATCAATGCCATAGTAAAACGCTGTTTTTGTATATAAATATGAACTTGATAGAACTAAAAATGCATGCATTGTCTAACATAATGTCCTAGGAGTGTCATCTGATGGAGATTGTAAAAGGTTAGTGTATCATTTTAGCTGGTTTTATGGTTTTGGTGACCCTGTCTTTGACTTGACAAAACATTACACACAACTCTTGTAAATGTACTGTCCTAACATACTCTAAATTTATGCTTTCGCCGTAAAACCTTTTTGAAATCGTAAAACGTGGTTAGATTAAGGAGATGTTTATCTTTCAAATGGTGTAACATAGTTGTATTTTTGAAAAATTTGAATTTTGACATTTATTTGGATTCAAATTTGCCGCTCTTGAAATGCACCTGCTGTTGATGGAGTGCACCACAGGTGGCACGCTAGCGTCCCACCTAGCCCCAAGAGGTTAACAGAAAGCTGATTTCCTGAAAGGCGAGGAAGCTGGGCTTTTCAAAGAACTAAGAGAGGACGCAAGGTTAGAGTGAAGCAAGGGAGTTGACGATCTTGTCCTTTCACTCAGGGAGGAAGCCAATAATAGCATCAACTACCCCATAGTGCCTTTCCATCTTCCCTCACAAAGACTCAACAACTCCATGTATTAATCGAATGTCTCACATTGGTAAGGAGCATTAAGCCGCAAGCTTGATAAAAACTCCCACCAGATTGAATCAACTGCTCTCAGGTCAGTTTAAGGCTTTGAACAAGTGATGTGAATTTGCCATAAGAACTTATCTAGGAACAGCTTACCCTCCACAAATCCTGACATTGGGGGAAATGCTAAACTGACCTTAGATCAGCATCAGCAGCCCAGTCCTCTTAACAAACACTGATTACAGTCCTGTTTCTGTTTGAGCAGCATAAACCTCCATCTATGTACAGTCATCCTCTCCACATGACACCCAGTGGTTTCATCACCATCCCATCAGGACAATGCAGGCCACTTGTCTCCTCAGTGCTATTCCATGGGCGGAAATCGGAAATCCAAAACACAACACTGGTGAATGGACACGTGGCTCCATCAGCCTGCAGTCAAACAATGGGGGCATCTCCCTGAGTTTAGCTTCCACTTCCTAACCACAGACACAGGGCATACAGAGGAAAGACTAGTATTGTGGAGGTGTACAGGACAGAGGCTGCTATCTAACGCCCTACAACGCGGACATTCATGGACAGTCAAATCGTGGACGGTTTGTAACTGAAATAGTAGAGATTCAAATCAGCGTCACAAAGCCATAACATTTAACGAGCTGCCCTTCCCATTCATTCCAGATCATCTGATTGGCTGGATCAAGAGGAAATATAGGGCAGAGCACTATCCTGTTAACTGCTGCTGTTTCTGCAAGCCTTTTGGCACCTGAAGACAGGGCACATAAAAAAAAATTAAAATCCAACTCAATTCAACATCTCCACTTTAATTTGCAGAAACTGACATGCTTTGACCACAAATCTCTGTGTGCTTCAGGGACAGCATTACACTGGGTCTGTGATTCAATATGGTCAGATATAACATCTTCTAGATAGCATAAAGTAGATGCAGAGAGTACAGTACCCCTCTCCTTGTGTCTCCTCAGCCTCCATGCTCTGGAATGGCAACACTGTCACCACAACACAGCAAGAGGATGAGCCATGTTGCTCCAAATCACTGTTTTCTGCTGCTGCTCCAGAGTAAAGCAAAGGAGCTAAACTCTAATTAGGCCTCTCTAACCTCAGACACCGACACAGGAAGAAAATATAATTTCAGTTCATTTGTTTTACTCTTTTCCAAAAGCATTTGTCGTTGATTATACACCAAACACTATCAATAATGCCAGTGTTGTTCTCCAATGAGAAATACAGAACTGTGCAATCATAGATGTGTTTGAGCAATGATACCCCCCTCTCTCTTTCTTTCTCTCTCTGTCTCTGTCTGTGTCTCTCTATCTCCCCCCCAGACAAAGGCTCCCTGTGGTCTAGAAAAGGATCATGGGTATTAATGTCTCCCAGCAGAGCCCTAGTAGTGAAGTGTTGGCTTATGGTCCTATAGCCTCATAGGGACGTGGCAGTCAATGACACTTCAGAGCATCATCACTGAGCAGTGCTGGAGGAAGTACTGTGTCTACACATTAAGCACAAAAACAAACAGAGAAGCAGTGTGAACATAGAGTTAGTTACCAGACACTGACCCTTCTACACAATCGCCATTTGCTTATCTATGCTGTATTTAATGTACTATGTAAGCCTTGTTGAGACTACCATGTCTGGTCTCAGGAGCAGAGAGAGAAGAAACTAGCACTGACCAATCAGAGGCCAGCTGGTCCCAGTTCCATCACTGAGGGCTCCTCACACTTGACTCGCTCCTGAGGAGAAGACTACTGGTCTGGATCACATTCAACACTCTACTGCAGGGTTTCACACTCACATACTGTATGTATACACGCACGCACGCACGCACGCACGCACGCACGCACGCACGCACGCACGCACGCACGCACGCACGCACGCACGCACGCACGCACACACACACACACACACACACACACACACACACACACACACACACACACACACACACACACACACACACACAGACACACACACACACACACACACACACAGACAGACAGACAGACAGAGAGACCTTGAACTGCTCATTCTCCTCCAAAGCCTCAATGTCGAAGCTTTGGCTCTAAATAACTACAGCCTTTAACCGTCTGGAGACAACACTTTGTTTCAAAGTGACGTTAGCCATAGTCCTGGAAAAATCCCAAATCTCTGTGGGATTCCCATTTATAGGAAAAGGGATAATGCTAGGAATACAAAGAGGCAGAAGTGCTGACAAAACACCCAAATTAAGAGTCTGCAATTTGAATATTGATCACTTAGAAATCCCAAATAAAGTCTGCATGTTCACTGTAAGATTTCAAGATTTAAGGATCAATTCAAATGGAAACCCTTGAAATAACATGTGCGTGAGATAATCCTTTGAAATGCTATTTTCTCTGTAGAATAAAACACTGATCTTTTTAATCGTATCCCAACAAATTGAATGTACATTGCATTGCACGGCTATGGTGACAAAAGCTGTGTGTATGTGTGTGTGTGTATGTGTGTGTCTCTCTCTCTTTCTCTCTCTGTACTAACAAAGTGGTCATTGAGTGAGCCCTCAGTAGGCTGAGCATCTGATGTAAAGCCACTGATCTGATATAAAGATGCTATCAATCTGCCTCCTCAAATGAGCTCAAGCAGAAAACCAGCTGGACACCCTCAATTTAGACTGCTGCTAATCAATGATGATGACACACATTCATCAACTAAAATGGCCTGGGCCAAAATGAGCATGATGACGCAGGTTGATCCAACTCCTCAGAGAGGTCTGGGGTCTGAGGGCTGGACAGACAGGTGAGAAACACTAGACAGGTGAGTGTGAATTAATCAATCATCCAAGTGTGTTTCTCTCTACAGGAAATCAGAGAATGATTGAAGGCTCCTCCTCTTCCTGCTCATTGATCCACAGCAGCCAGCCGTCACCATAGCAGCATTCACTAACTCACACAACCCCAGGGGAACATAGGGCCAGACAAGGACACAACCCCAGGGGAACATAGGGCCAGACAAGGACACAACCCCAGGGGAACATAGGGCCAGACAAGGACACATCCCCAGGGGACAATAGGGCCAGACAGGGCTCTCCTGAGGCCTGACAACCAGCAATGGCTCAGACAATAACCACTTGATCTGAGATGCATATCTATGATATAGCATACCCAACCCAACATTTATTTCATGAGTAGCATCTTTCTCTGATTCAAAATGATTTGGATGACTGATTATCCTTTGCATGACATGGGGCAGGTTATAATGATGGCATGCATTGGTTATACAGCTTTCCAGTGAGAGGTATAGTCTTGATGATGATCTCACCTTGTTTGAGTATGGTGGCCTGGCAAGGTTGACTCCATCTCTGATGACTTTATCCCTAATCATGATCTTCAGCTTCAGTTTGGGGTAAATTACCAGCTCCCTCCTGTTGCCAAGCGTCAGGTTCCTCTGCGCGCCCAGATACGCGCCGCCATTCCTCCCAACCCGGTCACTATTCGGTTCGGTCCAAGACTTGGACCCCCGGAGTTTAGACTCGTACTGGTCCACCAGGTGACTAGGACACATTTCGGGCGCGGGGGGCATCGGCTCAAGTGTAAAATACAGCCCCGCCGCAGTCTCCTTATCATCGTCTTTCAGCCTTTGCACCGCGTCGTGGATCCTTTGCCGGTGGTGCGGTATGTAGACACCGATAGCATCCAGGTCGGGGTCACCAATTTGTTTGCAAACTTCCAGATCATCGTAGCCGTTATCCACGAAGGACTCCACATACTGAGAGAGCTGGAGGGTCTTCAGCCACTCATAAACGATGACAGGTCCGCTGCTTGTCATGTTTGGGTGTTGTAGCTACAGTAAATAGGCTAATGTAAAGAGTGCAGAACAGAACACCACCAATAATTACTTCCCCAAATGGATTTTAAATCTCATTGTTAAACGCAAATGAAAATGGCAGTATCTTCGCAAATAATGCAGTCTAAATGTCAGGAACACACGAAGAAAGGACAATGCAAATGTTAGAATCCATGACTCAAAAATAATAGCCTAAACTGTAGGCTACGTAGTTCAAAATGCTATTATTTTTAATAGGGAATATGGAATATATGGCCTCCCGATATTCTGTGATAATATCCAATAAACCCGTCTGGTGAAAAAGGTCAGTGAAACGAAATACACTGAAATTCTTTGACACATGCCAATATTTGCAGACGGAGATGAGTTCAGTGGATGCAGCGATAGCTCTCAAATCCCCGATGTCATTTGCCATCGATGTTACTCGCCCATATTGACATGCCAGGTTCACGGTAAACAATCACTTTAGGCAAAGAAAAAAATCATTATTTAAAACCAAGAATTGTTCCAGATTTAGACGGATTAGAAAGTGTTACCGTATTCAGTAATTGGTTTAGTTATATGTAATCATAAACGTTCCAACGTTGCGCCATTTGGAGACGCTTTGCTCCCGCTGTAGTAGCCTATTCCTTCCACGCCACCCTCACTCTTGTAAACCCTCAATCGAAGCAAAATGTACGTATTCCAATGACAGGGAAATTGACAGAAAATATAATTTAAACTCAAAGCAATCCCGTACCAACGAGAGCGACAGCTCGGACCGTGTTGTGTCCAAATGCTTTGGGTATGCCGGGGCACTCCAAGCCGGTAGAGCGGTACGACAATCCACATCCAACAGTCACATTAAAATGTTCCTCGAACCAAACGGTCTGTGCTCGAGCGGTCCACGCCCCCAGATCCGCGTGTGGCTTTAAAAATAGTGTTGGAATTCCTTCTTTACAACCTGTCACGGGACCCATGCGCGCACGGTCAACGAGTCCCCACACAGAGTCCAAAGTTAACCGCAAGAGAGGCAGAGAAAGATGCTCTGCGAGCGCATTCCATCCGCCTGTCATACAGTTTAAATGAGCAGTCTCGTTGCTTGATTCACGTGTCTCTCCTACTCTGTGTGATTTCTCTCTCCGCTCAGTGTCTCTTTCTCTTTCGCTCCCTCTCCCTCTCATTCAGTATGTTCCTGGACTCGTTTTTCATCACGCACTAGCACCCCCTGTCTAACAGTTGAGGTACTGAAATACTGTTTTTACCTCGTTGTATTTATTATAGGATTAAACTAAAAATGGTAATTGCCAAATTATTACATAATAACTGCTCTTTGTTTTGATGTTGCTGTTGCTTTTTTAGACAAAGAGAGAGAGAAAAAACGAGGGAGGGAGAGAGAGAGGGAGCGAGCAAGCGAGAGAGTAGGGGCTGAGTGCCCATAGTCCTTTCACTAGCTGAAACAGCTTGCTGCCTCACACAGGGCTCTAGAACACAGACTACTCCACTGACTCACTCTCACCATATCAAACCAGGGAATTTAACACTTACGGGCCATATTGAATGTTAGCTCCCTTTTTGCTTGCGATTTTGTTCAACCTCTCTACCGCTGCAGACAGAGGAGGACACCCACTGGGCCCTTTCCATACATAGAAGACCGTATGACACTTTTGACTGTGCTTCTCTTATTTCCCTCCTCTCTCCATGATCTCCAGTCCAATGTGCAGTGCTCTCCCCTTCCTGTCTTGCTGGATGCCTAGGCTGCACCACAGGACAGCATCAGCCAGCGGATGAGACAATATTGGAGAGGAAGGAAAAACAGGGAGGGATGGGGGGCCACAGACCTGTCCTCTCTGTCTTTCGATGTGGATGCCAGGCCCTCAGCAGTGATACATGCATGCTTTATCAAACCAGAGCTGACAGCTTGTTAGAGGTCAGTTTGATACAATCACCACAGACTCTGCTGCTGTCTGGGAGGGATTTGAGCTGTGCTACCCATTATGACATGCAGCTCGCGTAATACAAACACAACACACAAGTCAGGGGAGAGGAGATGCATTTCAAATAGCCTCATCTTGGAGCGGGAAGTCAGAAACATGGCAGAAACATGGCAGAAATGCATGTCAGGGTATTAGGGGGAGTCGTGTTGAAGGGTGGATTTTCAAGAGACAGAACACAGAACATATAACCAAGAGCTGGTGTAGAGATAATAATATTGCCATTTGGAAAGGGAGTCATAGGAAAGAAGAGGGACGGATATCTATGCTTAGACATAAGAGAGTTTGTTTGGGTGTGTTTGTGTGTTAATCTCTGACCTCATCCTTTACATCGCTCTACAGTCAATAAATCAAATCAAATCAAAAATCAAATCAAATTGTATTTGTCACATACACATGTTTAGCAGATGTTATACCAATCATGTCCAATGAAAAAAGCCAGTTATTTCTCGACAGCCAGGATTATAACTCATCTACAGGGCTTATTTTACTTCCTCTTCCCCTCCCTGTCCTAAAGTCCTCTGTCACCCTTCACGAGTGACATGCCGTTAGATCAGTAACAGAAACAGGGGATTATGGGACACATACTGGCATATGGCCGACAGGTAGTGGTGCGTGCCATGCTGGGTAGACTCAGAGGGTGGGTAGTGACAGGAATACCATGTTTCCAACCCAGCTACCCAGCTACCCAGTTAGAGAGCAGTGAGTGGTGAAGGTGGCAGGAGGCAGGTGGCAGGAGCAGCTATCAGACTGCATGGGAATTTGCACAATACATAGGGCTGTACTACTGAACATGTGCCTCACCTCACCTCACATCATCTATCTGCATGTATCTATACAGTAACACAATTTAGTTCAGTTTTGTCCCTCGGGTGACATCTATTTATGTATTTCTACATAGACTAGCTAGTTTCCTTGATATCAGCTCAATATAATAAAATCCAGGTACAGAGAATCATACATGGAATCACAGCTCTGATATTATTTGAGTGAATATAATTATTGTCTTCTAGTCACAAGCTGTATAAGCCATTGTACAAGGCATGCCTATTGTATGCACTAGCCCCACTCCTCCAGAACCACTGATGTGTATCACCATTGCCCTGGAGGGTCGAAGCCCTCGGCCACATGTACAAATGCTTATCTAACCTTTACCTAACCACCCACGGAATAAGGGGGACAATATTAGCATACGGCCTGGTAAACATGGATGTGGTGGAGAGATGGTGGGGATGGTGATTTGGGGGGGGGGGGGGGGGGGTTGTGTTAATGAAGAGAGAGTAGGTCAGACGGGTTCACAGAAGCCAGAAATATTAAACACAGCCAGAGGGGAGGGAGAGAGGAGACAGCCAGGATGCAGGCCTTTACCATGCTATAAGTACTGTCTGTGCCTCTTCATTTTGAGGTAAGGGTTGAGAGGTTGGGTCCTCCTCTGCTACAGGTGTCTAGGTAAAACACCTCTGGTGATGCTCTAGTTGACCTCATTTTGAAACCCTTTGGAACCCTAACAATCACCTCTATACAGAAGACCATGAATAACATGTTATACTCGTTGCTGGGCAGTTCTTTTGGCTTTCATGGGTGGGTCTCTACCATCCAATCAGGTGTAGGTAAGACTTTAAACTGGCAGAGCCGGGAGAAGACAATCTGACTCAGAGTGGATGGTGGAGTGTTAGAGAGAGGTATCAGAAGAGAGGTGTGTTAGTATCTGAGCAGTCCTTAACCTCCTCCCACACAGATGCATGTGGAATATGGACTATTCTCTCACTCCCTGCTGCATGGTGGTGTGCTACTGTGCTCCGCGGTATCTGATCTCCTCTTTGTGGGAGAAGATATCAAATCACAGGCTTTGGGGGAGAACAGCGTCTCCAGGGGATGTTCAGGACAGACGAGAGCTCCCAGAGTGGGTGATGATAGGCTGTGATTACTGACTCGATTCTGTCAGACTCAGCTTCATCTCTACATACAGGGCTGACGTTAGGCAAACAGGGTAAGAAACATTGAAATAGATTTACATTTTAGTCATTTAGCAAATTAACATCAAATCAAACTTTATTTGTCACATGCGTCGAATACAAGTGTAGACTTTACCGTGAAATGCTTACTTACAAGCCCTTAACCAACAGTGCAGTTCAAGAAGAGTTAAGAAAATATTTACCAAGTAGACTAAAATAAAAAGTAATAATGAAAAGTAACACAATTAGAATAACATTAACGAGGCTATATACAGGGGGCACCGGTACCGAGTCAGTGTGCAGGGGTACAGGTCAGTTGAGGTAATTTGTACATGTAGGTGGGGGTGAAGTGACTATGCATAGATAATAAACAGCGAGTAGCAGCAGTATACAAAAAGGGAGGTGGGGGGGGGTCAATGTAAATTGTCCGGTGGCAATTTTATTAATTGTTCAGCAGTCTTATGGCTTGGGGGTAGAAGCTGTTGAGGTGCCTTTTGGTCCTAGACTTGGCACTCCGGTAACGCTTGCCATGCGGTAGCAGAGAAAACAGTCTATAACTTGGGTGACTGGAGTCTGATAAATTTTATGGGCTTTCCTCTGACACTGCCTATTGTATAGGTCCTGGATAGCAGGAAGCTTGGCCCCAGGGATGTACTGAGTCATTCGCCCTACCCTCTGTAGCGCCTTATGGTCAGATGCCGAGCAGTTGCCATACCAGGCGGTGATGCAACCAGTCAGGATGCTCTCGATGGTGCAGCTGTAGAACCTTTTGAGGATCTGAGGACCCATGCCAAATCTTTTCAGTCTCCTGAGGGGGAAAAGGTTTTGTCGTGCCCTCTTCACTACTGTCTTGGTATGTTTGGACCATGATAGTTTGTTGGTGATGTGGACACCAAGGAACTTGAAACTCTCGACCCGCTCCATTACAGCCCTGTTGATGTTAATGGGGGCCTGTTCGGCTCGTCTTTTCCTGTAGTCCACGACCTTTGTCTTGCTCACATTGAGGGAGAGGTTGTTGTCCGGGCACCACCAGGTCTCTGACCTCCTCCCTATAGGCTGTCTCATCATTGTCGGTGATCAGGCCTACCACTGTTGTGTCGTCAGCAAACTTAATGATGGTGTTGCAGTCGTGGGTGAACAGGCAATACAGGAGACTAAGTAAACACCCCTGAGGGGCGGCCCATCAGGAAGTCCAGGATCCAGTTGCAGGACTTCCTGACGGGCCGCCCCCATGTGGTCAGAGTAGGCAACAACCCGTCTGCCACGCTGATCCTTAACACTGGGGCCCCTAAGGGGTGTGTACTTAGCCCCCTCCTGTAATCCATGGAGCAGACACTTATCCAGAGCAATTTACAGAACCAATCAGGGTTAAGTGCCTTGCTCAAGGGCACATCGACAGTGTTTTTCACATATATGGCTCAGGGATTTGAACCAGCAACTTTTCGGTTACTGGCCCAACGCTCCTAACAGCTAGGGTACCTGACACCCTAAACAGTTTTTAATGAATTTGCGGAGAGGCCTGGCTGGTGGTAAAGAGTCTTCAGTGTCAAATGAAATAATAGGGTGCTAAATCTATTACCTTCTACAATAGCTTACTGATAAAGGAGACAGCTAAGTACCCTCCACTCACAGTCAATCTCAGATGAACTATCAAAACAAGAGGATCTTTTTCCATCCTGCTTCATGGACAGACAGGGCACCCAGTGGATTCTCTAGCAGCCTCCAGGAACATTGAACTAGGAGTTGAGGAAAGCACTTGATCTGTCTTCATGCTCTTTTAATTACACACGGCTGGGTGGGTTCCAATCCCCAGAGACCAACTGGTAATTCACACATGTCAGGAGTCAGGATCACAGCTTTCACCTCCCTTGCCTGGCAGCTTAATATCACCCTACCCTACCTAAACAGGAGGGGAGAATAGAGAGGGAGGGAGGGAAAGAAAGAGAGCCATGCCAATAAAGCCCTTGAATTGAGAGAGAGGGGTGGGTAAAGAGAAAGAGAGGGAGGGAGGGAGGGAGAGGGGAAGGAGGGGAGAAGAGAGAGGGAGGGAGGGACAGAAAGACAGAGAGAGGGGGGGGGCTTATATCCCTCAGGGCAGAGTAGAGTTAATGCAGTGAGTCACCTGACAACACACAGGGGGCCAAAAGCTGCTGTCAATCTTTCAGACAGAATCCATCAGAATCACAACCTGTGGAAGCCAATTGCCCCTCTTTGTTTCCACTCCCACTATCACAATGGAAGGGATTAGAACAAAAGAGAGAAAGATTACATTTTGGCATTGTAATTGGGAATGTTTGTCACCACCTGTTGTCCCTGTACTCTTGTCCAATCAGAGAGCTGGATAGTGATCTTACCAGGAGCTTCACTAAGACAGTCACTGCCGGATTACACCCTTCTCACAATCACACTCCAGCAGAGAACAACAGCCCTGTCTCGTGTGAAAGAATAGCATATTTCCCACTATACTAAAGTGCTCCCATCAAATTCATTTCAATACATCAGAGGTCTGAAGCTGTTATCTTTCCCACTACAGACTTTTCCAGTGAGGAAGAAGTGACAGACAGGGTTTGTGTTGGCTGCTGGCAGTGAGTTGTGTAATACTGTAGAATCGGTCTTACCTGTGACCTGTGACTGTGGCAGTGGAGGAGGCGTTTTGAGAGATAGGAGATCAGTGAGAATGTGTATGCCCACAGAAACACACTCAACTCACAGTCAACCCTAACAAACGTCTGATCACAGTCAACTGACATCTACAGTAATTAAGGACAGCATGCATGAAATAAACCCTCTACATACAGCTAGTATAGAAGTAGCATACAAGTAGAGGCATACACACACTCAAAGAGACACACACACACTCACACACACACACACAAACACAGACAAACACATAGACACGCAGACACATAGACAGACAGACAGACAGACACACGCACACACACACACACACACACACACACACACACACACACACACAAACACGCACGGACACACACATACACACACACGCACGCACACGCACACACACACACGCAAATAAACACACCTTTGTCTGAGATCAGTGACAGGCTGTCTCAGAACTGTGATGAAACATGGAGCCCTCTCTGAGTCCCAGTTTCTACTCTCCAGTCTGCAGTAGCAGCAGAGCAGTTCTCCTTGGCTGGGTTTAATTACAGATGAAGGGATAATCCAGAGGCCAAGGGTCCGGCCAGAGGCTGGAAGAGCTGATGAGCAGTGTGTGTGTGCGTGTCCATGTGTGTGTGGCTGGGTGTGTGTGGCTGGGTGTATGTGGCTGAGTGTATGTGGCTGGGTTTGTGTGCGTATGTGTATGGCTGGGGTGTGTGTGTGTGTGTGTGTGTGTGTGTGTGTGTGTGTGTGTGTGTGTGTGTGTGTGTGTGTGTGTGTGTGTGTGTGTGTGTGTGTGTGTGTGTGTGTGTGTGTGTGTGTGTGTGTGTGTGCGTGCGTGCGTGCGTGCGTGCGTGCGTGTGTGTGTGTGTGTGTGTGTGCGAGAGGAGTTGGGGATCGCTGACTCTGGGATATTGGAGAAAAGCAATCAGACGACGGACGACGGATACATCACCTGGTGATCTATGGCCAGTCGTAAAACACAATGGCACCCGGAGGTATACTACCCTGCTCTGCCCTGATAGCCTAATGACAAGGTGAGAGAGGAGGAATCCAATGTAGTTCTAGACAACTTTCAAGTTGAACTTAGTGTAGAGACTGTACACTGTTACAGTAGGAGCTTATAATGCCTTTCAGGCATATGGATATGGGAAATAGAGACTGCAGTTAGAAGACCTGCCAGCTGGAAGGAGACAACATGACTTCAAACTCATATATCATTTCAGAGTGACATTTTGATCAGTGCGGTGTGTGTGCATGTGTGCGAGCGTGTGTGCGTGTGTGCGTGTGTTTGCTCACACGGTAGTGAAGGTTTCCTGACTAATTGATGAGAAATGGATTGTCATGTGGCTTCCGAGAATGTTTTATAACAATTCCCAGAGTGACCCAACGGCTCAGAAATTCCAATTAATAAAGATAAGCTCTCTTTCTACAGACCTCATTCTCCTTTTAATTAAAACAAGGTGATTGAAGAGAGAAAAAACATCACACAGCTGAAGCAATATCAGAATCACCAATATCCCCATGAAAATTCAAATAACACTCTTCTACAGCGGAACCAAAACAATTCCAACTGAAAACATAAAAAACATGTTTAACACCAGATTAATGAGAATAAGGTAGGGCCTGAATGAATTGTGTTAAATAGGCCACCGTATCATTGGCTTCCAATGTTAGAGAACCAACCTTGAGTTGAAAAGGCAGGATTCTTGCCCATGCTGAATGAGAGAAACCACCTCACAAGCACAGCCGTGACTCCTCCAGAGGACTGGAAGACTACAGATCAAACCGAACCAACCACACCAGTGTCTCCTGACTTACATTTACGTCATTTAGCAGACGCTCTTATCCAGAGCGACTTACAGTAGTGAATGCATACATTTCATACATTATTTTTTGTACTGGCCCCCCGTGGGAATCGAAGCCACAACACTGGCATTGCACACACCATGCTGGTGTAACAGTGTAGGTTCCGTCTCTCTCTTCGCCCCAACCTGGGCTCGAACCAGGGACCCTTGCACACATCAACAACTGACACCCACGAAGCATCGTTACCCATCGCGCCCCTTGCAACGCAAGGGGAAACCCTACTTCAAGTCTCAGAGCGAGTGACGTCACTGATTGAAATGCTATTAGCGCACACCATCGCTAACTAACTAGCCATTTCACATCGGTTACACTCACCCCCCCTTTGACCTCCTCCTTTTCCGCAGCAACCAATGATCCGGGTCAACAGCATCAATGTAACAGTGTAGGTTCCGTCCCTCTCTTCGCCCCAACCCGGTCTCGAACCAGGGACGCTTGCACACATCAACAACTGACACCCCACGAAGCATCGTTACCCATCGCGCCACAAAAGCCACAGCCCTTGCAACGCAAGGGGAAACCCTACTTCAAGTCTCAGAGCGAGTGACGTCACTGATTGAAACGCTATTAGCGCACACCACCGCTAACTAACTAGCCATTTCACATCGGTTACACTCACCCCCCCCTTTGACCTCCTCCTTTTCCGCAGCAACCAATGATCCGGGTCAACAGCATCAATGTAACAGTGTAGGTTCCGTCCCTCTCTTCGCCCCAACCCGGTCTCGAAACAGGGACGCTTGCAACACATCAACAACTGACACCCCACGAAGCATCGTTACCCATCGCGCCACAAAAGCCGCGGCCCTTGCAACGCAAGGGGAAACCCTACTTCAAGTCTCAGAGCGAGTGACGTCACTGATTGAAACGCTATTAGCGCACACCACCGCTAACTAACTAGCCATTTCACATCGGTTACACTCACCCCCCTTTTGACCTCCTCCTTTTCCGCAGCAACCAATGATCCGGGTCGCGGCACCAATGTAACAGTGTAGGTTCCGTCCCTCTCTTCGCCCCAACCCGGGCTCGAACCAGGGACCCTTGCACACATCAACAACTGACACCCCACAAAGCATCGTTACCCATCGTGCCACAAAAGCCGCGGCCCTTGCAACGCAAGGGGAAACCCTACTTCAAGTCTCAGAGCGAGTGACGTCACTGATTGAAATGCTATTAGCGCGCACCACCGCTAACTAACTAGCCATTTCACATCGGTTACACTGGCATTGCAAACACCATGCTCTACCATCTGAGCCACAGGGAGGCCAGACTTCATTTACTAAGTATTTTTTAGCTCCTAGTGGAGCAAAGGGCCTCATACTAGGGCCTCATACTAGAGAGCCTGCAATACATCTACTGACCTGGAGGGAAAGAAATCACTAGGTATTTCAATACATCTACTGACCTGGAGGGAAAGAAATCACTAGGTATTTCAATACATCTACTGACCTGGAGGGAAAGTAATCACTAGGTATTTCAATACATCTACTGACCTGGAGGGAAAGAAATCACTAGGTATTTCAAGACATCTAGACTGACCTGGAGGGAAAGTAATCACAAGGTGTTTCAAGACATCTACTGACCTGGAGGGAAAGAAATCACTAGGTATTTCAATACATCTACTGACCTGGAGGGAAAGAAATCACTAGGTATTTCAATACATCTACTGACCTGGAGGGAAAGAAATCACTAGGTATTTCAATACATCTACTGACCTGGAGGGAAAGAAATCACTAGGTATTTCAATACATCTACTGACCTGGAGGGAAAGTAATCACTAGGTATTTTAATACATCTACTGACCTGGAGGGAAAGAAATCACTAGGTATTTCAAGACATCTAGACTGACCTGGAGGGAAAGTAATCACAAGGTGTTTCAAGACATCTAGACTGACCTGGAGGGAAAGTAATCACTAGGTATTTCAAGACATCTAGACTGACCTGGAGGGAAAGTAATCACAAGGTGTTTCAAGACATCTAGACTGACCTGGAGGGAAAGTAATCACTAGGTATTCCAAGACATCAGACTGACTTGGAGGGAAAGAATTCACAAGGTGTTAACAAGACATTTAGACTGACCTGGAGGAACTGACCACTAGGTATTTCAAGTTGTATAGTAATAATGAAAGATCAGAAATCTGAAAAATCAGAAACTATCTATGGACAGAACACAAGACTCCAGATAATCTATGTATTGTGGGAAATCCCGTTTCTTGTTCTGAATCCCCTTGAGAAACCATTATTTTGAAAAGCTTGATGCCATCTACTAATTTGTCAATCCTGACAGTATGACACACCCATGACATGTGACAAATAACATAATGGATGGTACATGGATTATCGAACACAGAGACAAACAGCTATATGAATCTCTACTGTCTGACAGTTAAAACAGATGGACCGGATATAAAGATCCATTTGTCATCAATGGCCATTATGTGAGACAGTGATGAGTAGAGGGATTCTAACAAAGCAAGGACCATTTCCCTACAACAGGAGAATGACAAATCAATCAGAGATGGTTGATTATATGTATGGTAGAGGGGAAGAATGGGAGGGAAGGAGAGAAGGGGAGAGAGAGAGATGGAGAGAGACCCAACATTTGCCACTATAGGAAAAATGGACCACACAGTTATATGAATGAGAAATAAGAATACCCTTTGGGGGTTCTACAAATGGCCACACAGTTCAAAAAGGTTCCTCGAGGATCCCCTGTGTAAAGGTTCAAACTTGAACTTTTTTGTGATGGGAGAGGTTGAATTTGGAACATTTTTAATTATATAGAGTAGCCTTGTGTGTGGCGTTCAGATAGATATTTTTGGAAACCCGTTAGTGTAAATGTCATTCCTGTTCATCATGTTACGTTTCTACACTGCAAATGTCAATTTTCTCTAAATAGTTGTACATATTATATACTGTATTATAATATAATATTAACATTACAGATGAACAATACAACTGAACAGATGAACAGGAATCACCTTTACTCCCACGGGTGGCGTAAATAAAGCCACGCCCCTACTGAAAGCCACACCCTTACCAAGCCACACCTCCGGTCCAGGGTTCCTCCAGGAACCCCTCAGCTAACCAAAGGTGCAAATATTAACCATTAACTAACAAGGGTTCCTCATGTCATCACTAATTCTAAGAGTGTAGACTGTACTATCCCACATATTTCATGGAGCCGTGGCCATGTCATATCTGTTTCCTGAGTAAAGGGAGCCAATCAGAGCCTCTCCTGGCCCACACTGAGGTAGAGAGCAACACAGGAGTTCCATGTAGCTGTTTCCTGCAAGACTCCTTAGTGAAATTACCTGGCAGTGAAAAAGCCTTGATCTAGATCTAGTTCAAACTAATCCTCCTAATGCTAGAGAGGAAGTGAGCACTGAACTGAGCACATAAAGACAATACAGACTGGTGAGCCCTGGAATGATGGATTGATTCAATCATCAAGCAAAGGAAATCATTAGAATTGTTAATGTGATGACCTCATTCAGATTGCATTAATCAAGACATAAAAGGGAGAGTTCAGATAAAGGCTAATAAAAGCAGTTAAAAGCAGACAAATATACAACAGAATGTGTGTACATATATATATAAAATAATACACAGAAGAGTGAGTATTGATTTGGTAAATAGGGAAGAGACAGACCTCTGGAATGGAAATCAACAACTGAATAAATACAAAGATAAAAACGCTGAGGTAACACAGGGTCACATAAATGGGATAGAGGGATTTCAGGCGGGTTTTGTTCGGCCAATAATAGGGCCCCATGGAACAGTGCTACGGACGCTACTACAGCAGACTGTATTGATTTCAGCTGGGAGGAGATGTGCTGATTAAAATGACTGCCATTGTGTTTTGTTTTGGTCTGTGTGTGTGTGGGTGTGTGTGTGTATCCTCCACATTCTCCTTATTACATTACCAGGTAGTGTTGTCACCCACAGTGTATTACAGTGAGGACTACACTACTACACTCACACACTGTCTCTCCAAGGCCACTTTTAGTAATTGAATAACGGACTTGTAGGCAATTCAGTGGCTTGACGGTAAGCTATCGGACTCGGCGGCAGATATCACCCTCTCTTGTCTAGAACTGACCATATAGTCTAGCCTTTTCTATTCTGTTCCTCTATAAGTGACGCTACAATTGAAAAGCATCCATAATTAGCGTAATTAACTGAAATCAATGAACTATCACAAATACTACAAGCCAGTGTGTTTTTGAATTGGCTATAGGTCTAGTCATTGGCAGACAGAAATTATGCTCTCATTGATGCCTTCAAGTTTTCGCAATTCATCATACATTCAGCACCTCACCAACTTTTAACAAAGACTCATAAATCTTTTTTTGATCTCATCTCCTACACTACCTAATATATTTGAGCACCTCTTTGAGCACCTGTTTGAGTCTAATGCAGGGGTCTCCAAACCTGTTCCTGGAGAGCTACTGTCCTGTAGGTTTTTGCTCCAACCCCAGTTGTAACTAACCTGGTTGTTTATCAACCATCGGGTGTACTAGATTAGGGTTGGAGTGAAAACCTACAGGATGGTAGATCTCCAGAAACAAGGTTGGAGAGCCCTGGTCGAATTACTTTAATGTGTTTAATATCACATTTTCTGCTCAACTAAGCTGCTTTAAACATGCTGCATGATTAAGCAAAGGAATGGATTTGAACAGTCTGGTGGAGCTCTCACACGCACAGCCTTTAGAGACCAGGGTTGTGTAGTACTACTAGCTGACAAAAACTTTTCAGGCTCTTTTTAAATCCGAACTTTCCTCTTGTTTCTTGGCTGAAGTTCATGAAGTAGGCCAGAGTAGTGTCTCTACATTTTCCAGGACAAGGTTTGATCTTACGAGTTGGCTGATGGCGTCGATACAACGTATGTAGGCTACACACTCTCTCTGTCTTCTAAAACCAGTTAGTTTTTAGGTGGGTTTAAAAATCTGCCATTTTCAACATGACTACTATTATGGTTTATCTGTAAGAGTGCAAGAGGAGGTTCCGTTAAGAGATTTATAATAAATGCTTTGGGTACTATCACGTAGAGGGTTAAATGTAACCAACTATAGACTCAGATTCAGAACCCTAACCAATCACAGACACACATTAAGAACCCTAACCAAGCAGACACAGATTCAGCACTCTCTAACCAATTACAGACACACATTCAGAACCCTAACCAATCACATACACACATTCAGAACCCGAACCAATCAAAGACACAGATTCAACACCCTCTAACCAATTACAGACAGATATTCAGTTGGATATGGAACAGTTAACAGACTGACGGATCATCAGGCCTACAAATAGGACATATCCATCATTTTAATAATATTCCTATTTAAATGCATGAAGAAATGCTTTGCTGCAGGCTGTCCCATGCATTCAAATGGCAGGGCTTCTGGTTTAGGCTGATGTGCTGATATAACTCAGTGAGTTTCTCCAGTCTGGCATCTCACATAGATGGCGTTGTTGACATTTTGAGGGTTCTTCCTCCAACTAAGCCATTAAGTAGTGCATCACATTTGTCTTCTGAGGAAAAACCAATGTTGGGATATTTGTAATGGTCTTTCACCTAACCCCATATCCTAATGTATGATGCATTTATGTATGCAAAAAAGAGGTCACTCGCTGAAGGCAACGTATTCCACATTCTTGAAAAGAAAAGTAATTTTCCCTGTTTTCAAAGGAACAATTTCATACTTCTCTGCATTTCTTTGTTGTTGTTTTTTTTCCGTCAAAGTGGAGAGTGAAATATTGGTCTTATTCTTAAACACTGCCTTGAGTGCAACAACGCCTGAGTCTGTTTCAAAAATAAGTATTCTATCTAAAGGGATTACTTCAATGGCTGTTGCAGCTGTGGCTAGCTTAAGGAAAAGAAAATCCCAAAATAATATACCCCATTTCTGACTTGGCTGTAACGCGTGGGTGCAGGAATCAGGCGCAAAGAGCAGAGGGTGGGACGAATGCAATTTAATACAGGACTGAATACGGTCACGCCAAATACACTAGGTGCAAAACCCAGACCGGGCCAAAACAGAGCCCACTACAGTACTGCGTAAAAGCAAATAAACACATCCACAGGAGAAACAAGCCCGCACAACAGCAAGCGGGCATTTCCAGCTTAAATAGCTCCTAATCAAACCCCAACAAGGAACAGGTGAAAACAATCAGACCCAACCAACCGAAAAGGGAAAAAGGGATCAGTGGCCGCTAGTAGACCGGTGATGACGACCGCCAAGCACCGCCCGAACAGGAAGGCGAACCGCCTTCGGTGGGATTCGTGACATTGGCTGTATTGACCTTAATGTTTATAAAGAATTGAGGAGTCTTTCATGATTAGATTTTCAGTGAAATGAACAGCTATCACTAACTGATTATTGCGAGGATCCAGTAGCGTATGAGGCACTGACAGCAGAGAACACTAGAATGGATACGCATCGTGACTCAGACAAACTCTGCCCTTCCAACATGTTTTGAGCATGGTAAGAGTACATTAAGACTGCTGAGTCAGCCATTGGCTAGGATGTGTGCCAGAGAGTTTCATCTATGCTTCACAGAAAGTCTGGGCTGGAAAGGGGAAGGGAGACCAATGATACTGTAGTACTATTGTGGGGACGAACGCTTCACAGTCAAGGACTTCAACAGACTCTTATTTGTGTCCCCCGGAATACTACTTTGAAGTCTCCAAAACGACATGTACTGTACAGAGATCCCGGTCTAAATGCAGCCAAGTACACATGTTGGCAGTGAAAGAACACGTTAAGTGTATAATGATACGAAGCTCTAAAAATAGCCATGCATTGGAATGTTTATAATAGCCCTGTCCTTGTTTTCTTTTTCCAGTCCTATCGCATTATGCAACATGGACAGTTAGTCGACAGAAAGAGGATCGGCATGTGAAAGAGTCCAGGAGTATAAAGAGGCGTATTTAATTAAAGCTGCCACTATCAGCTCTGTCACCGGTCATAAAAGGCCCTTCTCTGAAGAGGAACAGTTATTTACACCTGATCTGTTGGCTCCATGTGGAGGTGGATAAAATATGCACAATCACACAGGAGAAAATCCCCTGCCTCCCGAGGGCCAGACTGGAGAGAAAGGGCATGTTCGACAGATCTTCTAGAATATAGTCAGCCCCATCTATCAACATGTTATCTATTCTCTAGCAGTCCATTTACATGTAATTCTTCCTGTGTCAAACACATCTAATGGTGGGCCTAGCTACCTATCTATGTGGTGTGTTGTGCACCAGTGTCAAATGTACTTCAGTTTGATAGAGTTGATTTTGATATCGAACCTCATGTGACGTCATTAAACACAAAACATTTGCTTTCAAACATCATGTAATGTGTGCATTATCAAGAGCAGTGTTGGGGAGTAGTGAACTAGTAATTCAATCAGTTCAACTAGTAATTAAACAACATTTTGCAGTAGCTTGGTGGTAGATTAACTAAATTGAAATCTTAGTAGTCTTTTCAGTAGTTAATAACTTTTTTTGCCATGTAGCTAACTACTGGAATAACACACTGCTTTTTTGGCAAAAATAAAATATGGGTGAAGTAGGCAAGAATTTCCTTTCTTTTGACTTTGGAACATCATTTTTCATGATAGGCTAAATAATACATTAACATCTGACTTCTTGCAATTTGAATTCTATGACATTTCAGATTTAGATATGCAAATTTTTCACGAAGTAGTTTGGATGTAGTGAACTACTTTTCAAAGTAACTTCAGTTAAAGGAGAATTTTGCCTTTACAACCAAATCTCAATGTTGTATGCAAATAGCATGTTACAGAATGTTACAGACACCTTTTTTGTGATTTCACTTGTTTTTGAGAAACGTACCCTAACCAGAAATTCACTTCCTCATCTTTGTTGTGCTGTACGGGGGCAAAAAAGTGAAAAATAAAGATTTAGTTGTAAAAAGCAAACTTGTCCTTTAAGTTAAAGCTGCAATATGTAACTTTTTGAGCGACCCTGACCAAATTCACATAGAATATTATATAGATCTGTCCTTCCAATTGAAAGCAAGTTTAAAAAAAATTGTATATCAATTCTATGTGTGCTACTTCCGTGCTTCCCATTCTTAAGTTTAGTTTTGTGCGTCTTTCAATTTTGTACACCAGCTTCAAACAGCAGAGTATACAGTATTTTGGGTTATTGTAATGGTTGTCCAAAGGAGTAGACCAAGGTGCAGCGTGGTATGTGTTCATCTTCATATTTATTTTAACTCTGAACACTTAAACAAAATAAATAACAATGGAAAACGACCGTCACGTCTTGCAGGCCTCACGAAGCAGTACAAAAATAAGATCCCACAACTCAAGGAGGGAAAAGGGCTGCCTAAGTATGGTTCCCAATCAGAGACAACGATAGGCAGCTGCCTCTGATTGGAAACCATACCTGGCCAAAACATAGAAATATAAACCATAGAATGCCCAACCCACACCCTGACCTAACAAAATAGAGAAATAAACCGTCTCTCTCAGGTCAGGGCGTGACAGTTATTGAAAATATATTTCACTGCATATTAGATATTAAATCCAGATAGCAGATGTTCTGAAAGAGCTGCAAAACCTGGACCCGTAGAAATCAACTGGGCTAGACAATCTGGACCCTCTCTTTCTAAAATGATCCGCCTCCATTGTTGCAACCCCTATTACCAGTATGTTCAACGTTTCTTTCGTATCGTCCGAGATCCCTAAAGATTGGAAAGCTGCCGCGGTCATCCCCCTCTTCAAAGGGGGTGACACTCCCAAATCAAAAGCTTTGATTTGGGAATTCTAAATTCCAACAGAACAAAGTGTATAAATCAATATCAAATATTTTAATGCCCTTGGACACGGGAAAAATGTGTCACCTTTTTTTGACACAAAAAAAGAGCTAAAAGATGTAAAAAGATCTGCATTAAAAAGCACAAAGCAATTATAAAGAATATTATATATTCAAGAAGTACTAAGATGAGATCAAGATTATGGTTCTGGGGCCTGCAATAAAAAAAATATTGTTTTAGGAGGGAATGTCTGCTCTTCTGTTATAGACCTATATCCATCCTGCCCTGCCTTTCTAAAGTCTTCGAAAGCCAAGTTAATAAACAGAGCACTGACCATTTCGAATCCCCATACCATCTCCGACTGCAATCCGGTTTCCGAGCTGGTCACTGGTGCACCTCAGCTACGCTCAAGGTACTAAACGATATCATAACCGCCATCGATAAAAGACAGTACTGTGCAGCCATCTTCATCAACTGGCCAAGGCTTTCGACTCTGTCAATCACCGTATTCTTATTGGCAGACTCAACAGCATTGGTTTCTCAAATGACTGCCTCGCCTGGTTCACCAACTACTTCTCAGACAGAGTTCAGTGTGTCAAATCAGAAGGCCTGTTGTCCGGACCTCTGGCAGTCTCTATGGGGGCACAACAGGGTTCAATTCTCGGGCCGACTCTTTTCTCTGTATATATCAACGATGTCGCTCTTTCTGCGGGTGATTCCCTGATCCACCGCTACGCAGACGACACCATTCTGTAAACATCTGGCCCTTCTTGGACACTGTGTTAACCTGTTGTGGTATAGGGGGCAGTATTTTCACGGCCGGATAAAAAACGTACCCGATTTAATCTGGTTACTACTCCTGCCCAGAAACTAGAATATGCATATAATTAGTAGATTTGGATAGAAAACGGCGAAAGAACATTTTGCAATATTCTGAGTACATAGCCCGGCCATCACGGCTAGCTAATTTGACACCCACCAAGTTTGGCCCTCACCAAACTCAGATTTACTATAAGAAAAATTGTATTACCTTTGCTGTTCTTTGTCAGAATGCACTCCCAGGACTTCTTCTTCAACAACAAATGTTGTTTTGGTTCCAAATAATCCATAGTTATATTCAAATACCTCCATTTTGTTCGTGCGTTCAGGTCAGTATCCGAAGGGTGACGCGCGAGCGCATTTCGTGACAAAAAAATTCAAAATATTCCATTACCGTACTTCGAAGCATGTCAAACGCTGTTTAAAATCAATTTTTATGCTATTTTTCTTGTAAAATAGCGATAATATTCCAACCGGGTGACGTTGTATTCATTCAAAGAGAGAAAGAAAAACATGGAGAATTCACATGAACGCGCATCTCCAGTGTCACTGTTCTCAGCCTGACCACTCACAAAATCTCCTGCTGTTTTTCGCCCAGAGACTGGAGAGACGTCATTCCACTTTCTGGCGCCTTCTGAGAGCCAATGGAAGCCTTAGAAAATGTCACGGTACAGCACAGATGCTGTATTTTCGATAGAGATGCCACAGAAGGAGAACAAATTCTCAGACAGGGCACTTCCTGTATGGAATCTTCTCAGGTTTTGGCCTGCCATATGAGTTCTGTTATACTCACAGACACCATTCAAACAGTTTTAGAAACTTTAGAGTGTTTTCTATCCAAATCTACTAATTATATGGATATTCTCGTTTCTGGGCAAGAGTAGTAACCAGTTTAAATCGGGTACGTTTTTTCATCCGGCCGTGCAAATACTGCCCCCTAGCCCCAACAGGTTAACGAAATAGCTCCCAACGAGCTTCAATGCCATACAACACTCCTTCCGTGGCCTCCAACTGCTCTTAAACGCTAGTAAAACCAAATGCATGCTTTTCATCCGTTCACTGCCCGCATCCGCCCGCCCGACTAGCATCACTACTCTGGACGGTTCTGACTTAGAATATGGGGACAACTACAAATACCTAGGTGTTTGCTTAGACTGTAAACTCTTCTTCCAGACTCATATTAAACATCTCCAATCCAAACTTAAATCTCGAATCGGCTTCCTATTTTGTAACAAAGCCTCCTTCACTCACGCCGCCAAACATACCCTCGTAAAACTGACTATCCTACCGATCCTCGACTTTGGCGATGTCATTTACAAAATAGCTTCCAATAATCTACTCAGCAAACTGGATGCAGTCTATCACAGTGCCATCCGTTTTGTCACCAAAGCCCCTTATACCACCCACCACTGCGACCAGTATGCTCTAGTCGGCTGGCCCTCGCTACATATTCCTCACCAGACCCACTGGCTCCAGGTCATCTATAAGTCTATGCTTGGTAAAGCTCCGCCTTATCTCAGCTCACTGGTCACGATAACAACACCCACCCGTAGCACACGCTCCAGCAGGTATATCTCACTGGTCATCCCAAAAACCAGCACCTTCCTTGGCCGCCTTTCCTTCCGCTGCCAATGACTGGAACGAATTGCAAAAATCGCTGAAGCTGGAGACTTATATTTCCCTCACTAACTTTAAACATCAGCTATCTGAGCAGCTAACCGATCACTGCAGCTGTACATAGTCCATCTGTAAATAGCCCACCCAATCTACCTACCTCATTCCCATACTGTTTTTATTTACTTTTCTGCTCTTTTGCACACCAGTATTTCTACTTGCACATCATCATCTGCTCATCTATCACTCCAGTGTTAATTTGCTAAACTGTAATTACTTCGCTACTATGGCCTATTTATTTCCTTACCTCCTCATACCATTTGCACACACTGTATATAGACTTTTTTTTTCTCTATTGTGTTATTGACTGTACGCTTGTTTATTCCATGTGTAACTCTGTGTTGTTGTTTGTGTCACACTGCTTTGCTTTATCTTGGTCAGGTCGCAGTTGTAAATGAGAACTTGTTCTCAACTAGCTTACCTGGTTAAATAAAGTTGAAATAAAAACCGAAAAAATAAAATACAATGATTCTCTACACAAAAATTGCTTGTTTTGTCACAAACTGAAATTAGGCAAACTATTCGATTTTTAGCAACCAGGAAAAGGCGTAGCGATTTCTGCATATTGAACCTTTAACTATATTTTTCTTAACCTCTTATAGGGGTAGCTTTAGCATAGCTTAACTTCTTCCAGTGTGAAGTAACTGGTAGCTTGGTAAACTATATTTTCAGATTAGCTTCTCCAACACTGATTAAGAGGCTATAATCACAGCTAATTATTTTACTGGGCAGTTTATATGGATAAAAAATCGAAGATATCTCTTTCCCTGTAGAGCCAAAATGTCAAAATCTGGATTAGCAGTACGCACAAGGTACATGTGTGTACACACACCTCCTCTCTTCTGGAATCAGCCATCCATCAACCGCTTCCCACTTTCACTCCATCCTGACAGCTGATGGATGGAGAGCGTGTGTGTGCTTATGTCTGTGAGACCAGGCTCAAGAGAGTCAAAGAAAAGGAAGGTTTCTAAGTGAGTTATGTTATCCTATAAGGCTTTACATCACCTCCCTAGTCTGTCCTTCAGGACCCCATGATATTGGGTCTCCACCCTCATCCACCCATCATAGAATCCACAATATTGACACGCCCTGGCTTTGTCCCTGGCTCAATTTCCTTTGCCATTTATATGCATTATACATCCCTGCTGATTCCATTTCGTCCAAGGTCACATTTTGACAAACGCACTAACATTTACGGAATGTCATTGGTGGCCGGTCCTCTGAATGTCAGTGGAAACCCAATCAAATAATGAAACATCTAGTGTCAAACAAACGTCCTCAGTTGTGTCGTCTGAGATGTAGACCCATGAGAAGCTTCACAATTGCTTCCCCTCAGAAGGACATGGACTTTCACAACATCACTCTTCTCAAAGGAAGAGAAATACAGTATGGGCTACACTAAGGTGAAGAACAAGACCACAGAAGTGGATTAGATAAGCACAATACCAGTCTAGAACAGTGACAACAATGACACATCAAAGCCACATTCAATGACCAACTCCCAAACCCCATTGAAATGCATCCATACAGCGCAGGGCACAGACAGGAATATTAGGTGCCTATCAGCACTGAAAAAGAGGCTTACAGCAACCCGCAAAATACATTACAATTCACTGTTGAGGGTAATCTTGATACTGACCTTGGAGAAAACTAATTTACATGTAAATGATACTTTTGGCATCTGGTTTAATTGTGATCTGAGCTGCGCATCTAAAAGGGCAGATATGCTTATTGCTTGAATGCCAACGCCTTCGAACTGAAGGAATTGAAAAATGAAAATAGTGAAAATAAATTATATTGTTCTACAAATGATTTCACACAGGTTCTAGGAAGTACTGCATCTCCAATGCAGCAGTAGGCACTCACCGCAGTCAGAACGGCACACAACAGCTGTCAGAACGGCACACAACAGCAGTAGGAATGGCACACAACAGCAGTCAGAATGGAACGCAACAGCAGGGTAACATGGGGAGAGTGGGAAATGATGTTTCCACTTACCTACAGAGAGAAAAAGAGAGGTTTTACATTAACAGGAAAAGCAGTGTGACACCAAGTTAAATTGTTAGTGTATGACAACATCAGAGGGGGCTGACTCTTTCCTGAAATGAAGTAGAAATAAATGACTGAGAGGAAGCTATAGCACCATCTCCATAACCTCTCCGTCCTGTTGCACAGGGCTTCCCATAAGGATTGGCCAGCCACCTCTCTCTCCAGGGGAAAACTAACACAGTAACACTGACATAGGTACAGTAATTACCACACACCGCTATTGAAATAATCATACATTATTCACAACTGAGCATATGCAGTAACATGACTACCCCAGAGATGCAGTCAGCCACCGTGATCAATTGATGATCAAGATGGTGCAGCGGAGAGCGAAAGCCAAATTAGGCCTCATCCTTGATGCATTATTCATAGAGGAACACAGTGGGGGATTGAGCCTTTGGAACATTGTATCTGTGCATCTGATAGGTTTGCTTTTCAGGGTGCCAACAACATTCACAGGGAATCAATAGCCTTGTTAAGGCTTTGAAGGGCCATCTACTGATTAAGGTCACAAGGTTCTCCATAGGTTGAATGGAAACATGGAACATCAAGGTCATAGTCAACAGCAAGGGTGGACAAAAAAAAACAGCAATCCATGTCATTAAAGCAAAGGGTCAAGACCACATAAAACAGTAATGTATTTGTTCACACACAGTCACTACTTCCTATTGCACAGCGTACAGGGGACAGACTATTCAGTGCTGCATGACAAGCTTGTCCTGTGTTGTGAGAGCTACATCATAGGTCTGTGTGCACAAGGTGGCTGTGCCTGTAAGGTATTGATTTCCGAATAGATTTTCGACTGAACCATTGTGCAACTTTCTAATTATTTTCTTCCTACATGACTTGTGTGTGTTGTGTGCGAACACTGAACAGCTCTTCCTCCCTGGTGGTGTGCAGTACTGGGTGGTTCTGTTTCAGAAGCCTGCGTCTCTGGGTTAGGACCATAGCAACACCACAGAGAAGGTAGGCTCGTACTGATGAGCAGCATAGGGTATTTGGGACCATAATCACTGACTTAAATGAGCGAGGAAAATTCTTTGGGAAAATCAACTCTCGAGACTCCAGTTAAATGTGGGCCTACTTATATTGAGTGATCGTATTTGGTATCTACATAGACATATTTTCTTTCTGATGTCAGGAACTTAAAAAATGGTATGTTGCTGGTATGCCAGAGATTATTCATACCGACACAGGGTTTGACTTTGATCCCCATTAAAAAGGCCTCAGATGATTGAGAGAAAAACAAAACAATGTAGATATTCTGCTGGGTCACATACAGTAGTCACATTCTTTTTTTAACTTTGCAAAAATACAGTGGTAGAATTTTAACATTTAATGAAAAAAATGAAAATGTTTTCCATCCCATTTTGTTTTCCTTCTTTCTTCTGCTCTGAATTGCTTTGACTTCTCTGGTTGTGCCCGGTCATTGTGTCCTGCAGAAGTGTTCATTGCTTCAACAGAGATAAAAGCATTTGTTAACATCCTGAACCAGAACAGGCCAAAAGGTTTCAGAAAATAAATTTAGAATTACAAAGACATTGAAAATAACTCACTGGAGTCAATGGATTTAATATTGATATTGGTTAAGAAAAGTGATTTTCACCTACTCTGCTTCTCACAAAGACATGGCGGTTGGAACGCAAAATCTCAAATTTGGACTCATCAGACCAAAATACAGATTTCCAACAGTCTAATGTCCATTTTTCATGTTTCTTGGCACAGCAAGTCTCTTCTTTGCAGCAATTCGACCATGAAGGCCTGATTCACGCAGTCTCCTCTGAACAGTTGATGTTGAGATGTGTCTGCTACTTGAACTCTTATTTGGGCTGCAATCTGAGGTGCAGTTAACTCTAATGAACTTATCCTCTGCAGTAGAGGTAACTCTGGGTCTTGCTTTCCTGTGGCGGTCCTCATGAGAGCCAGTTTTATCATAGCGCTTGATGGTTTTTGCGACTGCACTTGAAGAAATGTTCAAAGTTCTTGAAATGTCCCGTATTGACTGAACTTCATGTCGTAAAGTAATGATGGACTGTCATTTCTCTTTGCTTATTTGAGCTGTTCTTGCCATAATATGGACTTGGTCTTTTACCAGATAGGGCTATCTTCTGTATACCACCCCTACTTTGTCTCAACACAACTCATTGGTTTAAATGCATTAAGAACGAAAGAAATTCCACAAATTAAGTTGATTTGTTTAACACTTTTTTGCTTACTACATGATTCCATATGTGTTATTTCATAGTTTTGATGTCTTCACTATTATTCTACAATGTATAAAATAGTAAAAATAAAGAAAAACCCTTGATGAGTAGGTGTGTCCAAACTTTTGACTGGTACTGCATATCTTTAAAAAATACATTATTTTCCCATAACCCTAACACCCCTCCCCTAATTGGAGTAAACTAATGAACAACAACACTTAGGCTTCTACTTCCAGCTTATACATACTATATACATTTTACGGACACAATTTATTTTACAATAGTTATCTTTGTTTGTTTTTAATCCCATCTGACAGCTACCCTCAGCCCCTCCTATCTATTTATTAACACCATCCAGTTTGGATTTCTATTTGCCATATATCTTTCAACTGTCCTGTGATGTTTCACAAAAGTTCTGAACCTTCCTATTCTCATAGTTTTTACAGATTGTAAATGAAAGATGATAATTTTTTCTAACAGAGAAACATTGTTTGCGGTAGCTTGAGATCTGATGTAGCCTATATTCTGTTATGGATAAATATTGTCCCACTGGGCACAGACGTCAGTTCTACATCTAGTTATGATTTACACTCAACTAAGGTGAATTCAATGTGAAATCAACCAAAAATGGCACCCTGTCATTGGATTTAGGTTAATAGTAGGATGAAAAAAATACAAAATTCCCTTACATTGATGACTTTTTGCGTTGATTCAACGACATCACATTTCATTTTTCGTTGAAAGTAGGTAAATTAATCAAAATAAGAACTGCATTACATTACATTGCACTGGTTGAAAATTTGTAAAAGAATATTCTGCAGGAATATCCACCAGAGCTGTTGCCAGAGAATTTATTGTTAATTTCTCTACCATAAGCTGCCTCCAATGTCGTTTAAGAGAATTTGGCAGTAAGTCCAACTGGCCTCACAATCGCAGACTATTTGTTTGGCGTCGTGTGGGCGAGCGGTTTGCTGATGTTAACGTTGTAAACATGGTGGCGGTGGGGTTATAGTATGGGCATTCTTAAGCTATGGACAACATGGCAATTTGAATGCTCAAAAATACCATGATGAGATCCTGAGGCCCATTTTTTTTATTAAGGTATCTGTGACCAACAGATGCATATCTGTATTCCCAGTCATGTGAAATCCATAGATTAGGGCCTAAGGAATTTATTTAAATTAACCGATTTCCTGAAATGAACTGTAACTCAGTAAAATCTTTGACATTGTTTATATTTTTGTTCAGTATAGATCAACAAAAGCATTAACACCGAACGACGAGCTTGCACTGTAAAAAATTACTCTTTGGATCAAATAAATTAGTTAGGCTTTCTCAATAAAATATATTGATAAATGCCAACTGTTATATTTCATTATAACAAACATATATTTTAAGTTTCTTTCAACACTCAACCTACTTTACCCTTTGGTTAAACCTAATAAATAACAAATAGAAACTCATATGTAATGTAAATACAACCCATTTGTTTCATCTTGTTCCAAGTTCACTTTTTATTTTGAAATTATTTCTTCAAATTTCTTCAATTGGTTTACAAGCAATTCAATCAATCCCCTGTAAATTAATACATTAAGTTTATGCAATAACTTGAAATAATGTTTTGAAACATTGTACAGAACACCTTCACATTTAGTAACCTCAATATCATGACAAAACAATGGCTACCTTAAAGGTAGACTCAGCGAAATGACATTGCTACGAGTTGCACCGGAGGTACTGCGTTGAGCGAGATACAACACTTGTTCTCACATAGTCACACACAGTATCTGTGCATGTGCACAGGTTCGTTTCATGCTGTGTACAGCATGGTAGCCACGGGACCAAAACAGAGGAGAAGCTGAGCCTCACGCTTCAACGCTCTTAGTTGTTGCAGAAATTGACCCACTATGCTGTTTACTTTCTGCATCTACGTCATATCGCTGAGTCTACCTTTAACTTATCAGGCTCTTTAGTAGTATCATAGAGTCTGACAGTGTACACATTTAAAGTAAATGTCCAGTCAAAATCTCACTTTTAAAAGCTCATAACATCTGTTAATAACTCATTCACAAATAATGTTGTTGACTTGTTCTACACTCGTATTTGTGGCCAAAGCAACTTTCAAAAACCGCACCTCAAACTTGTATCTCAAACAGATGTTTCCTCATAGAAGATGTCATGTTTTTGTCCAGAACTTCTCATTGACTAAACTGGCCAATCAGCTGTTTACTTGTCATTAATATTTTTATTGATTTGTATACATCCAAACCATTCAAACACAGAAAAGCTGCTATTTAATGTACTTAGCAAACAAAAATGGGGAAGAACTATTTCACTGATATTGTAATTAATTATAGAAATGATAGAAATATGGAACACCGGACAGATACTTTCAATGTGAAAAACAAATACAATAGACCAGATTAACTGGAATGACATTCACTCTCTTAGCTGGCCTAAAATAACAAACTGAAAGCCACACCCCCAATAAACCACACATCCAACTCTTCTGATAGGCTGCCACCGCGATGACCCATAATGCAATGGGGGAACCAGATGAGCTTCTCTACATAATCATTGCCCCACACAGCTTGTTCCAGGCTTTGAATTAGCTCTCAGCTATCTACCTCAAAACTGTGTATTTTCATGAACGCATGTGGCCAGTACATGGCAGATCACATGCAGGGAAAAGGGAGGATCATTTGAAAGGCAAATATTATCCATTAGAAGCTGATTAGGAAGCAAGGGAATTCCGAGCCACAAATGGTTTCTAGAGCGGGTGATTGACAATAAGGCAATTCAACTTGGCAAAGGACTAAGCAAAAACCATAACACTAAATGTTTTTTTATGTAAATGGCCATCCCGACTAGGATATTGAAAGATAGCATGAACACCACTCACAGCACAGCATGTTGGCTCCCCCCCCCCCCCCCCCCTTTTCTCCCTGATTGACTTATCTCTGCAGGGCTGATCAATAATTAACACTAGGCCATGATGCTCTAATGACCTTTAATACCCATTTAGGAGGTAACACCTCAGATAATCACCCCATTTACCATCTGTAGTCTTTGAATGGTGGTCTTGATATTTTACCAAGTGCCCCAGCAATTATTTCCTTATACACAATGAGTATTTAACATTGACCTATACGCATCCATCAATGTGGCGCATAGTATGGCCTCATTGTTCTTGACATCAGGTTTAGGAAGGGCTACAGAATAAAAATCATACACTAACTACCTTACAAGCACAAGGCTGACTGAAGCTGTGAGACAAGAAATCAGCATAGGAACTGTGGAAATAAATAGAAGCAAAAGTGTGCTCAGTAGTTTCCACTGATGTGTAGAGGACTAACAACATGGATGTGATATAAGAGAATACAGGCCAAAGGGAGAGCCTGGCTTGTCCACAAGCCAAAGGAGCAACAGTAAGATTAAGCGGTGGCATGCAACCGAGTGCAGTGATGAGTACAGAGCACACTTTTTCTATCACATTCCATTTTTGTTTGAGCCATTTGAATGGTTAAAGCACTTGACGTGTGCTGTACACCAGAGAAGGCTGGTGGGAGGAGCTGTAGGAGGACGGGCTCATTGTAATGGCTGGAATGGAATAAATGTGGGTTCCACGTGTTTGATGTGTTTGATACCGTTCCATTAATTCCATTTCAGCCATTACAATGAGCCCGTCCTCCTATAGCTCCTTCCACCAGCTTCCTCTGCTGTAAACTGACTACACATCACGTGTAGTCTACTCTGTCCAAACAAACAGCAGGCTAGTCATAATTTGGAATGCCCTTGGGACGTGAGGAGACACCATAAGAGGCAGTGTTGTTGAAGTACATGTGGTGTGCAGGTCAGGAGTACGATGTTGAGATTTCTTCTTCTTGTTGGATACAGAGGCTTTTTGAGAGGGGAGAGGTTGGATGCTGTGCCTGACATTTACAGTATTTTAGGTCTGTGAAGCTAGTATATCATTTTATAACAACAATATGGTGAATTGACGCTAACTAAATGTATGTCGTGATGTAGTTGTTCCTGGTGCACCACTAGCCATAGCCGTGCAGTGTATAGAGATTTACAGTACCCTACTATTTTCTCTATACATTATTGGGCCACAAGTCATCAGAGCATGCTGAGCATTCTCTCTAGGCCTCTCCACAGGGATGTACTGTATACCATACACTACTACATGTTGTTTGTCTCCCCTGCCTTCTCTCTCAGGCCTGTTCAGTCACACATGTCGACTGTGGTTCAGCCAGGCCTCTAGAGAGACTGTCTTCAGAAAGGGTGTAACAGTCAAACATGTCCTGGGTTCCTCTGACACCAAAGTCAAGCGTCTTCTGTTTGAACCTGGACTCCCTTACTGCAGCTCTCCTGTGGACTGACCCTGTACCCATACACTTCAGACACAGCCAGCCATGCAGGAAGATGGAGAGAAAGGAGAGAGAGAGAGAGATAGAAAGAGAGGGAGAGAAACAGAGAGAGAGAGAGCGAGACAGAGAGAGGGAGAGAGGAGGGAGAAAGACAGAGAGAGCAACGAGGAAAGAAAGAGAGAGTAAGAGAGGGCAAGAGGAAGAGAGAGAGAGGGAGAGAGAGGGGGAGAGTGGGAGAGAGAGCAAGGGAGAAAGGGAGAGAGCGAGAGAGAGTAGGAGAGAGTAGGAGAGAGAGTAGGAGAAAGAGTAGGAGAAAGAGAGGGAGAGAGAGAGAGAGAGAGAGAGAGAGAGAGAGAGATAGAGAAAGAGATGGAAAGAACAAGGAAGTGAGTCTCGCTGAGAGTTGGCCTCACCTTGATGTATCGTAGATTGCCAGAAATAAAGCCTTTGTTTATGTTTGCCAGGTTAACCGTTCTGTGGAACTCTCTCTGCGCTTGACCCATCAGTCATGACAATCAACACTACACAGAAGGGATGTGGGCTGCTGTGGAAGAATGGAAAAAATTAACACTGGACCTGTTGACTTGGATGAGCAGCTATAAAAGAATCCTTGATAACCTTGTATGAAATAATTCATTTTGAAATGTCCTTTTAATATAACTATTCTTGCTAGGATAGGCTTAGTTGCTAAAACCCTTGAAATCGCGGGATTACCTCAATATTTCTAATTTAGATATAGCCTCAAGCACAGCAGAGAGTAATTTCCTGGCATGCCCAAATTAATGAAAAAGATAATTTGTTACAATGAGTGAAAACGCACACACGCAAATGCACACGCACACACACACACACACACACACACACACACACACACACACACACACACACACACACACACACACACACACACACACACACACACACACACACACACACACACACACACACACACAGAATGGGAATGGGGCCATAGATATACAGTGTCTTCGGAAAGTTTTCAGACCCTTTGACTTTTTCCATATTTTGTTACGTTACAGCCTTATTCTAAAATGGATTTAAAAAAATCCTCAGCAATCTACACAGAATACCCCCTAATGACAAAGCGAAATTATTGTTATTAATTTTTTGCAAATGTATTAAAAGTAGAAAACTTATTTACATAAGTATTCAGACCCTTTGCTATGAGACTCAAAATTGAGCTCAGGTGCATCCTGTTTCCTGTTGCCTCATCCTGAGGCAAAGCTCTGGGGAAGGGTATCAAAATATGGCTGCAGCATTGAAGGTCCCCAAGAACACAGTGGCCTCCATCATTCTTAAATGGAAGAAGTTGTGAACCTCCAAGACTCATCCTAGAGCTGGCCACCCAGCCAAACTGAGCAATCAGGAGAAGGGCATTGGGCAGGGAGGTGACCAAGAACTCAATGGTCACTCTGTGGAGAATGGAGAACCTTCCAGAAGGACAACTATCTCTGTAGCACTCTACCAATCAGACCTTTATGGTAGAGTGGCCAGACAGAAGCCACTGCTCAGTAAAAGGCACATGACAGCCTGCTTGAAGTTAGCCAAAAGGCACCTAAAGACTCTCAGACCATGATAAATAAGATTCTCTCATCTGATGAAACCATGATTGAAGTCTTTAATGTTACCCCTTCCTTGTGTTTTTTGTAATAAATAATTATTAAAAAAAAAGAAAAAATGATAAAACTCTTTGGCCTGAATGCCAAGAGTCACGCCTGGAGGAAACCTGGCACCATCCCACCGGTGAAGCATGGTGGTGGCAGCATTATGTAGTGGGGATGTTTTCCAGCAGCAGAGACTGGGAGACTAGTCAGGATCGAGGGAAAGATGAACGGAGCAAAGTACAGAGAGATCCTTGATGAAAACCTGCTCCGGAGCACTCAGGACCTCAGTCTGGGGTGAAGGTTCACCTTCCTACAGGACCACGACCCTAAGCACACAGCCAAGACAATGCAGAAGTGGCTTCGGGACAAGTCTCTGAATGTCCTTGAGTGGCCCAGCCAGAGCCTGGACTTGAACATGATCGAACATCTCTGGAGAGACCTGAAAATAGCTGTGCAGCAACGCTCCCATCCAAACTGTCAGAGCTTGAGAGGATCTGCAGAGAAGAATGGCAGAAACTCTCCAAATACAGATGTGCCAAGCTTGTAGCGTCATACCCAAGAAGACTCAAGGCTGTAATCGCTGCCAAAGGTTCTTCAACAAAGTATTGAGTAAATGGTCTCAACAGTTGTGAAAATGTGCTATTTCAGTTTGTATTTTTTATAATTTAGCAAAAATTCTAAAAACCTCTTTTTGCTTTGTCATGATTGGGTATTGTGTGTAGATTGATGAGAAAAAAAATCTATTTTAGAATAAGGCTGTAACTTAACAAAATGTCTACAAAGTCAAGGGGTCTGAATACTTTCCGAAGGCACTGTCATTATGTTTTTGTTACTAACGTGTTAAACGTACTACTCTTCAAGATATAATACTTATGTGATGAGAACAGGAGAATCTAAAATGAATGTGCGGATGTCTTACAAGTTCTCAGGAAATATATATTCACAGTTCACTGCAATGCAAACCCAAGATCATAAAAAGAACAACAAGCGTCAAGGCATCAGTGCAAATCCATGAGACCTAACAAATAGATCAGCAGCCTTCTTTAAAGCCATCTAATCAAAACAAATCTGCCAGCCAGAGCAGCCAATCATAACGGAACCACAATCTCTTATTGACAGAGTCTTCCCGGTGATAAACCAATGGATGCATCTCTCATTGGAGGACAGGAATGGGTCTGTTTAGAGATAAACTGTTCATTACCATGAAGAACAACCTTATGTAGGAGAGAAAGAGGGAGAAAACATTGCACCAATAAAATGTATGTGTTACGTAGGGTTTCCAATTAGGATCAGCACATTCTGAATGTTGGACTGAGTGTAACCAATTGTCATCCAACTGGTGTTGGTGAAGGAGTGTTTAAATTAGCCATTTCAGTGGTTTGTCAAATAGTAAATTAGCTAGATGAAATAGGGAGAAAAGCCCTAATAATCACCAATGGTAAAATGCTGATAAGGCAAGGCCCCCACACTCCATAGCCCATATCCTGTCCCTCGAAGCTTCTGCATCTGTCACAGCCTCAGAGCAGATGTTCCTATGGGAAGGCAGCAGGCAGACACCCCCTACCCAGCTACCCCCCACCAGTTAACCCTCCCTGATAGGGAGAGCTGATACCCCCACCCCCTGAAAGCCTATATATCCACTTCATTACCTCTCATCTACAGACTTTCCTTTCAGAAAGTATTCATACCCCTTGACTTATTCCACATTTTGCTGTGTTACAGCCTGATTTCTAAATGGATTAAATATATTATGTTTTTCTCACCCATCTACACATAATACACATTTATTGAAAATTAAATACACAAATATCTCATTTACATAAGTATTCACACCCCTGAGTAGGAATTACAGCTGTGAGTCTTTCTGGGTAAGTTTCTAACAGCTTTGCACACCTGGATTGTACAAACTCTTTAAGCTCTGTCAAGTTGGTTATTGATCATTGCTAGATAGATATGTTCAAGTCTTGCCATAGATTTTCAAGCCGATGTAAAACTACAACTAGGCCACTCAGGAACATTCAGTGTCATCTATGTTTAGGTTATTGTCCTGCTGAAAGGTGAATTTGTCTCCCAGGTGTCTAGGATTTCGCCTGTGCTTCTGCATTAGCTACATGTTTATTTTTATCCTAAAAAACTCCCTAGTCCTTGCCAATGGCAAGTATACCCATAACATGATGCAGCCACCACCCTGCTTGAAAATATGAAGAGTGGGACTCAGTGATGTGTTGTGTTGGATTTGCCCCTAACATAACGCTTTGTATTCAGGACATGAAGTACATTTATTTTTCCACATTCTTTGCAGTTTTACTTTAGTGCCTTATTGAAAACAAGATGCGTGTTATGGAATATGTTTTATTCTGTACAGGCTTCCTTCTTTTCACTCTATCAAATAGGTTAGTATTGTGGAGTAACTACAATGTTGTGGATTCATCCTCAGTTTTATCCTATCACAGCCATTAAACTCTGGAACTGGTTTAAAGTCTCCATTGGCCTCATGTTGAAATCTGGTTTCCTTCCTCTCTGGCACCTGAGTTAGAAAGGACTCCTGTATCTTTGTAGTGACTGGGTGCTGTGATACATCATCCAAGTGTAATTAATAACTTCACCATGCTTAAATTGATATTCAATGTCTGCTCTCTTTTTTACATATAGGTGCCCTTCTTTGTGAGGCATTGGAAAACCTCCCTAATCTTTGTGTTTGAATATGTCTTTGAAATTCACTGCTCGACTGAGTGACCATACAGATAATTGTATGTGTGGGGTAAAGAGATGAGGTAGTCATTCAAAAATCATGTTAAACACTATTATTGTACACAGAGTCCATGCAACTTATTATGTGACTTGTTAAGCAAATTTTTACTCCTGAACTTATTTATGCTTTCCATAACAAAGGGGTTGAATACTTGTTGACTCAAAACATTTCAGTTTTTCATTTTTAATTAATTTGTAAACATTTTGAAAAACATATTTACACTTTGACATTATGAGGTATTGTGTGTAGGCCAGTGACACAAAATCTCAATTTAATCCATTTCAAATTCAGGCTGTAACACAACAAAATGTGGACAAAGTCAAGGGGTGTGAATACTTTCTGAAGGCACTGTATGTGGGGAGACTCCGAGGTGTTGCTCCAACTGTTAGCTTTACTGAACAGTAATGTATATGGCGATGACGTCCTGCCTTGTTGTACATGACTGGCTGAACATGCTGACGGGGAGACTGGGCCGACAGCAGGACACTGATGGAAACTACAAAAAGGGGTTAAACTTGCAGGGTAAGCAGAGACAGTGTGGAACAATAGCCTACATACAACTGTATAATCTGTCTCATAGTAATGGTGTGGATCAGAATAAACACTGTGGCATCACAGTGAAAATTATGCATACCGTAAATATGTTTCAGCCACTGGTTTATCCTATTCAATACATTTTAACCATTGGCCATTTACATGTTTTATTTCCTAGTACTTTCTAGAAATGTCCATGGTGTGAAAGAAGAAGCCTGTATGTACAGCAGGACAGGCTGAGCTTCTGTGAAGGTGGGTCAAGGTCACAGAATCTCAGTGAGGGTAAATTAAGGTTACACACTTCATTGATCAAAGACAAGGACCTCCTGGAGTGGAGATGTACAGTCAGACCACCTGGTAGATTACCAATGCTGGGGTAGTGTATTTCTGGAGGAGCAGAAAGACAGGCACTATAATACAGCCCTAAGATTACAATGACTGGGATTAATGCTGCTGATTTACTAGACACAACAATTTGAACACAAACACACACACAGAAAGAGAGACAGAAAGAGAGAAGAAAGAGATACAAAAAGAGAGACAGGAAGAGAGACAGGAAGAGTTAAGAAAGAGTTAAGAAAGAGTTAAGAAAGAGTTAAGAAAGAGAGACAGAAAGAGACACAGAAAGAGAAAAGAAAGAGATACAGAAAGAAAGACAGACAGAAAGAGAGACAGGAAGAGAGAAGAAAGAGAGAAAGAAAGAGAGACAGAAAGGGAGAAGAAAGAGAGAAGAAATAGATAGAAAGAGAGAAGAAAGAGAGAAGAAATAGATACAGAGACAGAAAGAGAGACAGAAAGAGAGACAGAAAGAGAGACAAAAAGAGAGAAGAAAGAGAGAGATGGAGAGACAGAAAGAGAGAAAAAAAGAGAGAGAGAAAGACAGGATGAGAGAACAAAGAGAGACAGAAAGAGAGAACAAAGAGAGACAGAAAGAGAGAACAAAGAGAGACAGAAAGAGAGAACAAAGAGAGACAGAAAGAGAGAACAAAGAGAGACAGAGAGACAGAAAGAGAGAAGAAAGAGAGACAGAAAGAGTGAACAAAGAGAGATGGAAAGAGACAGAAAGAATGAAGAGAGACAGAAAGAGAGACAGAGAGAAATGAAATAAATACAGTATGAGAGACAGAAAGAGTGAAGGCGAGACAGATGGAGAGAAAGAAAGAGAGACAGAGAGAGAGACAGGAAGAGAGAAGAAAGAGAGACAGAAAGATAGAAGAAGAAGAGATGGAAAGAGAGACAGAAAGAGAGACAGAAAGAGTAAGGAATGGGAGACAGAAAGAGAGACAGAAAAAGAGACAGAGAGAGAGACTGGAAGAGAGAAGAAAGAGAGACAGAAAGAGACATAAAGAGAGGAGAAAGAGAGAAGAAAGAGAGACAGAAAGAGACATAAAGAGAGGAGAAAGAGAGAAGAAAGAGAGACAGAAAGGGAGAAGAAAGAGAGAAAGGAAGAGAGAAGAAAGAGAGAAGGAGAGACAGAAAGAGAGAAGAAAGAGAGAGAAAGAGAAGGAGAGATGGAAAGAGAGACAGATAGAGAGACAAAGAGTAAGGAATGAGAGACAGAAAAAGATACAGAAAGAGACTGAAAGAGAGAAGAGAGACAGAAAGAGAGACAGGAAGAGAGACAGAAAGAGACAGAAAGAGAGAAGAAAGAGAGAGATGGAGAGAAGAAAGAGAGAAGAAATATATACAGAGAGACAGAAAGGGAGACAGAAAGAGAGACAGGTAGAGAGAAGACAGAGAGAGATGGAGAGAAAGAAAGAGAGAAAAAAAGAGAGACAGAAAGAGAGGACAGAGACAGAAAGAGAGACAGAAAGTGAGAAGAAAAAGAGACAGAAAGAGTGAAGAATGAGAGATGGAAAGAGACAGAAAGAAAGAAGAGAGACAGAAAGAGAGACACGGAGAGAAATGAAAGAGATACAGAATGAGAGATAGAAAGAGTGAAGGAGAGACAGCTGGAGAGAAGACAGAGAGACAGGAAGAGAGACAGACAGAGAGAAGAAAGAGAGACAGGAAGAGACCGGGAGAGAGAAGAAACAGAGATATAAAGAGACACAAAGAGAGAAGAAAGAGAGACAGAAAGAGAGAAATAAAGAGAGACAGAAAGATAGAAGAAAGAAACACAGAAATATAGACAGGAACAGAGATAGGAAGGGAGGCAGGAAGAGAGACAGGAAGAGACCGGGAGAGAGAAGAAACAGAGATATAAAGAGACACAAAGAGAGAAGAAAGAGAGACAGGAAGGGAGACAGAAAGAGAGACAGAAAGATAGAAGAAAGAAACACAGATATATAGACAGGAACAGAGATAGGAAGGGAGGCAGGAAGAGAGACAGGAAGGGAGACAGAAAGAGAGACAGAAAGAGAGACAGAAAGAGAGACAGAAAGAGAGACAGGAAGAGAGACAGGAAGGGAGACAGAAAGAGAGACAGAAAGAGAGACAGAAAGAGAGACAGAAAGAGAGACAGAAAGATAGAAGAAAGAGACACCGAAAGAGAGACAGAAAGAGAGACAGAAAGATAGAAGAAAGAGACACCGAAAGAGAGAAATAAAGAGAGACAGAAAGAGAGAAGAAAGAAACACAGAAATATAGACAGGAACAGAGATAGGAAGGGAGTCAGGAAGAGAGACAGGAAGAGAGAAAGAAAGAGAGACAGAAAGAGAGACAGAAAGAGAGAAAGAAAGAGAGACAGAAAGAGAGACAGAAAGAGAGAAAGAAAGAGAGACAGAAAGGGAGAAGAAAGAGAGAAAGAAAGAGAGACAGAAAGGGAGAAGAAAGAGAGAAACGAAGAGAGAAGAAAGAGAGAAGAAAGAGAGAAACGAAGAGAGAAGAAAGAGAGAAAGGAAGAGAGGAGACAGACAGAGAGAATGGAAAAGATACAAAAAGAGAGACAGAAAGAGACATGAAGAGATTCAGAGAGAGACAGAAAGAGCGACAGAAATAGAGACAGAAAGAGAGAAGTAAGAGAGACAGGAACAGAGAAGAAAGAGAAGAAAGAGAGACAGGAAAATAGACAAAAAGAGAGACTTGGAGACAGAAAGAGAGACAGAAAGAGAAACAGAAAGAGATAAGAAAGAGAGACAGAAAGAGAGGAGAGAGAGAGACAGAAAGAGAGGAGAGAGAGAGACAGGAAGAGAGACAGAATTAGAGACAAAAACTGAGACAGTAAAAGAAACAGAAATAGACAGAAAGAGAGACAGAAGGAGAGACAGAAGGAGAGACAGAAAGAGAGACAGAAATAGAGACAGAAAGAGAGAAGTAAGAGAGACAGGAACAGAGAAGAAAGAGAAGAAAGAGAGACAGGAAAATAGACAAAAAGAGAGACTTGGAGACAGAAAGAGAGACAGAAAGAGAAACAGAAAGAGATAAGAAAGAGAGACAGAAAGAGAGGAGAGAGAGAGACAGAAAGAGAGACAGAAAGAGAGGAGAGAGAGAGAGACAGAAATAGAGACAGAAAGAGAGACAGAAAGAGAGACAGAATTAGAGACAAAAACTGAGACAGTAAAAGAAACAGAAATAGACAGAAAGAGAGACAGAAGGAGAGACAGAAGGAGAGACAGAAAGAGAGACAGAAAGAGAGAGGAAAGTGAGACAGAAAGATAGAGGAAGGAAAGAAGGATAGAGAGACAGAAAGAGTGACAGAAAGGGAAAAAAGGAGAGACAGAAAGAGAGGCAGAATTAGAGACAGAAAGAGAGACAGGAAGAGAGACAGAAAGAGAAAAGAAAGAGAAGAAAAAGAGGAGAAAGCAAGAAGAAATTGAGACAGGAAGAGAGACAAAAATTGAGACTTGAAGAGACAGAAAGAGAGAAGACATAGATGCAGAGAGATAGAATGAGAGACAGAAAGAGAGAGAGAGACAGAATGAGACAGAAAGAGAGAAGAAGGAGAGACCAAAAGAGAGACAGAAGGAGAGACAGAAAGGGAGAAGAACGAGAGACAGAAAGATAGGAGATACAGAAAGAGAGACAGAGAGACAGACAGAGAAACAGAAAGAGAGAAGAATGAGAGACAGAGAGACAGGAAGTGAGACTGAAAGAAAGAAGAAAGAGAGACGGAAAGAGAGAAAAAATTGAGACAGGAAGAGAGACAAATATTGAGACTTGAAGAGAGACAGAAAGAAAGAAGACATAGATGCAGAGAGACAGAATGAGAGACAGAAAGAGAGAGAAGGAGAGATGGATAGAGAGAGAATGAGAGACAGAAAGAGAGACAGAAGGAGAGACCGAAAGAGAGAGAGAGAGAAAGATAGGAAGAGAGACAGAAAGAGAGACAGAAGGAGAGATGGATAGAGAGACAGAATGAGAGACAGAAAGAGAGACAGAAAGAGAGACAGAGAGAAAGATAGGAAGAGAGACAAAAAGAGATACAGGAAGAGAGACAGACAGAGACAGAAAGAGACAGAAAGAGAGACAGAAAGAGAGACAGAAGGAGAAACAGAAAGAGAGAATAAAGAGACTTGAAAAGTGACAGAAAGAGGGATGAGAAAGATGCAGAGACAGAAAGACAGAAGAAAGAGAGACAGAAAGAGAGGAGAAAGAGAGACAGAAAGAGAGAAGAGAGACAGATAGAGACAGAAAGAGAGACAGAAAGAGAGAAGTAAGAGAGACAGGAAGAGAGACAGAAACAGAGAAGAAAGAGAGACAGGAAGAGAGACAATAAGAGAGAAGTAAGAGAGACAGAAAGAGAGGCAGAAAGAGTGACAAATAGAGAGACAGAATGAGAGACAGGAAGAGAGACAGAAAGAGAAAAGAGAGTCAGGAAGAGAGACAGGAAGAGAGAAGAAAGAGAGACAGAAAGAGAGACAGAATGAGACAGAGAGACAGAAAGAGAGACAGAAAGAGAGACAGAAAGAGAGACAGAAAGAGAGACAGGAAGAGTGACAAAAGAGAGACAGAAAGACAGACTGAAAGAGATACAGGAAGATTGACAAAAACAGACAGGAGTAGAGACAAAAAGAGAAACTTGAAGAGAGAATAAATAGGTACAGAGAGACAGAGAGAGACGGAAAGAAAGAAAAGAGACAGATAGAGAGAAGTAAGAGAGACAGAAAGAGAGAAGAAAGAGCGTCAGAAAGATAGGCAGAAAGAGAGAATAAAGAGAGACAGGAAGAGAGACAGGAAGAGAGAAGAAATAGATACAGAGAGATAGGAGAGACAGAAAAGAGAAGAAAGAGAGACAGAGAGAAGAAAGAGAGACAGAAAGAGAGACAGAGAGAAGAAAGAGAGACAGAAAGAGAGACAGAGAGACAGAGAGAGAGGAGCAGGAGAGATGGAAAGAGAGACAGAAAGAGAGAGAAAGAGAGAAGAGAGAGAAAGAGAGAAGAGAGAGAGACAAAAAGAGAGACAGAAAGAGAGACAGAAAGAGAGTAAAGGCAGGAAATACCACAGCATGCTGTGATCACCAGAGAGAAAGAGAGAGCAGAGAGAACTCGCTAATGATCCTAGCTTTATTCTGACATTGGTTTGCCTCTTATCAAGGGATTGTCAGGAGATAGCTTATTTAGGGATGAGCTAATTGGGTGGAAATACACTGGAACATCCATCTAACTATCTAGGGACGTAAGAGAGGATTATCAGGACTAGTATTTTGAGGATATTGCACAGTCAGAAGGTCATGGATAACTACAACAACTTATTACAGTGCCATTAATCTCATGGATGGCAGTCACAATGTATTGTGTGGATACAGTTCAAAGCTTTTTTTATTTTTCTCTCATGACAAAGAGCATATCACAGTATAGGAAATAATTCAGGTGTACAGATATAAAGAACAGCTTTCCTTCCTCCCTCAGCTGATTAGCAGGGTGGTAAATCGGTCACAGTGATCCTCAGTCTCTCCCTGGCTGGTTTCACAGGGATTCATGTCCATAATTCTCTCTTTGTTAGAAACCAGCTCTGCCTCTGGGCCTGTGGCTACTCCAGGCTGAGAGTTTAATCCTAAAATGAACTTTCTCTAATCACCCTACCGCACTGCCAGGGGGAAGACAGATGACCAGTTAACTGCTCCCTGCTGGGACTGTCTATGACACACAAACACACACACACACGCACCTCCACACACGCGCGCGCACACACACACACACACACACACACACACACACACACACACACACACACACACACACACACACACACACACACACACACACACACACACACACACACACACACACACACACACACACACACACACACACACACACACACACACTCCGTGAGAGGTTTACTGTATAGTCACAGGGCCCTGTGGGACAGTCCTGTCAAGGCCAGAGCAGACAAAGTGAGAGAGAGAGATATACTGTTATAAGGGCAGGGGTGACACTGACAAGACGGCCTGGATGACTCAAATACAATGTCAGCTGCGAATGTACTATCAGGGTCATGTTAGTCTGGTGTGCCAGGAGGAAGAGGCAGGGTTGAACAACCCATGAATAAAGAAAGAAAGTGGGGTTGGTAGAGCATGGTGTGTGCAACACCAGGGTTGTGGGGGGGCCAGTACAAAAAAAAAAAAAAATGCATGAAATGAAAATGTATGTATTCACTACTGTAAGTCGCTCTGGATAAGAGCGTCTGCTAAATGACTAAAAGTAAAGTAAAAGTCTTGGCAATATGGAGTAGGTGAACTGTATATACACTGACTGCCTTAGCTTTTGTTTGCTGGAGTCATACCATGTTTTGAATACAATGAATTATATGAATTTCAAATGGAACCTAGTTAGCTGTGACCATCAGGTTCCATTGACGTGCAGTACAGCCAACGAGAGAGTAATAAGAAGAGTATTTATGAGCTGCAGCTGTGTCACTGACATCTACATAACCTATTCATGAGCCTCATGATGGAATCACAGTCACCCTCCATTCCAATCTCACAGGTGACAGAGAAAGGGGTGAGGGGGAGGGAGAGAGAAAGAGAGACAGACAGAAAGAGGGAATTTGAATTTGAGAGAGAGAGAGCAGGAAAGGAAGAGGGAGAAAGAGAGAAAGAAGGAGATGAGAAAGAGAGAGCGAGAGAGGTGCAGAGAGAAACCGGCAGAGGTTGAGAAAAAGGGGAGCGTGATAGAGTGAGCAAGAGTAATTACCGGGGACAAAAGAAAGTATTTTAATAAACCTGGGCACCTCATTCTCTTCCACACATAGCATAGCTTAAACCCTGTGCTTTGCATATCAATGCTCCAGACATGGCACTGCTGGAATACACAATCTATACAGAGAGCAGGCCCAACAGGCCCCATGCTATTAGGTATTCCTCCAATGCACAGGAGAGGATGGGGAGGAAAGGGAGCATTGCACGGGCCCTGCGTAGAAATGAGGGGTAAAGGACTGACATGGGGTGTCAGGAGGGAGGATCTCTCTTTCTCTTCTCTTTCTCTTTCTCTTTCTCTCTCAGGTCAATCAGGCTTCAGATAGACATTTCCTGCCTGTTCTAAGATCAGCTCTTCCCAAAATTGTGACCTGATCCATCCCTGGTAGTTACAGTTAATTTAGGTCCTAAGGTGCTTAGAGGCAACATCCATCTGCGACCACAATAGTTCCAGGTAGAGGTGGGAGGCGGCACGTGTGCTGAAACACAGGTGGGAACTGCAGGATTCCTTCCCATCTCTGGGAAAATGGCAGATGGAAGCCTGCTCTGACCGTGTGTGACGCGATGTCACCAAGGACACACAGTGACCATACCCTTGAGGTTTATAAGGACACACAGTGACCATCTACCTGGGGTTTACCATGGTTTACAAGGACATTGACTGACCCCCACCCAAACACACCTAATCCCCTTCTGTGACTATTGCATTGAGACTTTTTTGCACTGACTCTCTTACACTGGTCGTGTGCAAATACTCATATTGCATCCTAAATAATAGGCCCCAAAAAATTGTGACATTTTGGAAATCTAATATACTTTAAATGCCCAGATGTCATACACATTTCAGCTTTGACAACAGCTGATAATCAGATGTGGGGATGTGCTACCGAAATTAAACTAATTAGGCGAAACAACGCAATCGCGCATGACAACATTTTCAGTATGTGAAAATATAACATTTTATAGTTTGTGAATTAAAAAAATTCTTGTATGATTTAAATGCCAGGATATTATACTCATTTTGGCTCTTCATCTAGTAGAATTCAATGCACACTTTCCCACAATGCATTGGAAAATGTGGCCTGGGAGTGATAGGCCCTAGATCTGCTAAAGTATCCAAACAACAAAACTAGGCTAATTCACTGTGAACATGCCGAACAGCAAAGCTTCTGTGGTGGTGTTGAAATGTTTTTAATTTTTGTTATCTGCCAAACAATCCCGACTATTGCATCGTAGTCTACATCTTTGAAAATAAGAAAGTCTTATTTATTTATTTATTTTTCAAAGTGGATTTCTGTTTTATTTTTTTGTTTTCTCATTGAAAAGTGTTTCTTGTTGTTTTGCCTTTGTCAGAGCTTTTAAACTAAATAGTAAACCATCTTTTGATTTGTGAATGTGTCGGCACCGAGGACTCAGGACGTAGCTGCGTTATTAATGTCATGTTAATCAGGCCTTTTGATTTGTGAATGTGTCGGCACCGAGGACTCAGGATGTAGCTGCGTTATTACTGTCATGTTAATCAGGCCTTTTGATTTGTGAATGTGTCGGCACCGAGGACTCAGGATGTAGCTGCGTTATTAATGTCATGTTAATCAGGCCTTTTGATTTGTGAATGTGTCGGCACCGAGGACTCAGGATGTAGCTGCGTTATTAATGTCATGTTAATCAGGCCTTTTGATTTGAACAAATAGATTGTTTTAGTTTTGTAGACTAAGCTACCTATTTCATTATTTCATTCATGGATCAAGCCTTATCAGCCTTTTCGATCTCGTTCGCAATGATCAATGCTTTAGTTTATCATGTTGCTGTTCAGAGGTTCTGAATTTGCGATGCACCCAGTAGTCCACGTTTTTTTGTGCAATAGCGTTTTGATTTGAACATGATTTGAACGTTTGAACAGTTTTGATGTGTTTACTAGGCTATTTGTGTCACACCCTGATCTGTTTCACCTGTCTTTGTGCTTGTCTCCACTCCAATCCAGGTGTCGCCCATCTTCCCCATTATCCCCTGTGTATTTAGACCTGTGCTCTCTGTTTGTCTGTTGCCAGTTTGTTTTGTTTGTGAAACCTACCAGCGTCTGTTTCCCTGCTCCTGCCTGTTTCTTGCTCCTGTTTTCTAGTCCTTCCCGGTTCTGCCTGCCCTGACCCTGAGCCTGCCTGCCGTTCTGTACCTTACCCCACCTTACTGGATTATTGACCCCTGCCTGCCCTGACCCTGAGACTGCCTGCCGTTCTGGACACTTTGCACCTTCTTTGGATTACTGACCCCTGCCTGCCTTTGACCTGTCGTTTGCCTGTATTAGAATTAAACTTTAGTTTCTTTGACACTGTCTGCATCTGGGTCACACCTGAAACACGATAATTTGATTAAATGTATATATGTTGCAGCACTTTGGTATGTGTAGGGGGTGCGTACTGGCGGCAGAGAAGTCAGGCGCAGGAGAGCAAAAACGGATTTACTACGGCGCAGTTTAATAAACAAAACCACCGTAAACAGAACAATAAATCAATGGGTAAACAAAACCCGTTACACACCAACATAACGAGCACAAGCACTACAATAAACAATTCCGGACAAGGACATGGGGGGAACAGAGGGTTAAATACACAACATGTAATGATGGAATTGAAACCAGGTGTGTGGGAAGACAAGACAAAACAAATGGAAAATGCAAGGTGGATCGGCGATGGCTAGAAGACTGGTGACGTTGACCGCCGAATGCCGCCCGAACAAGGAGAGGGACCGACTTCGGCGGAAGTCGTGACAGTATGTGTTTAAATGGAACCAAATGATCTGTTTCTGTCTTCAGTACTTTTAAATAGGATAGATGGGCTATATGGGTACAGTATAGGTGTCACGTCCTGACCAGTAAAGGGGTTATTTGTTATTGTAGTTTGGTCAGGACGTGGCAGGGGGGTGTTTGTTTTATGTGGTTCAGGGTTTGTTGGGATATGTGTTTATGTAGAGGCGCGTTTGTTTAGAGTATTCAGGGGTTTTTGGTTATGTTCTATGTTTTGTAGTTCTATGCTCTGTCTATGTTGTGTATTTCTTTGTGTTGGCCTGGTATGGCTCTCAATCAGGAACAGCTGTACATCGTTGTTGCTGATTGGGAGTCATACTTAGGTAGCCCTGTTTTCAGTTGTCCTTTGTGGGAAGTTGTTTTTGCACTGCTGTGTTCGTTCGTTTTCTTGTTTTGTTTTTGTAAGTATTCTAATAAAAGTTAATATGAGCACTCAACCCGCTGCGCCTTGGTCCAGTATATACGACGACCGTTACAATAGGTCCAATGTGATAGTCTGCCTATAACCAGCCTGAGTAGCTCTATTCAGAGGTTAGAGAAATTAATCAAATTGGAAAATGAGTTTTATCAGGCTGGTTAATGCGATGCATGTCTGTTGATTTTGGAAGAATCCACCCGCTCTCAGCCTCACACTACCTACTCATCCAATCAGGAGCTGCTACTGCGTTGCGATGCACCATACTGCATACTTTATACTAAACGGTACGTACTAAAATAGTATGCGATGATGTGTACATAGTGTGTAGTACGCTAGTATTGGGACATGGCCACTGACTCTACCCACACACTCACACATACTTACACTGACACTCAAACACACATACACACACACTACGTACGCTCTAACACACAAAACACAAACTCATGCATATTGACGTCATACACGCACACACACATACACACACTTTTACACTCCACATTCGCTGCCGGTACTCTTTTTATTATCTATCCTGATCTAGTCACTTCTACCCCTACCAACATTTGCAGTACCAGTCAAAAGTTTGGACACACCTACTCATTCAAGGGTTTTTCTTTATTTTTTACTTTTTTCTACATTGTAGAACAATAGCGAAGATATCAAAACTATGAAATAACACATATGGAATCATGTAACTGAAAAAGTGTTAAACAAATCAAAATATATTTTAGATTTGAGATTCTTCAAAGTAGCCACCCTTTGCCTTGACAGCTTTGCACACTCTTGGCATTCTCTCAACCAGCTTCATGAGGTAGTTACCTGGAATGCTTTTCCAACAGTCTTGAAGGAGATCCCACATATACTGAGCACTTGTTGGCTGCTTTTCCTTCACTCTGCAGTCCAACTCATCCCAAACCATCTCAAGTGGGTTGAGGTTGGGTGATTGTGGAGGCAAGGTCATCTGATGCAGCACTCTCCTTCTTGGTCAAATAGCCCTTACACAGCCTGGAGGTGTGTTGGGTCATTGTCCTATTGAAAACAAATGACAGTCCCACTAAGCGCAAACCAGATGGGATGGCGTATGGCTGCAGAATGATGTGGTAGCCATGCTGGTTGAGTGTGCCTTGAACTCTAAATAAATCACAGACAGTGTCACCAGCAAAGCACCCCCACAACATCACACCTCCTCCTCCATGCTTCACGGCCTGGGAACCACACATGCGGATATCATCCAGTCACCTACTCTGCATCTCACAAAGACATGGCGGTTGGACCCAAAAAATCTCACATTTGGACGTAACAGACCAAAGGACAGATTTCCACCTGTCTAATGTCCATTGCTTGTGTTTCTTGACCCAAGCAAGTTTATTCTTATTATTGGTGGTCTTTAGTAGTGGTTTCTTTGCAGCAATTTGACAATGAAGGCCTGATTCACACAGTCTCCTCTGAACAGTTGATGCTGGGATGTATTCGTTACTTGAACTCTGTGAAGCATTAATTTGGGCTGCATTAACTTCTTCAGGATTGGTGTCCCTTCCACAGGATTGGTTGAGCTAACGTAGGCTAATGCGATAAGCATGAGGTTGTAAGTAACAAGAACATTTCCCAGGACATAGACATATCTGATATTGGCAGAAAGCTTACATTCTTGTTAATCTAACTGCGCTGTCCAATTTACAGTAGTTATTACAGTGAAATAATACCATGCTATTGTTTGAGGAGAGTGCAACATTTTGAACATGAAAAGTTATTAATAAACAAATGAGGCACATTTGGGCAGTCTTGATACAAAATTGTTAACAGAAATGCAATGGTTCATTGGATCAGTCTAAAACTTTGCACATACACTGATGCCATCTAGTGGCTAACATCTAAATTGCACATGGGCTGGAATAATACATTGTGGCCTTTCTCTTGCATTTCAAATCTGATGTTACAAAAAATACAAAAGAATGGTTGTTTTTTTCTTTGTATTATCTTTTACCAGATCTATTGTGTTATATTCCACTACATTCCTTTCACATGTCCATAAACCTTAAAGTATTTCCTTTCAAATAGTACCAAGAATATGCATATCCTTGCTTCAGGGCCTGAGCTACAGGTAGTTAGATTTGGGTATGTCATTTTAGGTGAAAATTGAAAAAAAGGGGCAAATCTTTAAGAGGTTTTAACCTCTTGGCGTTCCCCTAGGATAGGGGGCGCTAAAGCGATTTTTGAAAAAAATTCGTGCCCATTTTAAACGGCCTCCTACTCAAACTCAGAAGCTAGGATATGCATATAATTAATACTTGTGGATAGAAAACACCCTAAAGTTTCTATAACTGTTTGAATGGTGTCTGTGAGTATAACAGAACTCATATGGCAGTCAAAACCCCGAGACAGATGGAAACAGGAAGTGGAATTCTGAATTGCGAACTCAACTTCATCACGTTGCCTATTAATCACACCGTGAGCTATGGTTCATTGAGCACTTCCTATTGCTTCCACTAGATGTCCCCAGTGTTCACAAATTGGTTTGAGCCTTCTACTGTTAAAATTGAATGAATGAGACGCTGTGGAACGTGGTCACACGGAGAGGGCCATCACCATTATGACGCCGGCGCCCCTGGTTACCCTCCCCTTTCGAAACGTTTTGAAACACAATGCAATCGTCCCCCTCGAATCTTATTGGCTCTCTTGTTGAAACAGGCCCTGAAGATTTATGTTGTACAACGTTTGACATGTTTGAACGAACCTAAATGGGAAAAAAATGCTTTTTGTCGAAATGGCTGTCCCGTGGCCGACGGAGGATTTGGATCAGCCTTCAGACGCGCTAACAAGAACAAGCTAATGGAACATAATGGATGAACTTTTTCGAACGAAAATACATTTGTTGTGGACCTGGGATTCCTGGAAGTGCTTTCTGATGAAGACAACCAAAGGTAAGGGATTATTGACAATAGTATACAAGACTAGATGTGATATGCGATTGTTCCAAGATGGCGCTGACATGTAACGTTAGCCTATTTTTCAGAGTATCACATCCCCTTTCATCGCAAAGTATGATTACCCAGTAAAGTTAATTTTAAATCTGGTATTACAGGTGCTTTCAAGAGATATTCATCTATAAATCTTAGAATGACAATATTACATTTTAAAAATGTTTTCGAATAGTAATTTAGTAAATTGTAGCTCTGTTTCATCGGATGCATTTGAGGGAAAATAGTTAGTCAACGTTACGCACCGATGTAAAATGCTGTTTTTATATATAAATATGAACTTTATCGAACAAAAGAATGCATGTATTGTGTAACATGATGTCCTAGGTGTGTCATCTGATGAAGATTGTCAAAGGTTAGTGCTGCATTTAGGTGTTTTTTGGTTATTTGTGATGCATGTTGTTGGTCGGAAAATGGCTATGTGGCTACTTTTACGATATACTCCTCTAACATAATCTAATGTTTTGCTTTTGCTGTAAAGCCTTTTTGAAATCGGACAACGTGGTTCGATTCAGGAGAGGTGTATCTATAAAACGATATAATTTGATTTTTTTAGTTTTTTTTTTAATTATTAAATTTTGTTATGCTAATGGCGATATGATTTTTCGCTGGATGTCCGTCCCGAGGCCGCACAGGGGTTAATTGCCAATTTCTGAGGCTGGTAATGAACTTATCCTTTGCAGTACAGGCAACTCTGGGTCTTCCTTTCCTGTGGTGGTCCTCATCATAGCGCTTGATGGTTTTTGCAACTGCACTTGAAGAAACTTTCCAAGTTCTTGAAATTTTCTGGATGGACTGACCTTCATGTTTTAAAGTAATGATGTACTGCCGTTTCTCTTTGCTTATTTGAGCTGTTCTTGCCATAATATTGACTTGGTCTTTTGCCAAGTAGGGCTATCTTCTGTATACCAACCCTACCTTTTCACAACACAACACAACTGATTGGCTCAAACCCATTAAAAAGGAAAGGGTGGCTACATTGCGAATCTCAAATATAAAATATTGTTTAACACTTTTTTGGTTACTACATGATTCCATATGTGTTATTTCATGTTTTGATTCTACAATGTAGAAAATAGTAAAAATAAAGAAAATACCTGGAATGAGCCGGTGTGTCCAAACTTTTGACTGGTTCTGTACATATTACCTCAATAACTTCAACTACCTCATACCCCTGCACATTGACTCGATACCAGTACTCCTTGTATATAGCCTCGTTATTATTTTATTGTGTTACTTCGCACTGAGAGAAAGGGTCTTATCGGCTCTTAACCAACCATGCTATTTTGTTTGTTTTTTCGTGTTGTTCGTAACTTGTTTTGTACATAATGTTGCTGCTACCGTCTCTTATGACCGAAAAGAGCTTCTGGACATCAAAACTGGGATTACTCACCTGAAACTGGACGAGGAGTTCTTCTTCAATGACTCGGGCGCAAGGGATATACTACAGACACCCAACCAGGCCCCGATCCCGTCATTCGCTGGAGAAGGAAATGGAGATTTTGCGGATAAAGGTCAGGGTGCCTTGTGAGGAAATGACAACATGTGGCTAATCTGCCTTCGCTTTTAGTCCTGCTCGCTAACGTTCACTCGCTGGAAAATAAATGGGACAAACTGAAAGCACGTATATCCTACCAATGGGACATTAAAAACTGTAATATCTTATTTTTCACAGAGTTGTGGCTGAACAACGACATTAAGAACATACAGCTGGCGGGTTATACACTCTATCGGCAGGACAGAACAGCAGCCTCTGGTAAGACACGGTTCGGGGGCCTATGCATATATGCAAACAACAACTGGTGCATGATATCTAAGGAAGTCTCGAGGTTTTGCTCGCCTGAGGTAGAGTATGTCATGATAAGCTGCAGACCACTCTATCTACTTAGAGAGTTTTCATCTGTATTTTTTGTAGCTGTCTACATACCTCCACAAACCAATGCTGGCACTAAAACCACACTCAGTGAGCTGTATACCGCCATAAGCAAACAGGAAAACGAAAATCCAGAGGCGGTGCTGCTAGTGGCCAGGGACTTTAATGCAGGGAAACTTAAATCAGTTTTACCTAATTTCTATCAGCACGTTAAATATGCAACCGGAGGGAAAACAATTCTAGACAACCTTTACTCCACACACAGAGACACGTACAAAGCTTTCCCTCACAACATCCGCACTGAGCTAAAGGGTAGAGCTGCCGCTTTCAAGGAGCAGGACTCTAACCTGGACGCTTATTGATAAAGGAATTTATATGTTTAAAGTAATGACTAATGGATTCCACCCTGAAATCATATAAATGTATGAAATGTGTTGAGTCATAATTCCATAATATGTGTGACTAGACCATTGTATTACTATGTAGTAATGTGGGACAAGTTAAGAGGGAGAAATGTATTGTTGAGAAAACAGAGGCTGGTAGTCTACACATGACCTGACAACAGGAGGGCCCTTCCAAGGCCTCTCTTATCTGGGGAGGAAAGGCACGGCGAGAAACTGCCAAGGCTGGTAGAAAAGTGGTGTGTGTGTGTGTGTGTGTGTGTGTGTGTGTGTGTGTGTGTGTGTGTGTGTGTGTGTGTGTGTGTGTGTGTGTGTGTGTGTGTGTGTGTGTGTGTGTGTGTGTGTGTGTGTGTGTGTGTGTGTGTGTGGGGTGTGTGTGTGTGTGTGTGTGTGTGCGTGTGTGCGTAGATGGGGTTATAAAGACTGTTCAAATTTTGGTTCACTTTAGAACGCTCTCTGAATAAACTACGAACCTTTTGCAGAATCTGAGACTTTGCCTAATTATTATTAAACCCAGGGTCTTACAAACCTCGGGGAATTAGTCAAAGCTTAAATGATTGTTAGTTATCATCATTGGGATTGAAAATTCTTGTGACACTTATAAGAAATCCCGCTATACCCTCTGACGAACCATCAAACAGGCAAAGCGTCAGTACAGGACTAAGATCGAATCACACTAGACCGACTCCGTTGCTCGTCGGATGTGGCAGGGCTTGCAAACTATTACAGACTATAAAGAGAAGCACAGCCGAGAGATGCCCAGTGACACGAGCCTACCAGATGAGCTAAATTACTTCTATGCTCGCTTCGAGGCAAGTAACACTGAAACATGCAAAAGAGCATCAGCTGTTCCGGACGACTGTGTGATCACGCTCTCCGCAGCCGATGTAAGACCTTTAAACAGGTCAACATTCACAAGGCCACAGGGCCAGACAGATTACCAGAACGTGTACTCCGAACATGCGCTGACCAACTGGCAAGTGTCTTCACTGACATTTTCAACCTCTCCCTGTCTGAGTCTGTAATATGTTTCAAGCAGACCACCATAGTTCCTGTTCCCAAGAACACTAAGGTAACCTGCCTAAATGACTACCAACCTGTAGCACTCACGTCTGTAACCATGAAATGCTTTGAAAGCCTGGTCATGGCTCATCAACACCATTATCCCAGAAACCCTACACCCACTCCAATTTGCATACCACATCAACAGATCCACAGATGATGCAATCTCAATTGCACTCCACACTGCCCTTTCACACCTGGACAAAAGGAACACCTATGTAAGAATGCTATTCATTGACTACAGCGCAGTGTTCAACACCATAGTGCCCTCAAATCTCATCACTAAGCTAAGGACCCTGGGACTCAATACCTCCCACTGCAACTGTTTCCTGGAATTCCTGACGGGCCGCCCCCAGGTGGTAAGGGTAGGTAGCAACACATCCGCCACGCTGATCCTCAACACGGGGGCCCCTCAGGCGTGGGTGATCAGTCCCCTCCAGTACTCCCTGTTCACTCATTACTGCACAGCCAGGCACGACTCCAACACCATCATTAAGTTTGCTGATGACACAACAGTGGTAGGCCTGATCACCGACAAAGATGAGACAGCCTACAGGGAGGAGGTCAGAGACCTGACCGTGCGGTGCAAGGACACCAACCTCTCCCTCAACGTGATCAAGACAAAGGAGATGATTGTGGACTACAGAAAAAGGAGGACCGAGCACACCCCCATTCTCATCAACGGGGCTGTAGCGGAGCAGGTTGAGAGCTTCAAGTTCCTTGGCGTCCACATCACCAACAATCTATCATGGTCCAAGCACACCAAGACAGTCGTGAAGAGGGCATGACAAAACCTATTCCCCCTCAGGAGACTGAAAAGATTTGGCATGGGTCCTCAGATCCTCAAAAGGTTTTACAGCTGCACCATCGAGAGCATCCTGACAGGTTGCATCACTGCCTGATATGGCAACTGAATTGTTTGGTCTCTGGCACTATAGAGGGTAGTGCGTACGGCCCAGTACATCAGCGGGGCCAAGTGGGGTAAGGTCTACACCTGTTGTATTAGGCGCATGTAACAAATTACATTTATTTATTTGACTGTAAGAAAGGGAAGATTAAACAAGTGATCAAGGACAAGGTACAGGTTTCCAAGACATTTCTGTGAGCCATGTCCTGGTCTTGACATTAACATGACAGTCACTAACACTAAGTATAAAATAGTGAGCTGGAGGAGAACACCACCCACCCCAGGCCGTGTACACCACTCTTCTTTGTGAGTCTCTCTCTGTTAGACCACCTGCCACTCACCCAAGGCCCAGAATGTAGTCTCGTAAGCACACCAGTGTGTCTAGTCACTGATCGCTGATCACTACACCAGTCTACTGTACATACAGTGTACATCACCACACCAGTCTACATACAGTGTACATCACCACACCAGTCTACATACAGTGTACATCGCTACACCAGTGTACTGTACATACAGTGTACATCACCACACCAGTCTACATACAGTGTACATCACTACACCAGTCTACATATATTCCCCTTCTTTGTAAGTGCACTCTCTGCTAGAGGACCTGCCTCTCACCCAGGGCCCAGGGCCCATAATCACTGCATTAAACATAATAATGGAAAATTCATCATAATCAATCAGCTATTGCTAGGCTAAGCCAGGCCGCTGTCTGCTGAGCAGTAAGGTTGAATGTAAGGGGACCCATAACTCCACAGCAGAGCCCCATGCTGCTGCACAGGGACAGGGAGGACCAGGCCATTAGTACCTGTCTGAGTGATGAATGGTCCTTAAGTACAGGTTCCTTGCAAACCGCCGCCAGCTCGTCTCTATGGGGACGGGCAAAGGCCACCTCAGTGGCAGTCTGGCCTGTGATTAACGCAGGCAGCCAATGAAGGGTTAAGTAAATATGTAGGGTTAGCTGGTTAGCCAAGAGGGGAATTAGTCAGGTGTGGTTAGACCCTGAGTAATAAGTAGTACTTTCTACTGCGTATATATTCCGGGGTCAGGGATCACAACTATTGCTGTGCTTAACAGAGATGGGGTTAGAGGGCAAGGGCAAAGAACGAAAACATCAATAAACATTATAGTTGCTGCTATAGGGAGTGATCTAAAGGACCTCCGAAGGAGACTCCGTCAGAGGTTATTTAATTAGTTTGGTCAAGCAAACCAGACAACAAAATACTAACACAATGTTATTGAACAGATTTATTCTGTTTTCATCATTGCCATATGCTCTGACTGTCACGACTTCCACCGAAGGTGGTTTCTCTCCCTGTTCGGGCGGTGCTCGGCGGTCGGCGTCGCCGGCCTACTAGTAATCATCGATCCCTTTTTCCTTTTCTGTTTGTTTTGTCTGTGGTTGTTTCACACTGTCATGTCCTGACCAGTTTAGGGGGTTATTGGTTATTGTAGTTTGGTCAGGACGTGGCAGGGGGTATTTGTTTTATGTGGTTCAGGGTTTAATGGGATATGCATTTATGTAAGAGGGGTGTTTGATTTATGTGATCCGGGGTTTTTGGGTAATGTTCTTGTTTTGTATTTCTATGTTTTTCTATGTTGTGTATTTCTTTGTTAGCCTGGTATGGCTCTCAATCAGGAACAGCTGTACATCGTTGTTGCTGATTGAGAGTCATACTTAAGTAGCCCAGTTTTCACCTGTCCCTTTGTTGGAAGTTGTTGTTGTACTGCTGTGTGTTAGCCTGCAACACTGTTCGTTCGATCGTTTTCTTGTTTTGTTTTTGTTAAGTGTTCAATAAAGTTAAGATGAGCACTCAACCCGCTGCGCCTTGGTCCTCTACGTATGGCGACTGTTACACACACCTGTTTTTCATTTGCCTTAATTTCTGTTTGTATAATTACCCCTGTTTGCCTGCCTAGGTTTGTGCGGGATTGTTCTTTGTGATGTTGTTCGCTAAGGTTGTGCCTTATTGGTTCTCAAGTATTATACATAGTGTGTATAAGTTTAGGAGTGTTGTTTTTTTGTTCCCTCCTTCCGTGAGTAACTGGTTTTCTCTGTTGTTAAGAGCGTTTGTTTTGGTATTGTATCTGACCTGTATGTTTATGGGACTTGCCTATTAAATACGCATCTCGGACATCTCTGCTCTCCTGCGCTTGACTCCTTCACCTACCTCTACACAATCTCGTCACACTGACAGCATACTCTACAATGCTTTGTAAAACCCACACAGCAAATGATGTTGAACTGACATGAACTGACGTGTCTTGGCCAAGCCTGTATATAAATACGATTGTTGTAACTGTTTTATTTTAGAGAGAAAGCAGGGTTGTCTTTCCCCCGTCACACACACAGGAAAGGCAAATAATTGTCCAATTAGTTAAACTGTTTGCAAAGAGAATGGCTTTCTGTCATGCGTCCCGTTCCACCCATTTCCATGTGTACAGTATGTGGAGGAGTGGTCTTGAAACAGGGTGGAGGCTGGTGGAGAGACAGAGGCATTGACCTAATGATGAAGATGATGAGGATATGAAAACTGACTGATTGATGCTCAATACTACAGTGGCTCAGTCAGTAGCTATTCTAGAAGTAACCACACCCTCCCAGCATTTCTCTACAGTTTTTTCTATCATTAGAAAACATGGATTTAATTTAGTTTGTGGCTTTGCTATGGACAGAATCTGGGAAGAACTGAGATCTAGCAGTATGTTGGTTATGTTCAGTAACGCTTCATCTGCACTTTTCCCAGCCACGCTCCAATGAGCCCCGACTGGAATGACGTGTAAATAAATAGCTGCAGCATGTTGTCTTGTCTCCCCACTAAACAAGGAAATATACAAACTTCTGATTGTACATGGAGGAGAAAATTGCTGCAGTCATTGCCAAACCAGCTGTGGAGTATTTCTGCTTGCCTGGACACATTCCTCAGGCTTCCCAGACTCTAATTATTAGGTCTCTCTCTCTCTCTCTCTCTCTGGGTGTGTGTGTGTGTTTGGTAGATAAAGCATGTGTAGGAATGACCTCTCTTACCTGTCATTATTTACAGTACAGAATTGCTGTCCCTCATACAGCTGTCACTAAAGGTATTATTATTATTATAGATTAGTAATAGTGCAATAATTCAGCCTATTACTACAGTAATCAAAATGTTAGAGCCATAAATGTTGTCTGTAACTTCAACAAACATGGCCTCAAATATGGCAGACACTGGAAAATATCATTAGGGTACTAAAAAATGATACAAGAGGTTTGAGTAAATCCTATCGTAGGCTTTGGTTAGACAGCTCTGATCTCTGGGTCCACAGTCTTGTCCATACTAGTGACATGGTCCCAATACTCCTAATGTTGGAGATACAGGGAAAATAAAAATAAACTAGAAGTATGGATCTCTCTGTAGGAAGAACAGTGAACACACAAACAGCCCTGATGAAATTGGTATTTGGTCCCTCTGTTCCTTTGGTCCAGATCCTGTAGAGAGAAGCCACACACTCGGCAGACTACACGCTCGGCTCACTACGCGCTCGGCTCACTACGCGCTCGGCTCACTACGCGCTCGGCTCAGCCTTTACCTGCTTATTTACTGCCCAGTGACAAATGGCAGCTTGGCACTGGGTGCATTTCAACAACCCTGAGGGGGGCTGTAAGAAACGCTTACATTACCATATGTTTATTCCAATGCTCTGTACTCAAGGGCGTCACAAGGAGATCTATTCTGATTCCCTAATGGAACATTCCATATTATAAACTGGGCAATTTGGGTCCTGGATGCTGATTGGCTGAAAGCCGTGGTATATCAGACATTACAAACTGGGTGGTTCAAGCCCTGAATGCTGATTGGCTGACAGCCATGGTATATCAGACCGTATAACACGGTATGACAAAACAGTTATTTTTACTGCTCTAATTACGTTGGTAAACAGTTTATAACAGCAATAAGGCACCTCGGGGGTTTGTGATATATGGCCAATATACCACGGCTAAGGGCTGTATCCAGGCACTCCGCGTTGCGTCGTACATAAGAACACCCCTTAGCCGTCGTATATTGGCCACATACCACACCTCCTCAGGCCTTATTGCTTAATTATAAACTGGGTGGTTCGAGTCCTGAATGCTGATTCGCTGACAGCCATGGTATATTTAAGCAATATGTCCCGAGCGGGTGTGGTATATGGCCAATATACCACGGTTAAGGGTTGTTCTTATGTACGGCGCAATGTGGAGTGCCTGGATACAGCCTATAGCCGTGGTATACTGGACATATACCACTGACCCCCGAGGTGCCTTATTGCTTTTATAAACCGGTTGCCAACACAGTAAGGTAAGGAAATACATATCTAAACTTAAAATGTTGCTTTAATAAATAAATTAATAATAAATACATTCCACCATAAAAAGTATTCTGGACAAAAGTCTCGTTGCTAGACTGGTTGCTATGCAACAACCACAGGCTAGCTAGCAAGCTTACATTAAATGAATGCAAAAATCGAGCACGCTGCTGGAAATGGATGCCGTTCATTTAACTGGGGGACCTGCTGCTGTGTTGTCAGAGAGAATAGTGCTCCACCGCTTCCAGATTTGTCCTCCAGTAACTTTGGAGAGGTTTCAAATCTGTGTCCTCTGACAGACAGTATTTATCACACCTCTATTTCTCATGCCTCTGTCATCCGACAGTTTCTGGATCATGGTGGTTCGATGGCAGTGGTTTGTGTAAATCTGCGACGGGCCAGCTATTTTGCAGATCTCTGGCAGTATTTTTGCGAGGGTGTTCACTCCCATCGGCTCTTTTGTGTATCTGAAACATAAGACAATAACGTTAGCTAATAGGTAGACCTACATAGCTTCCGGTTATATTGTCAAGGTACATTAGAATGATTTAGCTAGCTAACAGTTACATGTAGCCGTTCAGCCCCTCTTCCCTCAACTTTTAGATTATGCCGACAGACACATTGTTGCTCGTTCTGAATTCGGTGTCCTTCTGTATACTCCACGCCAAACTGAGAGGGGGGTCGTTGATATGTCGGTTCAAACTAGGTCTGAGTCCAGCATAGCTGCCAATCCTATATTCTTCAGCATTCATGTTTCTCACTGAACCATACAAGTCCCGTAGAATGACGTTCAGCTCCGTTTTTGTTGTATTCCCAAACTCACAATGTGTCCCCTTTTTCTGCACACCAGTGAGTGTATCAGGTAAGTGCCCACTTCGTTTGTTTCACAATGTTCTTTTTGTTTCGGTTTCTCTCAAGTTAATCTAAACGCTTATTTTGAACATCGGCATGTCAAACTATTGTTGATGTAGCCATTTTATCGAGGTGAAAAGGCACAACGATATAAAGGTGAAAAGGTTAAACGTCATAGTCACGGCTAAATGCTGTTTTAGCCAATCAGTATCCAGTTACAAACTACCCGGTTTATAACAGACCGTATACCACAGGTATATCAAAACATTTATTTTTAAATGCTCTAATCATGTTGGTAACCAGTTTATAATAGCAATAAGGCACTTCGGGGGTTTGTGGTATATGGCCAATATACCACGGCTAAGGGCTGTATCCAGGCACTGCACGTTGCGTTGTGCATAAGAACAGCACTTAGCCGTGGTATATTGGCCATATACCACACCCCCTTGGGCCTTATTGCTTAAATATAACAGGGCGGGGTCTTCAAACCAACACAAAGGCTAAATGGAGTGCTCAAATCATGACGATTAGGTGAAGTTTGAGATTAATGGAAGAGTGTCACAGACGGTTGACTTTAAAGCATGATGGAAAATGTCTGGCAGTGAGACTGATACAGTTAGCAGAGCAAGAGACAGGATATTAAAAGACACATCTATGAAGGCCGCAGAACGTCTACTATATAGGAATACTCTCAATTTCCTGTGGACACCTTATCACTTCCAGTGGCATTCTAGTACAGAGTGTACATCTGTCTCTACTCCCTATCCTTAAAATGCCTTCATAGTAATAATATTCTATGAAAAGACCTACACTGTCTTCTGCTCTAAATCAAGTCAAGTCAAATCAAATTGTATTAGTCACATGCGCCTGAATACAACAGGTGTAGATGTTACAGTGAAATGCTTACTTACAAGCCCTAACCAACAATGTAGTTTAAAAAACAAAAAATAGAAAAAATACCTAAAAACAAATATGAATAAGAAATAGAAATAAAAGTAAAAATGAATTAAAGAGCAGCAGTAAAATAACAATAGCGAGGCTATATACGGGGGGTACCGGTACAGAGTCAATGTGCGGGGGCACCGGTTAGTCGAGGTAATTGAGGTAATATGTACATGTAGGTAGAGTTATTAAAGTGACTATGCATACATAATAACAGAGAGTAGCAGCAGTGTAAAAGAGCGGGGAGGGGGCAAAGTAAATAGTCTGGGTAGCCATTTGATTAGATGTTCAGGAGTCTTATGGCTTGGGGGTAGAAGCTGTTTAGAAGCCTCTTGGACCTAGACTTGGCGCTCCGGTACCACTTGCCATGTGGTAGCAGAGAGAACAGTCTATGACTAGGGTGGCTAGAGTCTTTGACAATTTTTAGGGCCTTCCCCTGACACCGCCTGGTATAGAGGTCTTGGATGACAGGAAGCTTGGCCTCAGTGATGTACTGGGTCGTACGCACTACCCTTTGTAGTGCCTTGCAGTCAGAGGCCGAGCAGTTGCCATACCAGGCAGTGATGCAACCAGTCAGGATGCTCTTGATGGTGCAGCTGTAGAACCTTTTGAGGATCTGAGAACCCATGCCAAATCTTTTCAGTCTATTGAAGAGGAATAGGTTTTGTCGTGCCCTCTTCACGACTGTCTTGGTGTGCTTGGACCATGTTAGTTTGTTGGTGATGTGGACAACAAGGAACTTGAAGCTCTCAACCTGCTTCACACAACCTTGTCGATGAGAATGGGTGTGCGCTCGGTCCTCCTTTTCCTGTAGTCCACAATCATCTCCTTTGTCTTGATCACGTTGAGGGAGAGGTTGTTATCCTGGCACCACACTGCCAGGTCTCTGACCTCCTCCCTATAGGCTGTCTCATTGTTGTCGTTGATCAGGCCTACCACTGTTGTGTCATCGGCAAACTTAAAGATGGTTTTGGAGTCGTGCTTGCCCGTGCAGTCATGAGTGAACTGGGAGTACAGGAGAGGACTGAGCACGCACCCCTGAGGGACCCCCGTGTTGAGGATCAGCGTAGCGGATGTGTTGTTACTTACTCTTACCACCTGGGTCAGGAAGTCCAGGAAGTCCAGGATCCAGTTGCAGTGGGAGGTGTTTAGTTCCAAGGTCCTTAGCTTAGTGATGAGATTTGAGGGCACTAAGGATAATGAACGCTGCGCTGTAGTCAATGAATAGCATTCTCACATAGGTGTTCCTTTTGTCCAGGTGTGAAATGACAGTGTGGAGTGCAATAGAGATTGCCTCATCTGTGGATCTGTTGGTGTGGTATGCAAATTGGAGTGGATCTAGGGATTCTGGGATAATGGTGATGATGTGAGCCATGATCAGCCTTTCAAAGCACTTCTTGGCTACAGACGTGAGTGCTACGGGTTGGTAGTCATTTAGGCAGGTTACCTTAGTGTTCTTGGGCAAAGGGACTATGGCGGTCTGCTTGAAACATGTTGGAATTACAGACTCAGACAGGGAGAGGTTGAAAATGTCAGTGAAGACACTTGCCAGTTGGTCAGCGTGTGCTCGGAGTATACATTCTGGTAATCCGTCTGGCCCTGTGGCCTTGTGAATGTTGACCTGTTTAAAGGTCTTACTCACATCGGCTGCGGAGAGCGTGATCACACAGTCTTCCGGAACAGCCTCGAAGCGAGCATAGAAGTAATTTAGCTCGTCTGGTAGGCTCGTGTCACTGGGCAGCTCTCGGCTGTGCTCCCTTTGTAGTCTGTAATAGTTTGCAAGCCCTGCCACATCCAATGAGCGTCGGAGTCGGTATATTGCGATTCGATCTTAGTCCTGTATTGACGTTTTGCCTGTTTGATGGTTCGTCAGAGGGCATAGCGGGATTTCTTATAAGCTTCTGGGTTAGAGTCCCGCTCCTTGAAATCGGCAGCTCTACCCTTTAGCTCAGTGCGGATGTTGCCTGTAATGCATAGCTTCTGGTTGGGGTATGTACGTACAGTCACTGTGGGGATGACGTCATCGATGCAGTTATTGATGAACCCAGTGACTGATGTGGTGTACTCCTCAATGCCATCGGAAGAATCCCGGAACATATTCCAGTCTGTGCTAGCAAAACAGTCCTGTAGCTTAGCATCTGCTTCATCTGAGCACTTTTTTATTGACCGAGTCACTGTTGCTTCCTGCTTTAATTTTTGCATGTAAGCAGGAATTAGGAGGACATAATTATGTTTGCACATTTAACATGCTGGTGGAAACGGAAGTTTCCCTGCTATAAAGCATCAAGTAGTTATTTTCAGAATAGTAGAATAATGTCAACAGGCTCCTTGTCTAGTTTTTAGGTATGCGCTTCATATACTGTAGTCTAAATGGACATACATCAATGTTCAGGCATGGAAATGCTAAAATGAAATTCCTCCCTGCTTGACAGACGGCTCTCAGGCAGTGTGTTAACTGAATCTGTAATTGGAGGAGAAATGAGGAGTGAGATTTAAAGAGAGAGAGAGAGAGAGAGAGAGAGAGAGAGAGAGAGAGAGAGAGAGAGAGAGAGAGAGAGAGAGAGAGAGAGAGAGAGAGAGAGAGAGAGAGAGAGAGAGAGAGAGAGAGAGAGAGAGAGAGAGAGAGAGAGAGAGAGAGAGAGAGAGAGAGAGAGAGAGAGAGAGAGAGAGACACAGAGAGACACAGAGAGACACACACACATACGGACACGTATAGCAGGGTTCATGCTCAAAGGAAATAACAAGAGCTTTGCTCATCTTTAAAGGAGGCAAAATAAAGACCCAAATATTTGTGTCAGCTTCAACAAGGAGAGATGAGGGCAATTCTTAATTTCCCTGTTTACTGTGGAGGTGGTGATGGTGATGGAGCAAGTCCAACTCCAGGAGAAAATGTGAGGAATCACTAAGCAGTCTATAATTATTTCTAAATCAATATTGTGACAGGAAGGCTCTGGAGTGCCAATGCCCAGTCTGTTTGATTGGAGCAGAATGATCCCTGTGGAATCTCCAGAGTTCTGGTGTGGCGGCCATGATTGATTCACACATGATACCTTTCAGCAGACGGACGGACAAACAGATGGAGGGAGAACACATTGAGATACTAACATTGAGAACACTATTGATCAGGCTGCCCTGAGGGAGGCTGTATTAGGTTACAGCTGTATCTGCATACCTTTTTAGACCAGTTAAGAATGTACACCCTATCTTACAGAGATAGGGGTAATCAAATAGGCTGGTAAACGCTGAGCACGAATTGAGATCATGGATGGACAGGAGTGTAACTGCTAAAACAAAAGTGCTAATCTATCATAAATGTAGTTGCTGAGTAAATTCTATTTCACTAAATAAAAATGTTTTACCCCCCACTACATCACTGCTGAGGCCCATGTTGAAGTGAAACGGTGATAATCATATGCTGTGTTCAGTGTTGTACGATCAGGCCTGAGGCCCATGTTGTTACATCGAACTGTCATATACTGTAAGCTGTGTTGTGTGATGAGGCCTATACTCTAGGCTAAAGGAGCTGTCCATCCAGACTTGACAGATGAGGCCACAGCTGACCATTAAAGAGCCACTTAAATTCTCGTTCTGATTAATCCCCCTCATCAGCCCTGATCCTGCTATTTATTCCTATAGGCCACCAGGACCTGTGGTCAGCTCCGGACACACACACACACACACACACACACACACACACACACACACACACACACACAACGCACGAGTGCATGCACACACACACACACACACACGCACACGCGCACGCACGCACGAGTGCATGCACACACACACAGGCACATGCACATGCGCACGCGCACACGAGTGCATGCACACACACACGCACACGCACACGCACACGCGCACGCACGCACGAGTGCATGCACACACACACACACACACACAAATGCACATACTACAGCTCACATCTCATCAGAATGATCAATTAGTCATGCACTGCTCAATTATTTCGTTCTCACTGAGGAGCCATTTTCTCTCATACCATATATGGACGTGACACACCACCATGTGTGTGTGTGTGTGGGTGGTGTGGTGCGTGCGGGAGGTTGGTGTGGTGTGTGCGCGTGTGACCCCGGGTTAACACTGTAGCTATTTCATCAGAACTATTAATTAGTTCTGCATTTATTCCAATTTCACTCTGAGGGGAAAATTCTCAACGCAAATGAAAAGTAAAGGAAAGTGTTAGGAAGCCAAGATCTCCTCAATGATATCTGACATCTACCGAACTGCAGCATATGGTGTCTTGCTCTCTCTGTCAGTCTGTGGCTGTTAAGACTAAACCGCTAGCAGACTGCAAGAAGACAATCAATGAAATTACCTGTGAACTAATTAATGTCCTGAAGGCTCTGGTTAATCTTCATTTAAATTACCTGTCCTATCGTGCTTCTCTGGAGTCTGATTGGTTGCAACGTGCCCAGCGTTTCACCTCTCTTATCTAATCATTCTAATCAAGTAAGCATTGGGATCTTCTTGTCGTAAATTAATCTTAGTCTGATTAATTCCTGTGATATCTAATGTAGTTGTCGATGACAATGCAGTCATCTGATTGTTTGCCAATTATAAGCTCGCTATAACAGATCAAGTTCCTACTTAGTAAAACATAGGAGTCTTGGTTTTTGTAAGATCGACCCACAAACGTCACATGAAAAGGTAGATATATCCCAGCAATTAAAAGCCTATATGTCTCACTAGATTCAAGAACTTGACAGATCCATGTGAAATTCTGGAGAAATGTCAAGCACGGTTCTAATTGTACCTTCACACAGTTATCAGCCCTTTCTTGATTTGAACTTGGAGGTGTGCCAGAAGATTCCCCTCGCAGATCTCTCTCTCTCTCTCTCTCTCTCTACTGTAATTATCTCTTTGTGACAGGGAGAACTGACACACAACCTTTGAGAAACTTTCAGGGCAACACTGAGGTATTGACAGATTTCTACAATACATCATTACTGTCAACAGGATCAAAGAAACTAGGCACCATTTGTTCTCTCTTCCTGTGTTCCTTTTCTTTTTGGGGGAATGAGGAACAGAACATGTCTGAGGGGGATCAGATCGAGGTTTAGCTTTGAGGAGAGGCCTTGTCTTTAGTCTGTACGTCCATGATCAAGCTTCGATATTGAAATGAGAGTATAGCATTTAGATTGACAGTACTGGTTAATGCTCCCGTTTTAGTGGAAGGAACAGTTTGCTTTCACTGTCTGTCTGTCGTTCACAAACGCATGTAATTACAAGGGTTGGAACCAAAATTACTTTCCAATCAATTCGTTCTGAACAGAACCATTCTTCTTTACGTTATTCTTTTTTTTCGTTCCGTTCCACTGTTCCGACCTGCAAAATAAAGTTCTGACCAGGTTCAAACCCCAATAAGCAATGGTTTATATTGTTTCTTTCTGTTGCTTTTTACATTAGCTCGACATTAAATTACTTTACCAATCAGTGCGGATAAAGCAGCTTGCTATGGTGTGGGCAACCTATAGTTGTTTACATGTGCGACAGACAGACAAGTGCAGGGGTGAGATGCGACAAAATGATTGCGGATGGGGAGAGTGTGAGAGAGGGTGGAGGAGGAGGCATGGCTTGAAGCGCTGGGCATCTTGTCACAACATGCATTATCTGACTTAGGCCCACAGATTTATACCCACAGAGGAGCGGCTTCTATATACATTTTTTTTATTTCACCTTTATTTAACCAGGTAGGCAAGTTGAGAACAAGTTCTCATTTACAGTTGCGACCTGGCCAAGATAAAGCAAGCAGTTTGACACATACAACAACACAGAGTCACACATGGAGTAAAACAAACATACAGTCAATAATATAGTAGAAAGATAAGTCTATATACAAAGTGAGCAAAAGAGGTGAGAAAAGGGAGGTAAAGGCAAAAAAGGCCATGGTGGTGAAGTAAATACACTGCTCAAAAAAATAAAGGGAACACTAAAATAACACATCCTAGATCTGAATGAATGAAATAATCTTATTAAATACTTTTTTCTTTACATAGTTGAATGTGCTGACAACAAAATCACACAAAAATTATCAATGGAAATCCAATTTATCAACCTATGGAGGTCTGGATTTGGAGTCACACTCAAAATTAAAGTGGAAAACCACAGTACAGGCTGATCCAACTTTGATGTAATGTCCTTAAAACAAGTCAAAATGAGGCTCAGTAGTGTGTGTGGCCTCCACGTGCCTGTATGACCTCCCTACAACGCCTGGGCATGCTCCTGATGAGGTGGCGGATGGTCTCCTCAGGGATCTCCTCCCAGACCTGGACTAAAGCATCCGCCAACTCCTGGACAGTCTGTGGTGCAACGTGGCGTTGGTGGATGGAGCGAGACATGATGTCCCAGATGTGCTCAATTGGATTCATGTCTGGGGAACGCGCGGGCCAGTCCATAGCATCAATGCCTTCCTCTTGCAGGAACTGCTGACACACTCCAGCCACATGAGGTCTAGCATTGTCTTGCATTAGGAGGAACCCAGGGCCAACCACACCAGCATATGGTCTCACAAGGGGTCTGAGGATCTCATCTCGGTACCTAATGGCAGTCAGGCTACCTCTGGCGAGCACATGGAGGGTTGTGCGGCCCCCCAAAGAAATGCCACCCCACACCATGACTGACCCACCGCCAAACCGGTCATGCTGGAGGATGTTGCAGGCAGCAGAACGTTCTCCACGGCGTCTCCAGACTCTGTCACGTCTGTCACATGTGCTCAGTGTGAACATGCTTTCATCTATGAAGAGCACAGGGCGCCAGTGGCGAATTTGCCTATCTTGGTGTTCTCTGGCAAATGCCAAACGTCCTGCACGGTGTTGGGCTGTAAGCACAACCCCCACCTGTGGACGTTGGGTCCTCATACCACCCTCATGGAGTCTGTTTCTGACCATTTGAGCAGACACATTCACATTTGTGGCCTGCTGGAGGTCATTTTGCAGGGCTCTGGCAGTGCTCCTCCTGCTCCTCCTTGCACAAAGGCGGAGGTAGCGGTCCTGCTGCTGGGTTGTTGCCCTCCTACGGCCTCCTCCACGTCTCCTGATGTACTGGCCTGTCTCTTGGTAGTGCCTCCATGCTCTGGACACTACGCTAACAGACACAGCAAACCTTCTTGCCACAGCTCGCATTGATGTGCCATCCTGGATGAGCTGCACTACCTGAGCCACTTGTGTGGGTTGTAGACTCCGTCTCATGCTACCACTAGAGTGAAAGCCCTGCCAGCATTCAAAAGTGACTAAAACATTAGCCAGGAAGCATAGGAACTGAGAAGTGGTCTGCAGAACCACTCCTTTATTGGGGGTGTCTTGCTAATTGCCTATAATTTCCACCTGTTGTCTATTCCATTTGCACAACAGCATGTGAAATTTATTGTCAATCAGTGTTGCTTCTGAAGTAGACAGTTTGATTTCACAGAAGTGTGATTGACTTGGAGTTACATTGTGTTGTTTAAGTGTTCCCTTTATTTTTTTGAGCAGTGTACAATATAGAAAGTAAAACACTGGAATGGTAGATTTGCAGTGGAAGAAAGTGCAAAGTAGAAATAGAAATAATGTGGTGCAAAGGAGCAAAATAAATAAATAAATAAATACAGTAGGGGAAGAGGTAGTTGTTTGGGCTAAATTATAGATGGGCTATGTACAGGTGCAGTAATCTGTGAGCTGCTCTGACAGCTGGTGCTTAAAGCTAGTGAGGGAGACAAGTGTTTCCAGTTTCAGTGATTTTTGTAGTTCGTTCCAGTCATTGGCAGCAGAGAACTGGAAGGAGAGGCGGCCGAAGGAGGAATTGGCTTTGGGGGTGACCAGAGAGATATACCTGCTGGAGCGAGTGCTACAGGTGGGTGCTGCTATGGTGACCAGCGAGCTGAGATAAGGGGAACTTTACCTAGCAGGGTCTTGTAGATGACCTGGAGCCAGTGGGTTTGGCGACGAGTATGAAGCGAGGGCCAGCCAACGAGAGTGTACAGGTCGCAGTGGTGGGTAGGATATGGGGCTTTGGTGACAAAACGGATTGCACTGTGATAGACCGCATCCAATTTATTGAGTAGAGTGTTGGAGGCTATTTTGTAAATGACATCGCCGAAGTTGAGGATCGGTAGGATGGTCAGTTTTACTAGGGTATGTTTGGCAGCATGAGTGAAAGATGCTTTGTTGCAAAATAGGAAGCCAATTCTAGATTTAACCTGTTGGGGGTAGGGGGCAGTATTGACACGGCCGGATAAAAAACGTACCCGATTTAATCTGGTTACTACTCCTGCCCAGTAACTAGAATATGCATATAATTATTGGCTTTGGATAGAAAACACCCTAAAGTTTCTAAAACTGTTTGAATGGTGTCTGTGAGTATAACAGAACTCATATGGCAGGCAAAAACCTGAGAAGATTCCTTACAGTAAGTGCCCTCTCTGACAAGATCTTGTTCTTCTTGTCTCTGTTTATTGAAGACTGAGGATCTTTGCTGTAACGTGACACTTCCTACGGCTCCCATAGGCTCTCAGAGCCCGGGAAAAAGCTGAATGATTTCGAGGCAGCCCCAGGCTGAAACACATTTGCGCGTTTGGCAAGTGGCCGATCAGAGGACAATGGGCTTAGGCGTGTGCACGAGTCGACCCCGTGCTTTATTTTCTTTCGTCTTTTTACCTAAACGCAGATTCCCGGTCGGAATATTATCGCTTTTTTACGAGAAAAATGGCATAAAAATTGATTTTAAACAGCGGTTGACATGCTTCGAAGTCCGGTAATGGAATATTTAGAATTTTTTTGGCACGAAATGCGCCGTGCTCGTCACCCTTCTTTACCATTCGGATAGTGTCTTGAACGCACGAACAAAACGCCGCTATTTGGATATAACAATGGATTATTTGGGACCAAACCAACATTTGTTATTGAAGTAGAAGTCCTGGGAGTGCATTCTGACGAAGAACACCAAAGGTAATAACATTTTTCTTATAGTAAATCTGACTTTGGTGAGTGCTAAACTTGGTGGGTGTGTAAATAGCTAGCCCTGTGATGCCGGGCTATCTACTGAGAATTTTGCAAAATGTGCTTTCACCGAAAAGCTATTTTAAAATCGGCCATATCGAGTGCATAGAGGAGTTCTGTATCTATAACTGTTAAAATAATTGTTATGCTTTTTGTGAACGGTTATCGTGAGTAATTTAGTAAATTTCTTGTAAATTCACCGGAAGTTTGCGGGGGGTATGCTAGTTCTGAACATCACATGCTAATGTAAAAAGCTGGTTTTTGATATAAATATGAACTTGATTGAACAAAACATGCATGTATTGTATAACATAATGTCCTAGGTGTGTCATCTGATGAAGATCATCAAAGGTTAGTGCTGCATTTAGCTGTCTTCTGGGTTTTTGTGACATTATATGCTAGCTTGAAAAATGGGTGTCTGATTATTTCTGGCTGGGTACTCTGCTGACATAATCTAATGTTTTGCTTTCGTTGTAAAGCCTTTTTGAAATCGGACAGTGTGGTTAGATTAACGAGAGTCTTATCTTTAAAATGGTGTAAAATAGTCATATGTTTCAGAAATTGAAGTAATAGCATTTCTAAGGTATTTGAATAACGCGCCACAGGATTCCACTGGCTGTTACGTAGGTGGGACGATTTCGTCCCGCCGACCCTAGAGAGGTTAACTTTGGATTGGAGATGTTTGATGTGAGTCTGGAAGGAGAGTTTACAGTCTAACCAGACACCTAGGTATTTGTAGTTGTCCACATATTCTAAGTCAGAACCACGCAGAGTAGTGATGCTGGACGGGCGGGCAGGTGCAGGCAGCGATCGGTTGAAGAGCATGCATTTAGTTTTACTTGTATTTAAGAGCAGTTGGAGGCCACGGAAGGAGACTTGTATGGCATTGAAGCTCGTCTGGAGGGTAGTTAACAAAGTTTCCAAAGAAGGGCCAGAAGTATACAGAATGGTGTCGTCTGCGTAGAGGTGGATCAGAGACTCACCAGCAGCAAGAGCGACATCATTGATGTATACAGAGAAAAGAGTCGGCCCAAGAATTGAACCCTGTGGCACCCCCATAGAGACTGCCAGAGGCCCGGACAACAGGCCCTCCGTATTGACACACTGAACTCTATCAGAGAAGTAGTTGGTGAACCAGGCGAGGCAATCATTTGAGAAACCAAGGCTATTGAGTCTGCTGATGAGGATGTGGTGATTGACAGAATCGAAAGCCTTGGCCAGGTCAATGAATACGGCTGCACAGTATTGTTTCTTATCGATGGCGGTCAAGATATCATTTAGGACCTTGAGCGTGGCTGAAGTGCACCCATGACCAGCTCTGAAACCAGATTGCATAGCGGAGAAGGTGCGGTGGGATTCGAAATGGTCGGTAATCTGTTTGTTGACTTGGCTTTCGAAGACTTTAGAAAGGCAGGGTAGGATAGATATAGGTCTGTAGCAGTTTGGGTCAAGAGTGTCCATTCCTTTGAAGAGGGGGATGACCGCAGCTGCTTTCCAATCTTTGGGAATCTCAGACGACACGAAAGAGAGTTTGAACAGGCTTGTAAAGGGGTTGCAACAATTTCGGCAGATAATTTTTGAAAGAAAGGGTACAGATTGTCTAGCCCGGCTGATTTGTAGGGGTCCAGATTTTGCAGCTCTTTCAGAACATCAGCTGACTGGATTTGGGAGAAGGAGAAGTGGGGAAGGCTTGGGCGAGTTGCTGTGGGGGGTGCAGTGCTTTTGACCGGGTTAGGGGTAGCCAGGAGGAAAGTATGGCCAGCCATAGAAAAATGCTTATTGAAATTCTCAATTATAGTGGATTTATCGGTGGTGACAGAGTTTCCTATCCTCAGTGCAGTGGACAACTGGGAGGAGGTGCTCTTATTCTCTAAGGACTTTACATTGTCCCAGACCTTTTTTGAGTTTGTGTTGCAGGAAGCAAATTATTGCTTGAAAAAGCTATCCTTGGCTTTTCTAACTGCCTGTGTATATTGGTTTCTAACTTCCCTGAAAAGTTGCATATCACGGGGGCTGTTCGATGCTAATGCAGAACCCACAGGATGTTTTTGTGTTGGTTAGGGGCAATCAGGTCTGGAGAGAACCAAGGGATATGTCTGTTCCTGGTTCAACATTTCTTGAATGGGGCATGCTTATTTAAGATGGTGAAGAAGGCATTTAAAAAAAATAACCAGGCATCCTCTACTGAAGGGATGAGGTCAATATCCTTCCAGGATACCCGGGCCAGGTCGATTAGAAAGGCCTGCTCACTGAAGTGTTTCAGGGAGCGTTTGACAGTGATGAGTGGAGGTTGTTTGACCGCTGACCCATTACGGATGCAGGCAATGAGGCAGTGATCGCTGAGATCTTGGTTGAAAACAGCAGAGGTGTATTTTGAGGGCAAGTTGGTTAGGATGATATCTATGACGTGGTCTTCCTGTCTGGGTTGGCGCCCCCCCCCCCCCCCCCCCCTTGGGTTGTGCCGTGGCGGAGATCTTTGTGGGCTATACTCGGCCTTGTCTTAGGACGGTAAGTTGGTGGTTGGAGACATCCCTCTAGTGGTGTGGGGGCTGTGCTTTGGCAAAGTGGGTGGGGTTATATCCTGCCTGTTTGGCCCTGTCCGGGGGTATCATCGGATGGGGCCACAGTGTCTTCTGATCCCTCCTGTCTCAGCCTCCAGTATTTATGCTGCATTAGTTTATGTGTCGGGGGGCTAGGGTCAGTCTGTTACATCTGGAGTATTTCTCTTGTCTTATCCGGTGTCCTGTGTGAATTTAAATATGCTCTCTCTAATTCTCTCTTTCTCTCTTTCTTTCCTTTCTCTCGGAGGACCTGAGCCCTAGGACCATGCCTCAGGACTACCTGGCATGATGACTCCTTGCTGTCCCCAGTCCACCTGGCCGTGCTGCTGCTCCAGTTTCAACTGTTCTGCCTGCGGCTATGGAATCCTGACCTGTTCACCGGACGTGCTTGTTGCACCCTCTACAACTACTATGATTATTATTATTTGACCATGCTGGTCATTTATGAACATTTTAACATCTTGACCATGTTCTGTTATAATATCCACCCGGCACAGCCAGAAGAGGACTGGCCACCCCTCATAGCCTGGTTCCTCTTTAGGTTTCTTCCTAGGTTTTTGGCCTTTCTAGGGAGTTTTTCCTAGGGAGTTTTTCCTAGCCACCGTGCTTCTTTCACATGCATTGCTTGCTGTTTGGGGTTTTAGGCTGGGTTTCTGTACAGCACTTTGAGATATCAGCTGATGTACGAAGGGCTATATAAATACAGTTGATTTGATTTGATTTGTGAGGGTGCCCGTGTTTACGGCTTTGGGGTGGTACCTGGTAGGTTCATTGATAATTTGTGTGAGATTGAGGGCATCAAGCTTAGATTGTAGGATGGCTGGGGTGTTAAGCATGTCCCAGTTTAGGTCACCTAGCAGCACGAGCTCTGAAGATAAATAGGGGGCAATCAGTTCACATATGGTGTCCAGAGCACAGCTGGGGGCAGAGGGTGGTCTATAGCAGGCGGCAACTGTGAGAGACTTGTTTTTAGAGAGGTGGATTTTTAAAAGTGGAAGTTCAAGTTGTTTGGGTACAGACCTGGATAGTAGGACAGAACTCTGCAGGCTATCTCTGCAGTAGATTGCAACACCGCCCCCTTTGGTCGTTCTATCTTGTCTGAAAATGTTGTAGTTAGGGATGGAGATTTCAGAGTTTTTGGTGGTCTTCCTAAGCCAGGATTCAGACACTGCTAGCACATCTGGGTTGGCAGAGTGTGTTAAAGCAGTGAATAAAACAAACTTAGGGAGGAGGCTTCTAATGTTAACATGCATGAAATCAAGGCTTTTACGGTTACAGAAGTCATCAAAAGAGAGAGCCTGGGGAATGGTAGTGGAGCTAGGCACTGCAGGGCCTGGATTCACCTCTACATTGCCAGAGGAACAAAGGAGGAGTAGGATACGGGTATGGGTAAAAACTGTGAGAATTGGTCGCCTAGGACGTCCGGAACAGAGAGTGAAAGGAGCAGGAATCTGCGGGCAATAAAATAGCTTCAAGGTATAATGTACAGACAAAGGTATGGTAGGATGTGAATACAGTGGAGGTAAACCTAGGAATTGAGTGATGATGAGAGAGATATTGTCTCTAGAAACATCATTGAAACCTGGTGATGTCATCGCATGTGTGGGTGGTGGAACTGAGAGGTTGGATATGGTATAATGAGCAGGGCTAGAGGCTCTACAGTGAAATAAGCCAATAAACACTAACCAGAACAGCAATGGACAATTGACATTAACCTGTTGGGGCTAGGGGGCAGTATTTTCACGGCTGGATAAAAAAACGTACCGGATTTAAACTGGTTACTACTCTTGCCCAGAAACGAGAATATGCATATAATTAGTAGATTTGGATAGAAAACACTCCAACGTTTCTAAAACTGTTTGAATGGTGTCTGTGAGTTTAACAGCACTCATATGGCAGGCCAAAACCTGAGAAGATTCCATGCAGGAAGTGGCCCTGTCTGACAATTTGTTGTCCTTCTGTTTCATCTCTCTCAAAATTACAGCATCTGTGCTGTTACATGACACTTTCTAAGGCTTCCATTGGCTCTCTAAAGCCTTTAGAAAGCGGAATGACGCGTCTCCTGTCTCTGGGCAAAGTACAGCAGCAGAGTTTGTAAGTGGCCTGCCTGGGGACAGTGACACTGGAGATGCGCATTCACGAGACTTCGCCATTTTTTTTTCTCTCTGTGAATGAATACAACGTTGTCCGGTTGGAATATTATCGCTATTTTATGAGAAAAATAGCATAAAAATAGATTTTAAACAGCGTTTGACGTGCTTCTAAGTACGGTAATGGAATATTTTGAATTTTTTTGTCACGAAATGCGCTCGCGCGTTACCCTTCGGATAGTGACCTGAACGCACGAACAAAACTGAGGTATTTGGACATAACTATGGATTATTTGGAACCAAAACAACATTTGTTGTTGAAGTAGAAGTCCTGGGAGTGCATTCTGACGAAGAACAGCAAAGGTAATCCAATTTTTCTAATAGTAATTCTGAGTTTAGGTTGTCCCAAACTTGGTGGGTGTCAAATTAGCTAGCCGTGATGGCTGAGCTATGTACTCAGAATATTGCAAAATGTGCTTTCGCCGAAAAGCTATTTTAAAATCTGACATAGCGTTTGCATAAAGGAGTTCTGTATCTATAATTCTTAAAATAATTGTTATGTATTTTGTCAATGTTTATCATGAGTAATTTTGTAAATTCACTGGAAGTTTTCGGTGGGTATGCTAGTTCTGAACATCACATGCTAATGTAAAAAGCTGTTTTTTGATTTAAAAATGAACTTGATTGAACAAAACATGCATGTATTGTATAACATAATGTCCTAGGAATTTCATCTGATGAAGATCATCAAAGGTTAGTGCTGCATTTAGCTGTGGTTTTGGTTTTTGTGACATATATGCTTGCTTTGAAAATGGCTGTGTGATTATTTTTGGCAGGGTACTCTCCTGACATAATCTAATGTTTTGCTTTCGCTGTATAGCCTTTTTGAAATCGGACAACGTGGTTGGATTAACGAGAGTCTTATCTTTCAAATGGTGTAAAATAGTCATATGTTTGAGAAATTGAAGTTATAGCATTTTTGAGGTATTTGTATTTCGTGCCACGCGATTCCACTGGCTGTTGAATAGGGTGGGACGCAAACATCTCACTGGCCCAGAGAGGTTAAGGAGAGGCATGCTTAGCCAAGTGATCAAAAGGGTCCAGTGAGTAGTGAGGTCGGTTGCAGTCACGGTGATTCAGACAGCTAGCCGGGCCATGGGTAGCAAGTTGGCAGAAGATGGTCTGTTTTTTTAACCTTCTATGAAGGAACTTTGACCTTTTTGTAGTTAGAAAAATCCAATGTGAAATGTGATAACCATAGTATCTGTAACTAGCATTGAAAAGGTTAACCCATTCTTATCTAATTAAAAATCTCTCCCTAATTTCTGAACCATGTTTGTTACGTCAGTGGGCTACAGTAGCCTATGCTTCTCAGGGGGAAGTGCAGGCTACCTAAACACGCACACACACTGGAAGTCAGACACTGGAATAAGTTTCTGAGTGACAGAGTGAGGGCTGTGCATAGGTGCCTTGTGGATTTTTTTTGTGGGACCGATAAAAATGCCTTGAACGTTAAAGTGTCACGCCCTGATCTGTTTCACCTGTCCTTGTACTTTTCTCCACCCCCCTCCAGGTGTTGCCCATCTTCCTCATTATCCCCTGGGTAATTGTACCTGTGTTTTCTGTCTGTCTGTGCCAGTTCGTCTTGTTTTTTCAAGTCAACCAGCGTTTTCTCAACTCCTGTTTTTCCCCAGTCTCTCTTTTTCTCGTCCTCCTGGTTTTGACCCTTGCCTGTCCTGACTCTGCAGCCTGCCTGCCTGACCACTCTGCCTGCCCCTGACCCTGAGCCTGCCTGCCGTCCTGTACCTTTGCCGCTAGACTGGATTAACGACCCCTGCCTTCCTTGACCTGTCATTTGCCTGCCCCTGTTGTTTCAATTAACATTGTTACTTCAACACAGTCTGTACTTGGGTCTTACCTGAAACCTGATCAAAATAACATTATTATCCGGTTCCCATACTTTTAAAATAACGGTTATAGTATAGTTCCTCCAAAAATCTGTTCCATGAACCAGTTCCAACCCTGGTACTCACACATAGATACAAACACGTCCTCTCATGAGGTGAGACCAGATCTATCAATATGTTTATCTCATCCATAGCCATTCAACCTGACACCATGAAATATGAAAAATACACAACTCACTCATTATTTGCAGTACACTGAGGCCCTTCTTGCATTCCTCTTGGCAGATACAACAATGTAAGACTTAGCCTCACTAACTCAGTGACCGAGTGACCGTTAGACTTTAAGCAGGCTATACATCATGTCATCCATTATAATAAGCTCCAATAGGATGGCCTTCTTGGGCACAGTGTACTCAGAAACAGCTTGGGTGTAACAGTTGACCTGGAGCTGGTTTAGGTGCTTAACCAATTAGCAGTTAAAGGATGGGTCAGAGCATTGACTCAATCCTAATCTGTGGCGGTGGGAGCTTTCTGATAGGGTGCTAATCCAGCCAGCACCAGGTCAGTTGAGGTTCAGACAGATATAGAAAAAGGGTTTGGGAGACAGATAAAGGGTTACTAGTGTTAGTAGTGATACAGTAGTGTACATTTGTAGACATTTAGACTTTCCACACATGTGGAAACAATGGGGCACCATTAAAACAAAAGGTTCTTTCACTGAGAGAAAATGATGAAATACATGAAATACAGGAACAAAGCTACCGATGGCTGTTTGTTTTCCTGCTTATTCACTGTGCCAACAATAACAAGAGAGTTTACACACATCAAACACTGTTTAGCGCCACATGGCTCACCCATCACACTGCATAGTGTTGAAAATAGACTGGACACACGCACGCACTCACGTACACACGCACGCACGCACTAATGACACAAACCATTAACTCAGACAAACAGTATCGACATCATTAAAACACAACACGGGTAAGTTAGTGACAGCCTTGTCAATCTGTTTTCTCTGAAGTCTTATTCCATTTCCTGTTCCTCATGATGAAAGGTGCCAGAGCGGAGCAGCATAGCAACAGAGCAGCATCATCCACAACAACATTGGGTCACCTCGTTCATCATTCACTGGGGCTCATTATCGCTAACGCTAACTAACAGTTTGGCTGGTGATGATGCACTCATTCAGGGGCCTCAGATCTCTGTTGCTCCCTGGTCCCTCTGGTTCTACTGAGTCTCTCCACTTATAGCCTTATACAGTACCTTTACCACAGAGATATAAATAATACATGTACAGATACAGGATTTTAATTTGATCACTCTTTTGTTGCAAAGAATTTTCTTGCACGGCAGTAAATGCAAACATGTAGTGTATTCAAATTTTTAAAAGGCTTCTAAAGTTTGTAATTTCCTGTCATGTCCAGCCAGTAAAAGGGGTTATTTGTTATTGTAGTTTGGTCAGGGCGTGGCAGGGGGTGTTTGTTTTGTGTGTTTCGGGGTTTTTGGTTTATGTTCTATGTTTTCTATTTCTATGTGGGATTTCTAGTTTTTCTATTTCTGTTAGTTTTGGGAACGACCTCCAATTAGAAGCAGCTGGTTGTCGTTGCTTCTAATTGGAAGCCATATTTAAGTGGGTTTATTTTCTCTTGTGTTTGTGGGTGGTTGTTCCATGTATAGTCTATGTACCTTACAGGACTGTTTTTCATCGTGCTTTTGTTCAGTGTTCATTTCTTTAATAAATCAAGAAGATGATTCACATCCCCGCTGCAGTTTGGTCCGATCATTACGACGCTTATGACATTTCCACTTTAAAATGTCAGATTTGATTTGATCCTGACTTTTATTAACCCCTACAAAAATGTCCATTAATTATAATCCACATAATAAGTAACATTTCCTGTTTGTGCAGTATTATTTTCATGCTGTAGTAAACTGGCTCAAATTAACCTGTTTAGGATAGGGGGCAGTATTTTCACGGCCGGATGAAAAAACGTACCCAATTTAAACTGGTTACTACTCTTGCCCAGAAATGAGAATATGCATATTATTAGTAGATTTGGATAGAAAACACTCTGAACTTTCTAAAACTGTTTGAATGGTGTCTGTGAGTATAACAGAACTTAGATGGCAGGCAAAAACCTGAGAAAATCCAAGCAGGAAGTGGAAAGTCTGAGAATTTGTAGTTCTTCTTTTGATTCTCTATCGAAACTACAGTATCTGTGGGGTTATGTTGCACTTTCTAAGGCTGCCATTGGCTGTCTAAAGCCTTCAGAAAGCGGATTGAGCCTTCTCCTGTCTCTGGGCAGAGTATAGTAGCTCAGTTTCTGAGTGGTCTGCCTGAGGACAAAGGGATTGGATATGCGCATTCCCGCGAGAACGCTGTTTTTTCTTTTCCTCCTTGAATGAATACACTATTGTCCGGTTGGAATATTATCGCAATTTTACGATAAAAATACCATACAAATTTATTTTAAACAGCGTTTGACATGATTCTAAGTACGGTAATGGAACATTTTGACTTTTTGTGTCTCGAAATGCGCTCGCGTGTTACCCTTTGGATAGTGACCTTAACGCACGAACAAAACCGAGGTATTTGGACATAAATATGGATTATTTGGAACAAAAACAACATTTCTTGTGGAAGTAGCAGTCCTGGGAGTGCATTCTGACGAAGATCAGCTAATGTAATACAATATTTCTAATACTAATTCTGAGTTTAGTTTGCGCTGAACTTGGCGGGTGTCAAAATAGCTATATTAGCTATATTTTGTCAACGTTTATGATGAGTATTTTTGTAAATTCACTGGAAGTTTTTGGTGGGAATACATTTTCTGAACATCACACGCCAAGGTAAAAAGCTGTTTTTGGATATAAATATGAACTTGATTGAACAAAACATACATGTATTGTATAACATAATGTCCTAGGAGTGTCATCTGATGAAGATCATCAAAGGTTAGTGCTTCATTTAGCTCTGTTTTGGGTTTTATTGACATATATGCTTGCTTGAAAATAGCTATGTGATTATTTTGGTCTATGTACTCTCCTAACATAATCTAATGTTTTGCTTTCGCTGTAAAGCCTTTTTGAAATCGGACAATGTGGTTAGATTAACGAGTCTTATCTTTAAAATGGTGTAAAATAGTTGATTGTTTGAGAAATTGAATTGTGGTATTTTAGTTGTTTTTGTATTTCGCACCATGCGATTCCATTGGCTGTTGGCTAGGGGTTCCACAGGCGGAACGGATCCTACATCTGATAGTGTTCATTCTAATTTACCCTGGGTTTGTATAAGGGGAATCAATGATTCACCAACACTGTGGATCACATCAGACATTCCTCTGTGCTCTGCAGCATCTACCTGATGTGCTGATGATCAACTATCACTATGTCAATCTCCTGTAATTGGGATCTCTGGTAAGACTAGAATAGACTGGTTATGCTATAAATCCTTTGTCTGTTAAACTCACTCTATGCAGTGTCCGATCAGTGAGCAGAAAAAGGTTCTGTCAACACAGCTGCCAGTGCTAATACAATCCACGATAAAGGAGACAAGCCAAAGGGCTAGTCATGGGTTATGTACATGGTTTGGCAGTCAGTAAATGTAATTTTAAAAGTAAATCCACACCTTTCTCTGTACAGTTTCAACTGAAATGTTCCAACATGAACTGCTCTAGCTAGCTAACGTAAACTAAGTCACTCTTGTACATCGTCTTGGTCCGTACAATTGACCTTATTTTAGCGCCCAAAAAACGTAATACTTCCAGATCAACTGTAATGTCAATACCATATTAAAGCACAATTTCTCCCCTTTCCAACAAAATCAATGACGAGACCTCCACGATGCCTGTTTCTGTATGATTGAAGAAGACAATGAGCTCCGTCAGCTCTTTTTAAAAATGGCGGGTGAGGAAACAAAACTAATGTGTGATAGTGAGAAGGAGAGATGTTGTGTGGGGAAACGGCTTTTTTTCACTCGATCTGTCCAACTTATCACCTTATCGCCTCTAAAAGGTAAATAAAACACTATAAAGAGTTTATATAATGTGTCATTACATACCTATTTGAAGGTTTTTTTAGAGCGGTGCTAAAGTGTTCTTCAGAAGTAAACAGCAGCTTTTGGGTGTCATGATCGCTTGCAGTGATGACACAAAAAATGACTAGGTATCGCCCCTTACCCCGTGACTGTCCATTTCTTGTTTTTAAACGATGGGAGAAGTGCTACACCTGGTGGAGAGAGATTGTAAAACAGAAATAGTTGCTTTATGCGTGCTGTACGTTACGGCATGACACGTCACGATGTAACGGAGGGTCAGTTTTCTCAACTTTTCTCCAATACTATAGATCCATTACCATGTCGATCAACGCTTGAATAGAAACGTAGTTCACACCCAAGATTTTGAAGTCAACACAGTCTCTAAAGTCCCATTAGTTTTCTTTGCAGCCTCGTTTGAATGTCGTGGTTGCGCACATTTGTACGGAATGGGGTGAGTTTACGTTAGTTAGCTTGGTAAAACATGGTTAGCAAATAGGCAACATTTTGGCTTGCTAGCTAAATTGTACAACCAGCATTTTGTCTATATCAAAGCTGTTCCAATGACCAAATGTTTGGATAAACAAATAATTTATGAAAACATGATGTGATGTACAGAGCTGCCAACTCTCACACATTGTCCGTGAGACACACGCATTTGACCCTCTTCTCACGCTCTCACTGTACTCCTGTCATATCTCATGCATTGAAAAGTGCTGTTTTTGTTTTCCTAATTAGTCCATTGTATAGTCAGCTTTCAACTGTACTCCAAATCCATCTGAACCTCTATCTGTTATGTATGGAACAACGTCCTGTTTGCCGTACTGTATGTTGTTATGGTTTACAACAGTGTGCTGTTTTACAGATGAATAGGTTGTCAGAATGAGCGGCACATGTCATTAAACAACAGACTGATGTACAATGTGAAACGGTGCAGATGTGCGTTCTTTCACAGCTACGCTAGATATAACATTGGCGACGAAGATGGCTGAATTCAGCTTACCACCATCAGCACCATTCTTCGCCGTGCCTGGGAACCTCCAGTCCCGTGGAATAACTGTCTTGAAAGTTTTAACACTTTGTCACGCCCTGACCGTGGAGAGCCCTCGGGGTTCTCTGTGGTATAATAGGTCAGAGCATGACTAGGGGGGTTTCTAGATAGTATATTTCTATGTTGGTGTATGAGCATGGTTCCCAATTGGAGGCAGCTGATAATCGTTGCCTCTAATTGGGGATCATACTTAGTGTGTTCCTTTTCCCACCTGCGATGTGGGATATTGTTTTCTTTTGTATATGTGCTTATGTGCGCTACGTATTTCACATCGTTATATCTTTGTTGTTTTGAGAAGTTTCACTATTATTAAAATGTGGAACTCTACTCACGCTGCGCCTTGGTCCAATTATTTATATGACAGTCGTGACACACTTATCTCGAAGCTATGGACTTCTCTATAATCTCCGACAAGCGGAGGACAGCACAGCTCCATCACTGCCTAGGTACAGAGGGACAGAGGAGTGCTTGTATCGGCTCCTACATTGACCGCTGCAGTCAGCTTCCTACGGAACCACTTCACCGGAAAAGAGTGAGTGCTCCTCTGACGCTACCAGCTACGGAAAAGACACCAATGCCCGGGTGAGTCCATTCAAAGCTACGTGGCTAATCTGAGGGATTTGGCTTGCTCTTGTAACTATGGGACGAGATCATCAGGGATCAGCTAATAAAGGGGACGTTATGTGAAAAGATAAGGGAGAAACTGCTTTTGGAATTGGATAATTTACAACTTGGAGCTATTAAAATAGCACTCCAGGTTGAAGTGCCTTTGGAATGCTCTACTATGCTAACAGACAGCTCTGCAGCATACACTCGGCCCCAAGCCATTCTCACACAGCAGCTTCAGCTCGAGCAGGCGCACTACAACGATCACGCGCTGCGCACACCCTCCCACGTTGATAGCTGCATGGACACAGACACCGGCATGCCCGTACAGCAGGCACACAGACAAACAAACAGAAGTAGCTGTGGCAACTGTGGGGCTAGCTCTCACAATTCAAGGGCTTCAAACTGCCCATCCCGTGCGAAAATATGCAATAACTGTTCAAAATACAATCACTTTGCTAAAGTGTGGTCTGCCCCAGCTACTAGCTCTACCCAGAACATGCCCTTATTTTCATCTCACTCTCAACATGAACACACTGAAATCTGAAGCGCCTCCGCTAACCATGTGTCATTCAAGACATGCACTGTGCAGCTGGGTGAGGTGGGTTTGCATTTGCTACTGGATACTGGCGCTGCGGTGTCGTTGAGCAACCTTGCCACTTACTACAAGTTTTTCAGTCACCTACCACTCCAACAGCCCTCCACTGCGCTGTGTGGGTACGGTAGATCAAAGATAGACATTGCAGGCACCCTCCAGGTCCCAGTGCACTACAGCGCCAAGCATCTGCCATCATTCACATTTAACTTTGCAAAGCGGGTGCCAACTTCCTGGGCCTCGACCTCTTCCCAGGCTTGGGGTTCACACTGAGAGATGACCCCTGGATTTCAAACTTGGTCAACGCAACCAAAAAGTCAGGTGGAATCCGGACCTGTGTGGATCTCCGTGCTGTGAACAAGGCTGTTGTCCTGGATAAGTCCCCCTTGCCTACAGCTGAGGAGCTGAGCGTACAATTTCATGGCTCCCCGGTCTTCACGAAGCTCGACCTGTGTCAGGGTTATCTTCAGGTGCCCCTTCACCCAGCCAGCAGAGACCTCACAGCCATTGTCACACATGCTGGTGTGTTCAGATACACACATATACCTTTTGGACTTAGCTCCACCCCCAGCTGCTTCCAGAATGTGATGAGCATCATCCTCGCCGGAATACCCGGGGTGGCGGTCTATCTGGATGACATCGTGGTCCACGGCCCTGATCTCCACATCCATCACAATTGACTCCACAGAGTATTCAGTGCTCTTCTGCGGAACAACCTGACCCTGAACGGTGGAAAGTGCAACTTTGCAGTTCCAGCCATTGAGTTTGTGGGGTTCCACCTGTTGGCCAAAGGCATTGCCCCACTCATGTTGAACATTGAAGCTGTCCTCCGCATCCCGCAACCGACCTCAGCTTCTCAGGTGGCCTCATTCTTGGGCATGACAGCCTTCTACCTCGGGTTTCTGCCCCACTGCTCTCAGACCACACTGACAAAGAGCAGTATGGTAACAATGTTTTATGTACAATGTTGTCAACAAAATTGCTGTTACTCCAGTCCCTATTGCAGAATGCAGCCTTTTGACAGCATGTACTATCAAAAGGTAAGTAAATTGATTTAGCCAACACTTCCATTAGTCCCCTCATTTGGTGATTGGCATTTAAGCTGAAAGCCATTTTATGCTTGATCCGTAATGTGGTCGGAGGCTCCGTATGGAGGGTGTGATACGATTGTGGAGCCTCTGGAGTCATGCAGAGGCCAAAGTGAGCTCCGTACCGCATCGCCGTGCCCCTCCCAAATTTTGTAACAATGAGGAGGGCTCCTTATAGCTCAGTATACTGTAGCTCTGCATTGACATGATTGGTTGACAGTAGGTTGGGGCGGGAGGTCCTGTATAAACACTAACACACTTCCTTGACAACTTCCTTCACAACAGCTCTTCTCAACAGCTCTGCGCTGCTCCGCAAACCACAACAAGTATGAATGCCCTGACTTCTGCAGTGGCGGTATCAGCATAAATTCTGCACGGCCGAAGCAGACGCCAGATTGACCATGCAGTGCTTTTCAGGCTGTGACAACGAAAAAGCAGCCGACAGACCTACAGTATGTTTTAGCAGGGAAGTTGGTAGGGTGACCTGATTTGGAACTATGAAAATCATTTTGTCTGTGAACCAGCCCTATTTTAAAGAGATAGTTCACCCAAATGACAAAGTACTAAATGTTTGTGTCCTTACCTTGAAAGCAGTCTATGGACAAGGCGACTGCACTCTATGATTTGGTTACACACTTACACCAACCATTAACATAAAAATGTCCTGTGTAGAGCCTTGGAGTAGTGGTATCACTACAACTTTCCACCTGAGAAGGGCTTCCCGAGAGGTGCATCGGTCTAAGGCCTGAGGGATCACTACAGCTCCGGGTTCAATCCCAGGCTGTCACAGCTGGCCGTGACTGGGAGACCCATGTGGCGGTGCACAGTTGCTCCAGTGTCATCCGGGTTGGGGGGGGTTGGCCAGCCGGGATGTCCTCGTCCCATCACGCTCTAGCGACTTCTTGTGGCGAGCCGGGTGCCTGCAAGCTGACATCGGTCACCAAATGTACGGTGATTCCTCCAACACATTGGTACGGCTGGCTTCCGGGTTAAGCAAGCAGTGTGTTAACCTGTTAGGGCTAGGGGGCGGTATTTACACGGCCGGATAAAAAACGTACCCGATTTTATCTGGTTATTACTACTGCCCAGAAACTAGAATATGCATATAATTATTGGCTTTGGATAGAAAACACCCTAAAGTTTCTAAAACTGTTTGAATGGTGTCTGTGAGTATAACAGAACTCATATGGCAGGCAAAAACCTGAGAAGATTCTGTACAGGAAGTGCCCTCTCTGACCATTCCTTGGGCTTCTTGACTCTTTTTATTGAACATTTAGGATCTTTGCTGTAACCTGACACTTCCTACGGCTCCCATAGGCTCTCAGAACCCGGGAAAAAGCTGAATGATGTTGAGGCAGCCCCTGGCTGAAAAACATTAGCGCCTTTGGTAAGTGGTCTATCAGAGGACAATGACACTGAGGCGCGTGCACGAGGCCACCCCATGTTTTTATTTTCTCTCTCTTTGTACTAAAACACAGATTCCCGGTCGGAATATTATCGCTTTTTTACGAGAAAAATGGCATAAAAATTGATTTTAAACAGCGGTTGACATGCTTCGAAGTACGGTAATGGAATATTTAGAATTTTTTTGTCACGAAACGCGTCGGGCGCGTCACCCTTCTTTACCCTTTCGGATAGTGTCGTGTACGCACTAACAAAACGCCGCTATTTGTATATAACTATGGATTATTTTGAACCAAACCAACATTTGTTATTGAAGAAGAAGTCCTGGGAGTGCATTCTGACGAAGAACAGCAAAGGTAATAACATTTTTCTTATAGTAAATCTGACTTTGGTGAGGGCTAAACTTGGTGGGTGTCTAAATAGCTAGCCCTGTGATGCCGGGCTATCTACTTAGAATATTGCAAAATGTGCTTTCACCGAAAAGCTATTTTAAAATCGGACATAGCGAGTGCATAGAGGAGTTCTGTATCTATAATTCTTAAAATAATTGTTATGTTTTTTGTGAACGTTTATCGTGAGTAATTTAGTAAATTCACCGGAAGTTTGCGGGGGGTATGCTAGTTCTGAACGTCACATGCTAATGTAAAAAGCTGTTTTTTGATATGAATATGAACTTGATTGAACAAAACATGCATGTATTGTATAACATAATGTCCTAGGGTTGTCATCTGATGAAGATCATCAAAGGTTAGTGCTGCATTTAGCTGTCTTCTGGGTTTTTGTGACATTATATGCTAGCTTGAAAAATGGGTGTCTGATTATTTCTGGCTGGGTAGTCTGCTGACATAATCTAATGTTTTGCTTTCGTTGTAAAGCCTTTTTGAAATCGGACAGTGTGGTTAGATTAACGAGAGTCTTGTCTTTAAATAGCTGTAAAATAGTCATATGTTTGAGAAATTGAAGTAATAGCATTTCAAACGTTTTGAAAATCGCGCCACAGGATTCAACTGGCTGTTACATAGGTGGGACGAATTCGTCCCACCTAGCCCAGAGAGGTTAATCTAACCACACTGTCCAATTTCAAAAAGGTGAATTTACTAAACTTCCGGTGAATTTACTAAACATTTACTAAATTACTCACGATAAACGTTCACAAAAACATAACAATTATTTTAAGAATTATAGATACAGAACTCCTCTATGCACTCGATATGTCCGATTTTAAAATAGCTTTTCGGTGAAAGCACATTTTGCAATATTCTAAGTAGATAGCCTGGCATCACAGGGCTAGCTATTTAGACACCCAGCAAGTTTAGCACTCACCAAAGTCAGATTTACTATAAGAAAAATGTTATTACCTTTGGTGTTCTTCGTCAGAATGCACTCCCAGGACTTCTTCTTCAATAACAAATGTTGGTTTGGTCCCAAATAATCCATTGTTATATCCAAATAGCGGCGCTTTGTTCGTGCGTTCAAGACACTATCCGAAAGGGTAAATAAGGGTTACGCGCACGACGCATTTCGTGACAAAACATTTCTAAATATTCCATTACCGTACTTCGAAGCATATCAACCGCTGTTTAAAATCAATTTTTATGCAATTTTTCTCGTAAAAATGCGATAATATTCCGCCCGGGAATCTGTGATTAGGTTCAGAGACGAACGAAAATAAAAACATGGGGTCGACTCGTGCACGCGCCTAAGCCCATTGTCCTCTGATAGAGCACTTGCCAAAAGCGCTAATGTGTTTCAGCCTGGGGCTGGAATTACATCATTCAGCTTTTTCCCGCCTTCTGAGAGCCTATGGGAGCCGTAGGAAGTGTCACGTTACAGCAAAGATCCTCAGTCTTCAATAAACAGAGTCAAGAAGCTCAAGGAATGGTCAGACAGGCCACTTCCTGTAAGGAATCTTCTCAGGTTTTTGCCTGCCATATGAGTTCTGTTATACTCACAGACACCATTCAAACAGTTTTAGAAACTTTAGGGTGTTTTCTATCCAAAGCCAATAATTATATGCATATTCTAGTTACTGGGCAGGAGTAGTAACCAGATTATATCGGGTACGTTTTTTATCCGGCCGTGTAAATACTGCCCCCTAGCCCCCAACAGGTTAAAAAATCTGTTGTGTATTATGAGTATCATCCTGTGTCGTTCAAAGAGGTTTACCCTCGCTCTTTTGTTTGGATACAGCCCAGTGTTTTTGTATACGTGTTTGTTTTGGGTGTATTAAAACCCCTATTGTGTATTCCTGATCCTGTTTCCAAATACTTTATACCAGTGTGACACCACTTCAGTTAAACCCTCTGTCATGGGGCCTACAAAACTCAAATGAAAATCCCAAATAAATGGTTGACTTTCAGTCATTAGATCAAACAAGCTGTTAATTACATACAGTATATGTATGGTTTAGGTATTTAATATGAGTCGTATGTGTCCCTTACCACTGACAGTTTAAATAAAGTGTAACCCAGCTGTAGTGTCTCTACGTTCTCCACACCTCCTAATACTCTCCCCTTTGGACTCTCTTTTTAAGGGACATGTTTTTGCTTTTACAAGCAACAGCTATTTCCAACAGCTTCTGTTGGTAACCTTCTTGTCCATGTCTACATGGGCCTTTAGAGTACTCTGACAGAGAACAGTGGAGATTACACTTTTTGGCAGTGACCATTTCAGCCTGACTCAGGCACCCATGTGGAAGGTGTGGAGACACTGACACCTCTGTCTGCTCTGCACGCACGCACGCACACACGCACGCACGACACACGCACGCACACACACACACACACACACACACACACACACACACACACACACACACACACACAGACACACACACACACACACACACACACACACACACACACACACACACACACACACACACACACACACACACACACACACACACACATACAGCTAGTCTTTAAGTGCCAGACAATTGTTTTCTCCATTATCTTAAATGGGAAAAGGATAAGCTCTTCTAATGAATTAGTGCTTATAGACTGTGGCTCTCCTCTAATGATTAAAGGTCTGAACGAGCAATCACAATGTAATCTTCTCACAGTGTATAATATTAGAGCAGAATCACCCCTCTGGAATTTAGCTATGACATTCTAGGAGCTAGCTCCTGTTGCTTATTGCCATATAATAACATTTGATACATTGAACTTGAGGAAGATGAATTAGGCTAACATCTTTCTTTGTACTGCATAAAATAAAAATTGCTTTTGAATTTGTTTGTGCAAACCAAGTTTTTAGTTATGGCAGGTTTATCTTGAGAGGTGACCTTTTCGAATTTACAGCAAACAAAAAAGAACTGCTTGAGAAAAACAGCATTCTGCTGCCAGAGGCTCTTATCTTTTAATTTGAGCATTTTCTTTATCTCTCTTTCCCCCAATCACGGGCTTCTGCATGAAGACTCAGCATTGCTGTGTGAGTGCCCTTCAGCGTACGAAAAGTGAAATATGAACTCATATTTTATCAGTGAAATGGGACAGAATTCTGAAAGTTTTACTACAGATTGTGCATACAAATGAGACAAATACAACTCTCGAGTGACTTTGGAGGCAGAATAAGAATATCCTCTTAGGCGAGAAGAAAGGACAGTAGATTGAAAATAATTACAATATACAAGCTAGCTTTTTAGTGAAGGTCTGGGATATGTACAGCAACAGGAAAGGGTACTTGACACAGTGAAGAAAAAGTGGTAGCAGAAACCAATGGCACTCCAGAGCATTAAATCTAGGGATTAATCAGGATGGGTATACTGCAACCTCAGCTAAAGACTGTTCAGATAGAAAAGCATAGCGTAAACCAGACATTACCATCTGTTACGTAGAAATGGAGATTCACACCCGCTCTGTGCATCACATTTCTATCTGCCACCCTCCTAAATGTTCCATCTCACTGAATTAGCCTCTGGTACCAATGGCAGGCAGCTCCGCTGCCACTGCTTCAGATTAGGGTTAATTTGCTCCCAGCAGGGTCTTCAATTACCAATGATTAAAACCCCTTTGGTGAGTTGCTTTAAGAGAGGAGAGCCCAGAACAACACGACAGACTGCAGATGGAGATCGGGAGTGGCTGTGTCAGCACATTAACTGAAGAGAGAAGTTCTCTCTAATGCAGACAGGTGTTCAAATAGAATGTATATATTTTAAATACTTTAGCAGTGATTATATAGAATTCCAGGCTAAATCGAACTAATAGAATAGTCCCAAAAGTGCAAACCCCCCAAAACGTACTTGTTTTGTACATGGCAAGACTAGGGTTGCAAAATTCCGGTAACATTCCCTAAATTCCCAGAAATCCCAGTTGGAAGATTCCAGAATTAGAAAGGAATAAGCAGGAAATCCAGAATCCTCCGACCAGGACATCTGGAAAACCTGGGAATTTTGGGAATGTTATCGGAATTTTGCAACCCCAGACAAGACTTTCAGGTTCTACCATCTAAACAATCATGGTGCTGTGTAACAGGAACACTGTTGCAGTAAAAGCCAATGGTCTCTGTAGCCTGATAGACCAAGGCAGCCATAAATACATAAACCAGGACACAGCAACTACATTTGACCACAGGACACATCTCTATTGGATTTGGGATCCAGAGAAAGCATAGATCCACAGGGCCCATCCCCAGAGTCCTCCGTTTGTTCTCTGTGCATTTGTCTCATTCTAGCTCTCATCTCCAGGAGAAACCACAGTGCCAAACACACTGATGGACTAAGCTTAACAGGTCATCATATTCAATACAGGATATGTACAGCAGGGCATAGAAATGCTGTCATATTCACATATCTAACAAACAGCATCTGTTAAATCTTTCACCCGTTCTTTCTCTATCTCTGTCCTTTATCTGAGTCAAATCTTATTTTTCATCTCTCTCTCTTCTGTATCCCATTCCCACTTTCCCTCAAACCTTAATCCCTCTCTTTCTACCTCCTTCCCTCTTACCCCTCCCTCCCTCTCTGCCCTCTTCTGATCTCACTGTGTGTTTGACACCTCTGTTGTCACACACTCCAGGATGCTGCTAACAGGTGCTCTCTGCATGCATTTGCATTAATACTACACACACCATACCTTTCATGACACCCCCATGACTCCCTCATGTTTGCAGTCTCTTAGTGGAAATGTACATACATATTTTTTACATACTTAAAACTCCCTTTGCCTAGTTCTAATTCAGTAGGCAGAGCTTGTCATGTTGTGTTCACTTCAGCAGTGTGCCGGAGCCAAGATCTGATTCAGAGAGGAGGACAGTTAGCCAGGTGGTACATATCGTTCACAAGTCACACATTTCATTTTCACAAGCAGATAAACAATCACGCACGCACGCGCGCACACGCACGCGCGCACACACACACACACACACACACACACACACACACACACACACACACACACACACACACACACACACACACACACACACACACACACACACACACACACACACACACACACACACACACACACACACACACACACACACACACACACACACACACACACACACACACACACACACACACACTTTCTCCATATCCTTGTGTGTACCTGTGTGTGACCCTGTAAGGTTGGATTTGTCCACAGATGTCCACAGAAGCACCGGAGAGGGAAATGGAACAGCAGCAACATACACACAAATACACACAAATGCACACACGTACAGGCACAGGCACGCACACACACATGCATGAACGCACACACAAACCAGAGAGTTAGAGTTCTCCCTGTGGTCTGAAACTCCACTGATTCCTCTCTCCATGTGATGTTTGACTGGATACAGCAAGCTGTAAAGAGATGTGGAAGTATCCTCCATCTAAGTAAAGCTAAATAAATTATCTGTAATTTGACTTGTAAATTAGACGTCTATCCCCCGTTAAATGAAGATGAATGCAGAGGAACCATTAGAGTTGAAACTGTACCATAAATCAGAGTTAAAAATGATTAACTGGGCAGTCAGTGTGTGTGTGTGTGTGTGTGTGTGTGTGTGTGTGTGTGTGTGTGTGTGTGTGTGTGTGTGTGTGTGTGTGTGTGTGTGTGTGTGTGTGTGTGTGTCGGTGTCGGTGTGTGTGTGTGTGTGTGTGTGTCGGTGTGTGTGTGTAATGCATATGTAAATTGAGCATGCATTTGTGTTACAGTAAGTGTGTGTGTGTGTGTGTCCCCGCTCCTCGTTCCCCGGTGTGGCATGTGATGTTTTTCTAATTACTCTGAAAAATGAGTGAGAGCGTCTCCGTTGGACTGTGACACCAACTCCGTCGCCACGACGCCCCACATACATCACGTTAATTGGCTCAAATAGCTTTAATATACCACCATGTTGCCTTCATGGATCACTGGTGTCGCCTTCTGAAAATCAAAACAGGGACAACACGGGGAGAAAAAGAAGCATTACGTTCAATAAGCGGCCAAATGAATGTGGTATTTAAGCTTGAATCTGTTTATTATCTAGTGGCGGTGAGAGAAGTAATTGGCGGTAAGTGAGAGAACATTAGGTTGGGTGTTGCTGTTTCTGATGCATATTCATTGTTTTTCTCACTGGGGCCGCGCACATCCACACACACACAGACACACACACACGCATAAACACATATGCACACAGACACGCACACACACGTTTGCATGCCTGTCCAAATGTCTCTGTAATTACAGCTAGGCCTGACACCTCACTATGGGATGGAGGGATGAAAGGAGGGAGGGAGAGAGGGAGGGTGGAAGGTTGACGTGGAAGGCCAGTGTGGATATCAATGATATTCACGGAAGCACATAATCTTCGTTCATAGCCCTGGACGAGTGGACATCAGTGAAGGTACTATACTCCGATTCCTTTACAGCCTAAAACGTTCATTAGTATCTTAGTCTTTGACACATTCCTCAATAGTAATCAATCTGACATAAATGTCATACTACGACAGAAAGCAGAGATACATCTGTATTTTCAATCAATAGCAACATGATATCCTGTATCCTCTATCTCCATTCATTTTGTTTCAGACACCTATAGTTGTATGTAATATCCAATACCTACGTATCTTTCCTTTTGGAGAGTATTGTATTGTCACCACCATGTTCTATGTTACCTCTAAGTGTATGGTAGATAACTAACAATAGAGGTTTAATGGGGTTGACTGTAAAGTGTCCTTGTATTCCTCTGGGTTCTGAAGGCAGGAAGGACACTGAGCTCTGTGTGAACCCTCTTCCTACATACTGAACCCTTATGGGAACAGAGACAGAGAGTAGGCCGGATGAGGGGTGCCTGTCTGCCATTTCTACAATAGAAAAGAAAAGCCAAAAGTATTTTTCTAGGCTGTGTAAATACTGCAATGCAGGTGTAAATTAATCCAGCCTGTATTCTGTCTGTGGTGGATACTATAAATCCATGTAAATCAACTGCACCTGTCCTCTACGTCCTTGATAAGCCATCTGGGGAGATTTCTCATCATTTCGTTGGGCTTGTGTTTGTGTGTGTGTAAACATCCTCGCCACCAAGTGAGTAATACAGGCGATCCTCGGTCTCTCTCTGTGTCTCTCTTTCTCTCTCTCCCTCCATTTTTCTCTCTCTCCCTCCCTTTTTCTCTCTCTCCCTTTTTCTCTCCCTCCCTTTCTCTCTCTCTCTCTCTTTCTCTCTCTCTCTCTTTCTCTCTCTCTCTCTCGCTCTACTCTTTCTCCCTTTCTCTCTCTCTACACTCTCTTTCTCTCTCTACACTCTCTCTCTCTTTCTCCAGATGTCATTTGATAAAGCAGCTGTGGAAGAGATTTCTCTTAGTTTCATTGCATTCTTTTTTCCCCAAACGATAAACCGTCAGGAACGATAAACATGGCTTCTTAGAGACTCGCATTACATTAAACCCGTCTCGCGTCATCCAGATTTGACCATGTCTAAAAAAATAACCCCTTGCTTTGGGTTTCTGCTGCTTTATCAAAGTATTGCAGCTGTTTGTATTCAAAGGCACGGCTGCCCTGCTGTGTGTGCGCGCACACTTGCAAATGTCTTGTGGTGCATGTGTCATTCTGTGAAGAAAAACCCAGCTGGCAGAAGGGAGCATGCACTTAGTTTCAACTCCACAGCCAAGAAGCCTGTCTGACAGCCGCGTCCCCAACCATCGCCCAGTCTATTCCTTGAGTTTAGCATAAACACGGCTGTGTGTGTGTGCAATGGAATGGGACGCAGGCTGTAAACAGTGGGGACAGGAGTCTGCTGATCCACGGTCCCGCTCCAGCTAAGGGACGCGGTGTTGGGAGGATGCCCAAATATGAGCTTGCGAGCCTGGGGAGAGAGAGAGGCGGTACTGTGTGTCTCCACTGGGTGTTGATCCTGCAGTCAAAGATAAGCAAGAATCCTATTCATCTTCATTGATGTAGCCATACAATAGAATCTACATCCAGTACATAAACAGGCCGGTATGTGTGTGTTTGTATACTCTAGGTGAATTATTGTTATTATTCAGTTGGCTTTCTTCCCAGTGTTTCTTTCCACAAGATCGGGAGAAGATAACTTCAACAGCAAGCATGTGGTAGAAAAATAATCCTTTGTAATTGCTTATATAAAAAGTAATAAACGGAGAACATTGTAGAGGAGGCATTGCTAGACTAGCTAACGGTGCTTATCTGTGTGCTAAAGTTAATAGCCTTAACCAGAGCTAGCATGGCGATGATGGTTGCTGACTGGTGTATAGGTCCATATTGAGCTTGCGTTAGTAGAGGCTGTGCCCTTGCAGTCCGTTTACATTAAGGGCAGTGAGAACATCAACCAGCCCTATGGGAGGTTAAAACATCTAGAGACATCTCTGCAGGCACACAATAGCACATGCTTGTACACACATAAACACACGTTAGTTCTCACAGTATGTGCTTGATCAAGGCTTAAAAATATGTATGCCAGGCAAATTGTCCATACACCTAGCATACAAATATCTTATTGATGATACAGTGTAGATTATTCCTAAGACTTTGATGAATTATAAATATACCTGGGCAATCGTAAGGAATAACACTCAAAATCCATATAAAACCATTTTACAGTAAGCTACATCACATTTTTCCGGCAGCAGAGCACAGAATTACATGCACTCTCCTTGAGTTTACTGTTTACTGAAACCCTTCTAAAATGACCTGTTGTCTGATGCTCAACCGAAATAGCCAAGCTAGCAGAGGCCCTAAGTGAACGGTGGCATGCAACCAAGTCTGGCAGAGCCATCAGGAAGAGCCTTTCTCTCCAGGAGAGGGTTAGGGGAGAGGAACAGGTGCATTCATGCATCACTGTTATTTATTCAAGTGTTATTCCCCAGAGAATCTTCTCTATCTCAATCCACTTCTAGCCTAGTACCAGCCTGCGCACGCATGAGGAAAATAATCACACATTCAAAATATTTTTCCACACACATTATACAATTTCAATTGCTGCTCCCTATTTAAGCATGAACAGGTCTGTCCTCTGCTAGAGAGATGAATCAGTTAAGTGTTCATGGTCTAATTCCTGGAGAGACCTGACATGCACTGTATCTTTATGGCATCATCTACAGTACCGATCCCATAATCCTGTTGTAGGGGTCACTCCGGGTGGGGCTGTTTTTAAATGTACTGTTTGACATCATACGCACATTATACCCTTGATCTTGAGCCAGGGTGGCCTCTGTGAGGTACTGATGAGATGACTTCAGCAGAACTCAGAGATAATCTGGATGAAACTGTCTGAGGAGACAGGATGTGTTCATGGAGTGGCAGATAACACAGACCTTAACTAGGCTTTATCTGCATGGAACTTCTAAACATATAAACATACTTACATTATAGATCAACAAGGGGTTGAAACTTGCAGAAAGCCCAATGAGGTGGCATTACTGACCAGGCAGACGACGTCTTCCCTCAGGGCATTGTACCTACAGTAAGAGCCATCCTAACCGCCTAACCGCCATCTCCCCAAACAAGGTCGCCCTTTCATCATGCAACGTCCAAAACAAAACGGTGTGTAAACAGTCTCTCTGTTAACATACCGGATTAGGTAAAAGACCAGAGCAGCTTTTTATACTGTAGAGACTGTTTTATCTCCAAGTAGTGAAACATGTCATTTTTTATATTCACCACACTGAATCAAGCTGGAATGTAAATCCACTGAAACCTTTTCCTCAAAACACATGGTAGAGAAAGGTTAGAGGGGGAACACAACAACAGCTAAATGCCTGCTTGGCTTGGCTTGGCTTGCAGTCAGGGTCCAGTTGCTCTATATCTACGCAACATGAAGCACAATGTGCTTATATACTTCAATGTAAACAGTTGGTCTCATGCTTTATATTAACCGTGAACGTGAATGTCTCAGTATCAAATAGAGCTTTATATGGGAACCTAAACTTGTTCAAACAGCCATTTTAGGCAGTGGGCCTGTGTTCTGTTTGGGATTCCTTTACTACATTCGTCAGTAGTAGTGTTGAAAGATGTGTCTCTAGATGCAGTTTAGGAAACGTTTTTTACTTCAGCATTTCTGACTCAAAGCACTTTAGGGTTTAAACCTTGAGTGACCTTGTAGTTTGTGTACTCTCCCAAAAGGAAATAAGTGTTTTCCTGAAGGCTCAAAGCTCTTGGACAAGACACAGAGCCATCGTCAGGTCTCTGGAGGTCAGCTCAGTAATGTCTTTAGAATGTCGAGGAAGAGACTGATACACAGACCATCTGACCCTAGCATTTTAACCCCCCCACACACAGACACACAGACTCAAAACCAACAAACAAACCACGTAAAAGTGTGCACTCTGAGCAGAGTGCCTCAAACTAGTTCACTCCAGTTTGTCCGACTTAGTGAAGGACTCATTACAAACCTTTAAATTAACAGAGACAGAGACCCAGTGCCCAGACCACAAACAGACTGGCACCCAGTCCCATGCAACCCACAGCCACAGGCCCAGAGACAGCAGCAGAGCAGCAGAGCCATCAGGACGTATCTCATCAATACTGTCCTCAGGTCAGCTAAGGAAACGCTCACAGTTTGATTACTGATCTGAGAGTACTACATTAGCAGAACAGCTGCACACAGCATATACAGTAGTATCTGAGCATACTGACTTCAGGTCAGCTAGGGACACATAATACTGGGAGCAATACATTACTGTAGCACATTTACCTACACACTAAATATACAGCAGTATCTCACCAAACTGACTTCAGGTCAGTTTTGCCGGAGTCTGTAGAGTACACTGCAGTAAAACTCACTGACCTGAGTTCAGCTGAGCCCGCCAGCATCACAACACTAAAACAGAGCAAGGCTCCCACTGTCAATAGCAGTCATACTAATCTCTATCACACTGTCACAACAAATCAGAACACATCCTTATTGCCTGACTCTGTCACTACATTTGTTTACTAAACTGAACCATGTCTGGCATGTGGTGGAGTGAGAGAGTAGTGTCTGTCTGTATATTAGTGTCTGTCTGTTATTGTAGTGTTTCACTGTTAGCACTCAGAGAGAGAGAGAGAGAGAGAGAGAGAGAGAGAGAGAGAGAGAGAGAGAGAGAGAGAGCGAGAGAGAGAGAGGGTGGGTGGGTGGGTGGGTGGGTGGGAGAGAGTCCCATAAAGACTGTGCTGAGAGCAATACATGGAGTCCTTTATTCCAATCAATGACTGGATTAAGCTCAGAGAAAAAAGACAGAGCTGTGTATAATTGTTAGGGAAAATAAATAACATTATTGCTTAATGTCGTAACATAAACATCCTGGAGAGATGAAGGGAATTGCTACTACATTGGACACAAAGGATTTTCAGAAAGACATGACCTAAATGAATGTGATTACAGAGTGCAGTGTGGCATATAATATGAACTATCATAAAATATTAAGGCTTACTCCTTAGTCATTATTTGCCATGGGAAATGAATACATATTACGATAATTGTGCTATTAAACCAATGTTATTCTAACAGATGAGAACAGTTAGTTAGAGGCAAATGAGTCAGGGTTGCTCTGTTTACTTGACCCTGACGGTACTTGCAGTTAGTTGGCAGATGCAGGATCCTAAGGCTACGGCTGATGTTAGTGTGTGGACAGAGGAGAGGGAGGAGGGAGGAGGGAGAAGAGGAGGGGGATGGTTAGACTATCTAGGCCATCAGAGTCTGGTGTACTAGTTAAACTGGTTTCACTAACGCAGCCTATGACCTGGAGTGGTGACGAGGGAGTCATTCTAAACACGAAACATGGAGACATACAGTGGTGGTTGGTAGTGTGCAGATGTGTGTGTCTGTAGAGTCAGTGGATGTCAGAGTAGGCTACTCCTGTACATGAAAGAAAGTGTTTTCCAAAGGAGAGAAGCATTGGGTTACCTTTACATTACCTTTACCTTTACGTTACCATTTGTGAGTTAGTTCGGGGGGGGGGGGGGGGGGTTGCTGAACTTACTCACAAATGGACACATGAAATAGGACAATTGTGAATTTCAAACTTTGTATAATATATTTGCAAAGATCATTCCTTCTTACTGAGTTGTTGTGTTTTGGTTTTCAGCAGAATGAAATGCAGCTCTGCATCATGACGTTAATGATCGCCCTGACTCTAGGTAGGTCCTAAATAACATGCAGAAATTCAAGCACACATTAGCAGCACACTGTTATCATTAGCAGTTTAACCTAAACATAATGCTATCAACACTGAACTTCTGAACATCAGTCTATCGACACTGATGAATCGGACAGGAGGCATCTAAAAAAACACTTCACCTGATCAAGTGATCGACTGGGGAGTTATTTGGGGAGTTATTTTCATACATGGGCTTGGCGGTTGGTGGGAGAGTCTATATAGGAGTATATTAACTGCATACTTTTGGGCTCCCGAGTGGCGCAGCGCTCTTAGCTACTGCATCTCAGTGCAAGAGGTGCACTGCAGTCCCTGGTTGGCCCAATGTCATTAAGGTTTGGCTGGGGTAGGCCGTCATTGTAAAGAAGAATTTGTTCTTAACTGACTTGCCTAGTTAAAGAAAGGTTACATACTACTGACTTATGAAGCCTAGTATAAGCATCTGACAAGTCATGTATACTGCTGCATAGCTGAGACATGAGGCGTAGTATTAGCCTATTTCAGTCTCTACTTACAGACAGGGAGCCTGTCATTCCATTTGGGTTTTATGGGATTGGATGACAGAGCTTCTCATATAGATCACAACATCTTTTAACCCTTGTGTAGTCAACATTCTGTATACTCCCCTTGTCCTAAGGGTAAAAAATGACCCGCCTTCACTAAACCCCTAAAATTAAGCAGCTTCATTTAATTTTAAACCCCAAATCTATTTTGCTTGAAGAAACAACCTGTCATTCAACACAAACTTTGTGAATATCTGGGTTTTCCCTCTTCACAATGCAGAAAGACTGCATTTAATGAGTGGACACCACTCGTTTTTATTACATCACACCTGTCATGATTGTTTTCTTTAGAGGTTTATTATTATTATTGCTAAAGTGTAAACATAATTTTTTTGGTGCCGTAACCTAAGAGTGCGGTGGCAGAAAGTAGTTTGAATGGATTTTATTAAAGGGGAACAATAACAGTCTTGAACTTTTTTGGCAACATAGTGATATATTCTTATATACTGTACAATGAGGAATTCAACTACAAAATACTAGCCTTCTCCCATTTTTTAACCATTGCCCCCACCCACAAGGTGTATAAACAACAACAATAAATAATTATAAAATAAGATAAGATACAAAACAAAAATGTGAAGAACATAAATCAATCAACTCTAATTAGCACATGTAGGACAGTATGCAAGTGCGTGTGCATGGACTTTGCAGATGTATTTCTCACATGTGCAGCACATGTATTTGTTTTACAGTCCTTCTTTGGGGGGCAGAATTGGCATCTCCTCCTCTTGCCTGCCCCAGCTACAGCCTCAGGTGGATAAGGACAAGATTCAGCCGCCTGAACAGCTTTCACAAGTGCTGCAGAGGCTACTGTGCGGGGGAGGCGCTCCCTTCTCTGAATGTGTGGGATTATAAGTGCCTTTCCCATCTGCTCCAGGAACACCCTCCTCTTGTTCCACTTATCAGGCATCCAGGTAGGGTTGATCTTGTTCCATATAACGAAGGCATTGTATGAGGACACATCAAATATGTTATGGAAGATGACCAGGGGCCAGCGGGCAGTCATCCTCCTGCAGCTGTAAGTTCCAATTACCTTGTCCAGGTTGTCCACGCCTCCTTTGTTGTGGTTGTAGTCCAGGATGATGGCTGGCTTCCTGTCCTCATGATCACTGAGGGGAGCCATTTTGTGCAGTGTACTCAGGAGGACCACATTCTTGTTCCTCTTTGGGAGGTAACAAACTAGAGTGGTGGTGTGGGTGAGGGTAAACTTTGACGAGAAGGCCTCTCTCCCTCTTGTTGCGAGGAGTGCAGGGGGGAGCTCAGGCTTGTTCTTTCTAACTGTGCCAACCATGGTCATCTTCCTCTTCGGGAGCTGCTGAGTTCAATCAGTAGCACACATAATCTCAATTTCTCGCATGTGTGTGTATATGTGTCTGTGGTTTTTGTGGTGTATAAATTATTTTCTAATTGCAGCGTCAAAAATGACCCTAAGACAATCTTTGTACTCTGGTGGTGAACAGCTTTCATGGAAATATGAACAAAGGCGATGTTTAACTTTTTCTAATGTTGGTGTCACAGGGAAAGTCATCAAATTTCAAGTTGAAAGAATATCATTTAGGTGGTTTTCTCTGCTGTTAAACATAGTGGTGGGTCATTTTTTAAACAACACAAGGGTTAAGCAGACCTTGGTTCAAATACTATTTCAAATATCTCAATTACTTTCACATACATTTGAAATAAGTACTCAGATATATTTTATTTGAAAAAACAAGTAGTTGAATACTTTAATGTATTTGGAAATACACTTGGAAAGTATTTGAAATACTCAAATACACTGACTCAGAAACACCCCGTGCATTTAACCCAGGTATTTGAAAATAGGGCTCCAATGAGTAGTTCCGAAACTGGATTCTCAATCCTCATGACGCGATAGCAATGTTACTGTGTAACATAGACATTTTATGTTGATGTAGTGCCATCGATTATGAATGTTTCAACCTCTGTGTTGAGAAGTCGTGTTTTTACCGTCAGTTCCGAGTTTCAAAGGACAACAAAAATGACACTTACTATGAGCCTTAACGTTGACCTGATATTGGCTCCACTAGACGTGGGAAAACAGTAAAATACAGTGCAGTCACAGACTCTGGAGCGATGTTTACAATCTGGGACAAAACACTGTACCATGGCTATGTATGGTAACTTATCTAGCTAACAGAAATTGGAAAGTCAGCACCTTGCCTAACCAACAAGCACCATGTTTCTCAACATTTTCAAGGTTGAGTCCAGCGGTCACGTGACATGTATCTGCTCTGTGATTGGACGAAATAGAGCGCAATATATCACAGTTTTTTAAAAGCGATTTCTAATCTTTTGAGTTAATGGTTCACACAGAGATATTTGTACCTATTCAAAGTTTGGAACCACGCAAAACAGCATGTTGTGGAAATTTGTATGCTACAAATGAGTGGGTATGTCAGTTCTGGAACCATAACCGTGGAAATAGGGACGAGGTCCGTCAGAGCCCTATAGTATTTGAAATAAGTATTTGAACATACTGTCAAATACAATTGGGCAGACTATTTGTTTTTTTCAAATAGCCATTCAAATACTCAAATAAAAGTACTTGCTTTGGGCTGTGTATTTGAAAATACTAAAATACATACAGTATACTCAAATACACGTCTTTGAACACAGGTCTGCTTTTAATATGTTTTGATGTTCAATTCCCAACATACTGTATTTTGGGAGTGGTTTCAATGAGGGTGACATGCAATGACCCTCATCCTTCCCCTCTCTTGGGGAGGACTGGGAGGGTGTGGTAGCCGTGACATGACCCCCCTTCCCTGTTCCAGTCTGGAGGTGTGGGACAGAGCCTGCTGCCCAATATAATGTCCCCTGGCTGGGGTAATTTACACCTCCAGTGAGGGCCAAGCCAGGACCAGGACCAGGCCTGAGGTAGCCATGTCACTGCCTGTCCAGAAATGACACCTCTCAGTCAGTGTTGGGATAAGCCCAGAGGCATCTCGCTATGGATGGACAGTGGTCAGAGATGGAAAGGAGGAGAGGAAGGTTAGGATTTAGTGAGAGGGAGTGAGAGAAGTAAAGAAAGAAAGACGATATCTGGCAGACAATGTGAGAACAAATTGCAAGAGATTAAGGGAAAAAGAGAGAGCGAGAGATAGAGAGAGAGAGAGAAACAGAATGTGTAGAGGCAAGAGTGAGAGAGAGAGAGAGAGAGAGAGAGAGAGAGGTGAGGAGGTGCTAAGCCGTGGCAGAATTCCAAATGCACGGTGTCTCAGCCAGGAGAGGTGTCATGGTGCCATGACAGACACACAACATCACAACAACACTTCACTGCACTCAACTGCAGCCTGTCAGCCAGTAGCCTAGGGGCTTGATCAGACACACGAACACACACACACACACACACACACACACACACACACACACACACACACACACACACACACACACACACACACACACACACACACACACACACACACACACACACACACACACACACACACACACACACACACACACATACGCAATCTTTGTCACCCACACACACTACACACATGCTTCACAACACTCCAGGTGAAAATGGAGCTAACCTTTGAGAATACAGCAAGTCCTTGAGCTGAGAGACAGGCAAAACACTGCACATCTAAAGTTAGACTGTGACAATGTGGATGTACAGTAGGAAACAATAAGGCAAAGCATGCCTTCGGTACTGTATATTGACTATAAACATACTGTATCCCGGAAATGCCTGGTCTATCTGATTAGATCAAAGACTGTAACGATTGATCAGACAGCCAGATCCATAGGATGACAGAATTTATCGTAATGGTGATAAATGGGTGTTACTAGAAGGCATGTGACTGTGTGTCAAGAGAGAGTGAGACAGTGTTTACTGTTCATTTCTGATTGTTTATTTTAGTTTTGTTAATAATCAATTTCACTTGCTTTGGCAATGTAAAACATTTTCCCATGCCAATAAAGCCCTTTGAATTGAGCGAAAGAGAGAGAGAGAGTAAGAGATAGAGAGAGAGAGAGAGAGAGAGAGAGAGAGAAAGAAACATACAAACAAGTATAGCGGGGTTCATGCTCAAAGGAAACAACAAAAGCTTTGCAGCATCATTAGAGGCAAAATAAAGACCCAAATATTTGTGTCTGATCAACAAAACGTGTCGAGTTCAAAAAGTGGGGTTTATCTCTGAGGCCATAATTACAGCAGCTACACCCTAGACATCTGTTCCTGTTACCTCCTTCAGTCCCAGCCCCAGCCTCTACCTCAATTAGCCTAGCACTCTTCCCAAAATAATACACACACTCCTGACTGCTGCCTCACGTTACCATGGTAACCCCTCATGGCCAGGCCACTGAAGGGGCACTTGAAACAACCCTGGCTGACACCCCATAATGAGCAGCTTTGAGCAGGGTGTGGGGTGGGGGGGGGGGGGGGGGGGGGGATGATGAGGGCATTGAAGGGTGGGAGACTGTCAACATAAATACCAGGGCTTGATGCTCCTTTTCAACTGGAAGGCTAACTCAATAGAGCAAATGTCATCAGGCACAGAGGACCGGCCTGTCTCTAAGTGTGTGTGTGTGTGTGTGTGTGTGTGTGTGTGTGTGTGTGTGTGTGTGTGTGTGTGTGTGTGTGTGTGTGTGTGTGTGTGTGTGTGTGGAACTGGAAAGCGTAACTGGTTGGGGATGTTTATAACTGATTGGAAAACCTAAGCAAGTCTGGCCCTTCTCATATAAACTCTGCTTTTCCCTGTCTGAGTTAGCCTACACTGCATATTCCACGTCACAGAAAATCACAGAACCACATCCACATCACTGAATCTGATAACATAGAGGTTTAGGCCAGCACTGTGTGGCTTCCTCTTCCATCAAGTGAGAGAGAGCGAGAGAGATACAGAGAGAGAGAGAGAGAGACAGAGAGAGAGAGAAAAAGAGAGACTGCGCGAGATGGAGAGAAAGAGAGGGAGACGGGAGATAGAGAGAGGGAGATGGGAGAGCTCAGCTGTGGAAGGAATCTGTCTGATCTACTCTATGGGTGAGTGAGCAGCACACCACAGACATGACATGTGTTTCTATTGTCACCCAATACTGCTCCCAAAGTGGACAGTACAGGCTGAGTGCCAGATAACGGTTGGTTGGGATAAGAGGGCTGGTTTTAGCCATGTGTATGTACATATATATGATATTGACACTGTATGTAATATGTTTAGATAGGACGTACTCTTGTCTGGTCAAGCTAGTCATGTAGTTGCATGCCGATATGTATTTATAAAGAAAATTCTTAGACGTGTTTGTAAAGCCATCTAATACAATTGGCTATGCAATAAGAGAAGAGACGTACAGAGAACAGTAATAAGCATACCCAATTTTGTCTGCTTCTCTTTCCTATGTTGGCCATTAGTATTTATAAAGTTTCACGCGTTTTGCATGTAACCCAATACTGTTCTGTAAGTGTAAAATGTGATTTGTTGGTGCATTTTTCATAAATTCTTGAATGTCTTCAGCCCTGGGTATTGTTACAGTAAGCTCTGAAATAATTTACTGAGCAGAATAACATGGAGTGATTTGTAGAGACATTTGTGACTCGTTTCAGGAAACTAGGCGTATGTCACGGGTCACTTCTTCACAGGAGAGCCATTTGAACATACTTTTTTTATTTTTTTTTATCAAAATGCATCAAATCAGTGTTTGGCAGTCATCAAATCAATGTAATAGTCACTTTGATTAATTGTTCAGCAGTCTTATGTCTTGGGGGTAGAAGCTGTTAAGGAGCCTTTTGGTCCTGGACTTGGTGCTCCGGTACCGCTTGCCGTGAGATAGCAGAGAAAACAGTCTATGACTTGAGTCACTGGAGTCTCTGACAATTTTATGGGCTTTCCTCGGACACCGCTTATTATATAGGTCCTGGATTGCAGGAAGCTTGGCCACAGTGATGTACTGGGCTGTACGCACTACCCTCTGTAGCGCCTTGCGGTCAGATGCTGAGCAGTTGCCATACCAGGCGGTGATGCAACCGGTCAGGATGCTCTCGATGGTGCAGCTGTAGGATCTGGGGACCCATGCCAAGTCTTTTCAGCCTCCTGAGGGGAGGCTGAAAAGGTTTTGTCGTGCCCTCTTCAAGACTGTCTTGGTGTTTGGACCATGAAAGATCTTTGGTGATGTGGACACTAAGGAACTTGAAACTTTCGACCCGCTCCACTACAGCCCCGTTGATGTTAATGGGGGCCTGTTCGGCCCGCCTTTTCCTGTAATCACGATCAGCTCCTTTGTCTTGCTCACATTGAGGGAGAGGTTGTTGTCCTGGCACCATGCTGCAAGTTCTCTGACCTTCTCCCTACAGGCTGTCTCATCGTTGATGGTGATCAGGCCTACCACTGTTGTGTTGTCAGCAAACGTAATGATGGTGTTGGAGTCGTGTTTCACCACGCAGTTGTGGGTGAACAGGGAGTACAGGAGGGGACTAAGTACACACCCCTGAGGGGCCGCAGTGTTGAGGATCAGCATGGCAGATGTGTTTTTGCCTACCCTTACCACCTGGGGGCGGCCCGTCAGGAAGTACAAGATCCAATTGCAGAAGGTGTTTAGTCCCAGGGTCCTTAGCTTAGTGATGAGCTTCGTGGGCACTATGGTGTTGAACGCTGAGCTGTAGTCAATGAACAGCATTCTCACGTATGTGTTCCTTATGTCCAGGTGGGAAAGGGCAGTGTGGAGTGCGATTGAGATTGCGCCATCTGTGGATCTGTTGGGGCGGTACGGGAATTGGAGTGGGTCTAGGGTATCCGGGAGGATGCTGTTGATGTGAGCCATGACCAGCCTTTCAAAGCACTTCATGGCTACTGACGTGAGTGCTACAGGGCAGTAATCAATTAGGCAGGTTACCTTCGCTTCCTTGGGCACAGAGACTATGGTGGTCTACTTGAAACATGTTGGTATTACAGACTCAGTCAGGGAGAGGTTGAAAAAGTCAGTGAAGACACTTGCCATTTGGTCCGCGCATGCTTTGAGTACACGTCCTGGTAATCCATCTGGCCCTGCGGCTTTGTGAATGTTGACCTGTTTAAAGGTCTTGCTCACATTGGCTACAGAGAGCATTATCACACAGTCATCCAGAACAGCTGGTGCTCTCATGCAAGCTTCGGTGTTGCTTGTCTCGAAGCAGGCATAAAAGGCATTTGGCTCGTCTGGTAGGCTCGCATCACTGGGCAGCTCGCTTCTGGGCTTCCCTTTGTAGTCCGTAATAGTTTTTAAGCCCTGCCACATCTGACGAGCATCAGAGCCAGTGTAGTAGGTTTCAATCTTAATCCTGTATTGACGCTTTGCTTGTTTGATGGTTCGTCTGAGGGCATAGCAGGATTTCTTATAAGCGTTCGGATTAGTGTCCCACTACTTGAAAGCGGCAGCTCTAGCCTTTAGCTCAGTGCGGATGTTGCCTGTAATCCATAGCTTCTGGTTGGCATATGTATGTATGGTCACTGTGGGTACGACGTCGTCAACGCACTTATTTATGAAGCTGTTAACTGAGGTGGTATACTCCTCAATGCCATTGGATGAATCCCAGAACATATTCCAGTTTGTGCTAGCAAAACAGTCCTGTAGCGTAGCATTCGCGTCATCTGACCACTGCCAAATTGAGCGAGTCACTGGTGCTTCTTGCTTTAGTTTTTGCTTGTAAGCAGGAATCAGGAGGATATAATTATGGTCAGTTTTGCCAAATGGAGGGTGGGGGAGAGCTTTGTATGCATATCTGTGTGTGGAGTAAAGGTGGTCTAGAGTTTCTTTTCCTCTGGTTGCACATGTGACATGCTGGTAAAAATGTGGAAAACTGGTTTAAGTTTGCCTGCATTAAATTCCCCGGCCACTAGGAGTGCTGCTTCTGGGTGAGCGTTTTCTTGTTTGCTTATGGCCTTACAGAGTTGGTTGAGTGCGGTCTTAGTGCCAGCATCGGTCTGTGGTGGTAAATAGAAAGCAATGAATAATATAGATGAGAACTGTCTTGGTAGATAGTGTGGTCTACAGCTTATCATAAGGTACTCTACCTCAGGCGAGCAATACCTCGAGATGTCTTTAATATTAGACATCGCGCACCAGCTTTTACTGACAAAAAGACACACACCCCACCCCTCGTCTTACCTGACGTAGCTTCTCTGTTCTGCTGGTGCATTGAAAATCCCTCCAGCTCTATATTATCTGTGTCGTCGTTCAGCCATGACTCGGTGAAACACAAGATATTACAGTTCTTAATGTCCCGTTGGTAGGATAATCGTAATCGTAGGTCATCAAATGTATTTTCCAGTGATTGCATGTTAGCAAGTAGAATTGTTAGCAGTATATCTTTCTCGTTAGACTTGTTAAAGGAAAAAGCTTCTTCCAGTTCGTGGTGAGTAATTCCAGTTCTGAAGTCCAGAAGTTATTTTTGGTCATAAGAGACGGTAGCAGCAACATTATGTTCAAAAGAAGTAAAAAAAGAAGTTACAAAAAACGCAAAAAAACTAACAAAATAGCACAATTGGTTACGGGCATGTAAAACATCAGCCATCCTCTTTGGCACCATCTTCAATGCAATCTCGAACATGTGAACTTTCATGTGGCTTTAAAACAAATGTGTATGTCATCTGTAAATACGAATACCATTGTTAAATTACGAGCCTAGTTGGTTTATCCAAAGAAAAAGTCAGCAACCTTCCTGCTAGCTGTGATTGGCAGAGATAATGAGTGGGCTGGACATGCCGAGAGATGAGTTGGATTGGTCTGCCATATGGCACACTTCTGTCTATTTGAGCTGGTCAGTATGTCAAGGTAATCCTGTCTAACACGGCTTTAATTTTTTTTATTGTGCATTAAAACTGCATAAGTGTTGCTCTCCACTTTCTGGAGGACTGAGTTTTGAAATCAGTGGAATTCAAGTATGATAGCTTCCGGATTACATCTTCAAACTAAGGGCAACCATGGCGTCCGACAGGAGACGCACCCAACAATCAATTATGTATCAGTTACGGGTAAGATAGTCTGGCTAGCTACATTATCAGATATTACATGTTTTTTGACAGAAAGAGACATTTAATTGGCTAGCTTTAGCCTAATGTTAGCTAGCTGACATTGAACCTGGTTGGTTAGCTAGCTGCAGATTCATGCATTGTTATTATGGTTCATTGTTTATCTAGCTAGCTAGCTACCTGTCTTAACAAAAGACTCCACTATGCAAGTAACCATTTCCTAAATTCAGTCAGGCCATCTACTCAGATTTCAGAGCACTCTCGTCTGAGTGTGCCAGAGAGCGCAGAATAACTGATGAATTTATGAGTGCTCAACACCCGTTGAATATGGCCAGTGTCAGTAAATGTCAGTAAACTCATCGGCCGGAGCATCTGTGTGCGCTCTGAACGCGAAACTCTCTGAATTTACAACCGGACAATCTGACAGCACAGTTGCAGTCACCAACGCTCTGGAGAACATAACAGCCTAACCAGCTCTGCCAGTGCAGTAATGTTCAGTAAGCTGTTCTCTCTCACTTAGATGCCTGGAAGTAGCTGGCAAGTTAGCTTGGTTGCTTGACTGCTGTTGTTAGTACATTCGGATCAACCCAATATTCAGTACCTGCTTAATAAAGTGAACTAATGAACCCAAGTGAACCAATAAACAAGAGCCAATACTATTACCATACACACATAGTAACCTACTGACAAAACCATAACATGATTATATTTTATTCTATTCTATCAGTATCACACTGTCCTGCTCCAGAGGCAGGACAGTAACTCTAAGAGATACGTCACGAGGGAATACTTCACAGGAACATCTCTATGGGAACACCACTGTGGTGTCACTGTTTGTCCTTCCAAGTATTACCTCTCAAGGTGACATCCCAGCTAGTATGTAACAGAACGTTACCTAGAAGTTCAAAGATGGTTACATATAATTTTAATTTTGGTAGTGTTCTATGAATGTTCTCCAACTGGTTTGACATTGGGAATGTTATCAAATAGTTCAGAGAACATTAAGAAACAACAATCTTCTGTGGGAATTTCAGTATTCAGCTTAACGTTTCCTACAGGTTTCCTCATGGTTCTATTTAAAGTAATGTTCTCAAATAGTTCAGAGAATGTTAAGAAACAATGTTCTTCTGTGGGACTTTCAGTACTACATAATGACATTGTGAAACCAAAAACATACATTCCAGGATGCAGGATAGTTGCTTGGCTTTGGAACTTTCTCAGCACATTTAAGGAACTTCACAAAAAAAACATTATTTTCTTGATATTTCATTACTTTAACAGAACGTTTCCTAAAAGTTCAAACATGGTTACATTTCATTTCAATTTTAATAATGTTCTAGGAACGTTCTCCAACTGGTTTGGCTTTGGGAATGTTATCAAATAGTTCAGAAACAACGTTCTTCTGTGGGAATTTCAGTACTACAGAATAACGTTGTGAAACCAAAAACATACTTTCCCACAACTTCCAAGCAACCAAATGTGCTAGCTTGGATGTAACAGATGTCCACTCACTAACAAAATGTCCATAAAAGCCTTTGCCAATTTCAAACAGCAGCAAAGATTCTCTCTCCCCCCCCGCTCTCTCTCTCTCTCTCTCTCGCTCTCTCTCTCGTTCGCTCTCTCGCTCTCTCTCTCTCTCGCTCTCTCTTTTTCTCTCTCTCTCACTCTTTCTCTGTATCTTGTCTCTCTCTTTTTCACACGTTTTCTATAATTTCCCCACCCCCATCTCTCTCTGCCTTAGCTCTCCATCCCCCTTCACTCTTTTTCTTCTTATTCCTTATTCTCCATTCAGGAAAATGTTAATGTTGAGGGCAGAACTGCTGACTGGATGGAAACTTATAGACAACGTGAGCCTTGCCAAATAGCAGCTCGATGCAATAAGCCATAAGTGTGACAGAGACATAGTGACACGTCCAACAGACAAACTACTGACTCAGCATAAAAATAAACAATACAGTAACACAAAGCTATGTGCTTAGTCTCTTATAGTGGATGTGTGCGTGCGTGTTTTCGGGGCGTGTGTTTGTGGGTGCGTACATGTGTGGGCCCGTGGGCATGTATGTGTGTGTACGTACTGTGTGTGTGCATTTGTGCGTGTGCATACAGCCTCCACATGCTATTTGCTATGTACTGTAGCCAAGGCTCCATTAAGGATATCCTACTGTGGAGGAAAATGATTGAAATAGTTTTCTTCAGACAGTCAGTGTGAAAGCATTCAGCTGTATAAACCAATGAATCTGACCTTCACACTCTTCCTTTTCTCACAGTCACAAACCTTGGCACAGTAACTCCATGTTCTTTATGTAAAGAGAAAAATCCATTATGTTAGTGCATTTACTGGCACAATGTACAACTCTGCCCTTTTATAAGATGTCATTGTAAAAACCTTAGCTCTTCAGAGAGAGTGAATTCTAACATCACAATGTGAGCAGGGCCAGGAGGCTAGGACGCGCTCTAGGCTCTTATGGTGTAGTTCACACTGCTACCTGGTAAAGCAGGCCAGTATAGTAAAGCTGTCCAGCTGTGGAGAAGCGAGTCAGTCAGTGTGTTAAAAGCAGTGATCATGCTGTGCTAAAGGAAAAGTGCTTCTAGCATGCTGTGTCTCATGAATTATAATCCAACAGAAGGGAAATTGATGCCATCACGCCTGTTAAGACAACATTCAAAGACACAGGCGCACACACACACACACACATGCACGCACAAAAGGATGCCCACACACATACACAGACTCTCGTCATCTTTCTCAGAGGGCATTCATGTATTTCTGAAGACACGACGTTATCAGTCAAAAACACATAAGCATAAATGGAACCAGTCAGCAGTGTCTCTGTCTCTCAGCGCCTCTCTCAGCACCTCTGCCAAAATCCACTGAGATCTATATACAGTGCATTCGGAAAGTATTCAGACCCCTTCACTTTTGCCACATTTTGTTACGTTACAGTCATATTCTAAAATGGATTAAATACATTAAAAAAACATCAGCAATCTATACATAATACCCAATAATGACAAAGCAAAACCATGATTTTAGACATTTAAAAAACAGACATACTTTATTTACATAAGTATTCAGACCCTTTGTTATGACACTCGAAATTGAGCTCAGGTGCATCCTGTTTCCATTGATCATCCTTGAGATGTTTCTACAACTAGATTGGAGTACACCTGTGGTAAATTTAATTGATTGGACATGATTTGGAAAGGCACACACCTGTCTATATAAGGTCCCACAGTTGACAGTGCATGTCAGAGAAAAAAAACAAGCCATGAGGTCGAAGCAATTGTCGGTAGAGCTCCGAGACAGGATTGTCTCGAGGCACAGATCTGGGGAAGGGTACAAAAAAGAATCTGCAGCATTGAAGGTCCCCAAGAACACAGTGGCCTCCATCATTCTTAAATGTAAGAAGTTTGGAACCACTAAGACTCTTCCTAGAGCTGGCCGCCCTGCCTAACTGAGCAATCAGGGGAGAAGGGCCTTGGTCAGGGAGGTGACCAAGAACCCGATGGTCAGTCTGACAGAGCTCCAGAGTTCGTCTGTGGAGATGGGAGAACCTTCCAAAAAGACAACCATCTCTGCAGCACTCCACCAATCAGGCCTTTATGGTAGAGTGGCCAGACGGAAGCCACTCCTCAGTAAAAGTCACATGACAGCCGCTTGAACTCTCAGACCATGAGAAACAAGATTCTCTGGTCTGGTGAAACCAAGATTGAACTCTTTGGCCTGAATGCCAAGCGTCACGTCTGAAGGAAACCTGGCACTATCCCTATTGTGAAGCATGGTGGTGGCAGCAAAGTACAGAGAGATCCTTTAGATCCTTGAATACAAACCTGCTCCAGAGCGCTCAGGACCTTAGACTGGGGCGAAGGTCCACTGTCCAACAGGACAACGACCCTAAGCACACAGCAAAGGCAACACAGGGGTGGCTTCGGTACAAGTCTCTGAATGTCCTTGAGTGGACCAGCCAGAGCCCGTACTTGAACCCGATTGAACATCTCTGGAGAGACCTGAAAAGAGCTGTGCAGTGACACACCTCCTCGTCCAACCTGGCGGAGCTTGAGAGGATTTGCAGAGAAGAATGGGAGAAACTCCCCAAATAAAGGCTTGCCAAGCTTGTAGCGTCATTCCCAAGAAGACTCAGGGTTGTAATCCCTGCCAAAGGTTATTATTTTTGGGTACTTGTAGGTTTTAGCAAACATTTAAAGGGTGTATGTAAAGGGTCCTGCTATCATATGGATCAGTCAGATATTACATGCTAGCATGTGATCATCAAAGTGACTTGCAACCCACTGTCCCCCAGGCGCCAATGACGTGGATGTCGATTAAGGCAGACCCCCACCCCTCTTTGACTCAGAGGGGTTGGGTTAAATGCAACAGACACATTTCAGTTGAATGCATTCAGTTGTACAATTGACTAGATATTGCCCTTTCCCTTTCCAATATAGCATGTTGGTTAAGGAGTCTCTCAATTCCATTCAATTCAATTTGCTTTATTGGCATGATGTAACAATGTACATATTTCCAAAGATTACTTCAGAAATCTACAATATTAACATAATTAAAATAATAATAATAATCAATATTGTTAACGGGACAACAGTAACAACAATAACCAAGGGTCTAAATAACCATACATTGAACAGTAACAATAAGCATAGAGGACATGTTGGTCTGTCAGACACTGTCTCTCATCTTATGTTAGGCAGCAATGTAGTGCGCTGCCAACCCACAGCTCTCTGCGTCCTCCCCCAACAGGACAGGTAGCCTACTCACATCAGAGAGGTCTTTGAATAAGGGTTTTAAATTTAGGGAAATGACACCGTAATTGTTTTTTATTTTTTACATTTTTGTCAGGAAATGCAGCTCTGTCTCGTGTTCTGCTGTGATGCAGTGGTTGCACAGCCTTTCCTCTACAGGAAGCCAGGTTTTCCTGTGTCTACCCTTCTCAATGGCTATGCTGTGAACACTGAGCCTGTACTTTGTCAAGGTTTTTCTAAGGTTTTGATCAGTAACCATGGTCAAATAGTTTGCCATGGTGTACTGTTGATTTAGGGCCAGATAGCACTGCATTTTGCTTTGTGCTTGTTTAAGCAATGTCATTTTGTTTTGACTGTGTTGTAACTTGGTTTATTCTCATTGATTGGATGTTCTGGTCCTGAGGCTTCAGTGTGTTAGTCGAACAGGTTTGTGAACTCAGCCCCAGGACCAGGGACTCTTTTCTTTGCTCTGCTCTTGGCATTCCAGGTCTTGATAATGATATGAGAGGGAGTCACTGTATTTTTTGAGTTTTTATTATTAGTGGATGTTGGCCGAATTATCTCTCTCTCTCTCTCTCTCTCTCTCTCTCTCTCTCTCTCTCTCTCTCTCTCTCTCTCTCTCTCTCCTCTCTCTCTCTCTCTCTCTCTCTCTCTCTCTCTCTCTCTTCTCTCTCTCTCTCTCTCTCTCTCTCTCTCTCTCTCTCCTCTCTCTCTCTCTCTCTCTCTCTCTCTCTCTCTCTCTCTCTCTCTCTCTCTCTCTCTCTCTCTCTCTCTCTCTCTCTCTCGCTTTCTCCATCTCTCTCTTTCTCTCGCTCACTTTCTCTCTCTCTTTCTCTCTCTCTTTCTCTCTCTCTCGCTCGCTCGCTTTCTTTCTCTCTCTTTCTCTCTATCTTTCTTGCAACAACAAAGTTAATTATCATAGTCAAGCTACAGTCTAGCAGCTCTCTGGTTTGTATCATTATGGCTAGTTTACTAGGTTTATTTCACAGATTCTATAAACCCAAAGACCTGGGATGGAAAAATCAATGATAACACCCTATACCAAACCTGGGACATACGGTAGAGTGAAATATCTTGAGAGAGAAAAAAAAACATCACACTTTTTGCATAATTGTGTGAAGCACATGAGTGTACCCTTATTATAGCACTGGATGTGCTAAAACCATCACATTACTAAGTGTCCATCCTCACACTACGTTATCAGCTCTGGGATTGATGGGACAAAATAGCTAACTTGTTTTTCATCATTAGGGGTATTTTGATCAGGTTTTTCCACCACTTTGACATTAAGTTTGTCCCCTATTCCCTATACAGTGTACTAGTTTTGACCAGGGCCCATAAAAGTAGCACACCATGGAATAGGGAGTAGGGTGCCATTTGGGACACAGACATTCACATCTGATGCAGCTAAACTAAGTGCACTTACAGCAGCATGAGTCATTTGATTACAGATACAAGGCAGATAGTCAGTCAGTGGTTATCAGAACATTCGCCTCAAGTGATTCATCCAACATTAATACTAAGGCCCAATGTCAGACAAGAGCTAGAGGCTTCGAAAACCAGTCGTACATAAAATGACATTATTTTCCATCGACCAACTTTAAATGTTGACCACTTCATCAATATTCCATGGAACATTTTTGGTAATTGCATTGCAAAGGAGTTTAAACTTTATTTAACATTATTTTCCACATATACTGCTTTCTGATTGTAAATAAATAATTACAATTAAGAATTTAATCAACATTTGAGCTTGAACCAAAATGCCCTGGCTGATATTACTGGTATGAGGTTCCCAAATACAGAGTGGCAATAGTTCATGTTCCAGCTCATTGTTAATTGTGTTTTTTAATCCCTAAACAAAGGATGGAATAATAATCTGCATATTGGGGTCTTGTATTCAGGGAGTCTTAGACTCTTGGCATATCTCACATATATCTCTGTCTGCCTTCCTTATCCCTAATGTCAGAGAGGATTATGGGATGCCCAAAAATACAAACAAACACACAAACATAATTATGGCCTAGTCCTATCAGAGCCCATGATTGGCCTCTGATGCCGGAATATTTCATTCTGAGGGTTTTAATTGGCTGGTACAGTAGGGAGGTTTTAACCACTCTCTCTATGTACACAGAGCTCTACTGTTATCCTTCTCAATATGAACAGAAATGATGCAGAATTCTATATTTACAATAGGACACAATGCAATATGATTGGAAGTTATTACAACAGCTCATACAGATAAATAAACTAAGCAATTGTCTATGGAGATAAATAATAAATAATATATAAATATACAAACAAACAAACAAACAAATACAATATGATTATTCTGTAAATCAGACCCTGTCTGCCAGGCCAGTTGGTGTGTTTGTGTACAGTAGTAAGAATCATTGCACATAACTTTGAAAAAGGGCCAAAACTTGATGAAACCACTATGGGCAGTCAGATGTTCAGGTTAAAGGGGTTCATTCCAGGACAATCAACGTCAGGAATCCCTTTCTATTCTCAGTAACGGGATCCTGGAGACTAAACTCACTCTGAATCAGACCCTGATCACAGTCAGACACAGGCCAAACATGCTCCCAGGGCAGGAATTATGGAGAGAGTAGGAGTACTGAGGTAACTGATGGCTCCAAATACTGATGAAAACAAAACAGTGGGTTTGGCACTGAGATTCTGCTGACACAAAATGCTCTTTTTGTGGTTCAACCCTGGCATCTTAGACTGCACCAGAACTCCACTGTCCACTTCTCAATCTCCACCATTAACACACAGTGACGTCAAATAGCCACAGGAGTACATGAGCATCCTTAAACCTTCAAGCAGGTCAACCATTTAGCAAAACGGTTTTGGCCAGAGAGAGAGAGAGAGAGAAGAGTGGAGAAGGAAGACAGGGGGGGAATGAGAGAGGCAATTTCAACCAGTCTTGACTTTTGAGATTTAAGAGTTGAATGTAATGTAAACCCAGTTTTAAAAATAGGTATGGAGATGGAAAGATAGCAGAAGTCAGAAAATCTTCATCTGTCTCATATCCAACCTCCAACCAACCCAGAGCAGGATTCTAACAGTGCTGTGACCCGTTAGAGGTGAGATCTTAGGTAAGGAGTGCTGTGAGCCAACATTTCTTCAGAGAGAGAGAGAGAGGAGAAGGAGCAGTGAATAGCTGCCAAGATGTGCTCCTCCTAAGAGGAAACAGAGAGTTAAACATACAGCAGCATCTAACAGTGCCCTCCAGCTACCAGGCAGCTGCCTGCTTTAAACAAACCTGGCTGAAGCTTTCTACTCGAACCTTAAACATACGCTTCTTCAACTTAAAACAGATGTTTCCTGTTCTATTAATCCAAATTAACGTGATTTGTTTAGAATTGGCCGCTTCCAAAGACAATGTTTATAGGGTCTTAACAATGAAGAAGGATCTGAGATTTAACCTGTACTGGGGTGTATGATATACAATGAGAGGGGAAATGACAGTGTCAGAGGAAGGCCCTGAGAATTGTCAAAGACTCCAGTCACCCAAGTCATAGACTGTTCTCTCTGCTACCACACGGCAAGCGGTAGCGGAGCGCCAAGTCTGGGAACAAAAGCCTCCTTAAAAGCTACTACTCCCAAGCCATAAGACTGCTGAACAATTAATCAAATGGCCCCTCTTATTTTATTATTATTTATTCAAATGTTCTGCACTGTCTCTCTTGCACAGGCTTGATGTACACTCACTGGACTCTAACCACACCTACACATACTGCACTGACACTCCAACACACACACACACACACACACACACACACACACACACACACACACACACACACACACACACACACACACACACACACACACACACACACACACACACACACACACACACACACACACACACACTCACATACACACTCACAACAAACAAACAAAGGGAAGCACAGCCATGAGCTGCCCAGTGAAACAAGCCTACCAGGCGAGCTAAACGACTGCTATGTGCGCTTTGAGGCAAGCAACACCAAAGCATGCATGAGAGCACCAGCTGTTCCGGACGACTGAGTGATCACGCTCTCCATAGCCGATGTGCGTAAGACTTAAACAGGTCAACATTCACAAGGCTGCAGAGCCAGATGGATTACCAGGACGTGTACTCCAATCATGCGCTGACCAACTGGCAAGTGTCTTCATTGACATTTTCAACCTGTCCCTGACCGAGTCTGTAATACCAACATGTTTCAAGCAGACCACCACAGTTCTTGTGCCCAAGAACACCAAGGTAACCTGCACTCACATCTGTAGCCATGAAGTGCTTTGAAAGGCTGGTCATGGCTCACATCAACACCATTATCACAGAAACCCTAGACCCACTCAAAGTTTTATACCACCCCAACAGATCCACAAAGGACACTATCTCTATTGCACTCCACACTTCCCTTTCCCACCTGGACAAAAGGAACACATACGTGGGAATGATAGTCATTGACTACAGCTCAGCATTCAACACCATAGTGCCGTTAAAGTTCATTCCTAAGCTAAGGACCCTGGGACTAAACACCTCCCTCTGCAACTGTATGCTGGAATTCCTGATGGGCAGCCCCCAGGTGGTAAGGGTAGGTAACAACACATCTGCCACGCCGATCCTCAACATGGGGGTCCCTCGGGGGTGTGTGCTCAGTCCCCTCCTGTACTCCTTGATCACCGATGAATGCATGGCCAAGCACGACTCCAACACCATCACTAAGTTTGCCGACGACACAACAGATCACCGACAACGAGGAAACAGCCTATAGGGAGGAGGTTAGAGATCTGGCAGTGTGGTGCTAGGATAACAACCTCTCCCTCAATGTGATCAAGGCAAAGGAGATGATCGTGGACTACAGGAAAAGGAGGGCCGAGCACGCCCCCCATTCTCATCGACGGGGCTGTAGTAAAGCAGGTTGAGAGCTTCAAGTTCCTTGGTGTCCACATCACCAAAGGTCCAAAAGGCTTCTTAACCTGCTAGGGCTAGGGGGCAGTATTGACACGGCTGGATAAAAAACGTTCCCGATTTAATCTGATTACTACTCCTGCCCAGTAACTAGAATATGCATATAATTATTGGCTTTGGATAGAAAACACCCTAACGTTTCTAAAACTGTTTGAATGGTGTCTGTGAGTATAACATAACTCATATGGCAGGCCAAAACCTGAGAAGATTCCATGCAGGAAGTGGCCTGTCTGACAAGTTGTGTTTCATCTTGGCTCTTTTTATTGAAGACTGAGGATCTTTGCAATAACGTGACACTTCCTACGGCTCCCATAGGCTCACAGAGCCCGGGAAAAAGCTGAACGATATCGAGGCAGCCTCTGGCTGAAACACTTTATCGCTTTTGGCAAGTGGCCACTCAGAGTACTATGGGCTTAGGCGCGTGCCCGCTTCGACCGAATGCTTTCTTTTCCTTTGTCTGTTTATCTAAACGCAGATTCCCGGTCGGAATATTATCGCTTTTTTATGAGAAAAATGGCATAAAAATTGATTTTAAACAGCGGTTGACATGCTTCGAAGTACGGTAATGGAATATTTAGAATTCTTTTGTCACGAATTGCGCCATGTTCGTCACCCTTATTTAGCCGTTAGGATAGTGTCTAGAACGCACGACCAAAACGCTGCTGTTTGGATATAACGATGGATTATTTTGGACCAAACCAACATTTGTTATTGAAGTAGAAGTCCTGGTAGTGCATTCTGACGAAGACAACAAAGGTAATAACATTTTTCTTATAGTAAATCTGACTTGAGTGCTAAACCTGCTGGGTGTCTAAATAGCTAGCCCTGTGATGCCGGGCTATCTACTGAGAATATTGCAACATGTGCTTTCACCGAAAAGCTATTTTAAAATCGGACATATCGAGTGCATAGAGGAGTTCTGTATCTATAATTCTTAAAATAATTGTTATGCTTTTTGTGAACGTTTATCGTGAGTAATTTAGTAAATTCACCGGCAGTGTTCGGTGGGAATGCTAGTCACATGCTAGTCACATGCTAATGTAAAAAGCTGTTTTTTTATATAAATATGAACTTGATTGAACAAAACATGCATGTATTGTATAACATAATGTCCTAGGGTTGTCATCTGATGAAGATCAAAGGTTAGTGCTACATTTAGCTGTGGTTTGGGTTTATGTGACATTATATGCTAGCTTGAAAAATGGGTGTCTGATTATTTCTGTCTGGGTATTCTGCTGACATAATCTAATGTTTTGCTTTCATTGTAAAGCCTTTTTGAAATCGGACAGTGTGGTTAGATTAACGAGAGTCTTATCTTCAAAATGGTGTAGAATAGTCATATTTTTGAAAAATTGAAGTAATAGCATATCTAAGGATTTGAATAACGCGCCACAGGATTCAACTGGCTGTTGAGTAGACGCAAGCGTCCCACCTAGCCCATAGAGGTTAACAGCTTCTACTCCCAAGCCATAAGACTCCTGAACAGCTAACCGAATGGCTACCCAGACTATTTGCATTGACCCCCCCATTTTTATTTTTATGCTGCTGCTACTATCTGTTTATTATCTATGCATAATCACTTTACCTCAACCTACATGTACATACAGAGCATTCGGAAAGTATTCAGAGCCCTTGACTTATTCCAAATTTTGTTACGTTACAGCCATATTCTAAAATTGATTCAATATTTTTTTTCTCATCAATCTACACACAATAACCCATAGCGACAAATCAAAAACAGGTTTTTAGAATGTTTACAAATTTATTAAAAATAAAGAACAGAAATACTTTATTTACGCAAGTATTTAGACCCTTTGCTATGAGACCCGAAATTGAGCTTAGGTGCATCCTGCTTCCATTGATCATCTTTGAGATGTTTGTACAACGTGGTTGGAGTCCACCTGTGGTAAATTCAATTGATTGGACATGATTTGGAAAGGCACACACCTGTCTATATAAGGTCCCACAGTTGACATGTGTAAATTTCGGTGTTCCTCAAGGTTCGTTTTAGGACCACTATTGTTTTCACTATATATTTTACCTCTTGGGGATGTCATTCGAAAACATAATGTTACATTTCACTGCTATGTGGATGACACACAGCTGTACATTTCAATGAAACATGGTGAAGCCCCAAAATTGCCCTCGCTAGAAGCCTGTGTTTCAGACATAAGGAAGTGGATGGCTGCAAACTTTCTACTTTTAAACTCAGACAAAACAGAGATGCTTGTTCTAGGTCCCAAGAAACAAAGAGATCTTCTGTTAAATCTGACAATTAATCTTGATGGTTGTACAGTCATCTCAAATAAAACTGTGAAGGACCTCGGCGTTATTCTGGACCCTGATCTCTCTTTTGAAGAACATATCAAGACTGTTTCAAGGGCAGCTTTTTCCATCTACGTAACATTCCAAAAATCTGAAACTTTCTGTCCACAAATGATGCAGAAAAATTAATCCATGCTTTTGTTACTTCTAGGTTGGACTGCTGCAATGCTCTACTTTCCGGCTACCCGGATAAAGCACTAAATAAACTTCAGTTAGTGCTAAATACGGCTGCTAGAATCCTGACTAGAACCAAAACATTTGATCATATTACTCCAGTGTTAGCCTCCCTACACTGGCTTCCTGTTAAGGCAAGGGCTGATTTCAAGGTTTTACTGCTAACCTACAAAGCATTACATGGGCTTGCTCCTACCTATCTTTCCGATTTGGTCCTGTCGTACATACCTACACGTACGCTACGGTCACAAGACGCAGGCCTCCTAATTGTCCCTAGAATTTCTAAGCAAACAGCTGGAGGCAGGGCTTTCTCCTATAGAGCTCCATTTTTATGGAATAGTCTGCCTACCCATGTGAGAGATGCAGACTCGGTCTCAACCTTTAAGTCTTTACTGAAGACTCATCTCTTCAGTCCTATGATTGAGTGTAGTCTGGCCAAGGAGTGTGAAGGTGAACGGAAAGGCTCTGGAGCAACGAACCGCCCTTGCTATCTCTGCCTGGCCGGTTCCCCTCTCTCCACTGGGATTCTCTGCCTCTAACCCTATTACAGGGGCTGAGTCACTGGCTTATTGGTGTTCTTCCATGCCGTCCCTAAGAGGGGTGCGTCACTTGAGCTGGTTGAGTCACTGACGTGGTCTTCCTGTCTGGGTTGGCACCCCCCTTGGGTTGTGCCGTGGCGGAGATCTTTGTGGGCTATATTCGGCCTTGTCTCAGGATGGTAAATTGGTGGTTGAAAATATCCCTCTAGTGGTGTGGGGGCTGTGCTTTGGCAAAGTAGGTGGGGTTATATCCTTCCTGTTTGACCCTGTCCGGGGGTATCGTCGGATGGGGCCACAGTGTCTCCTGACCCCTCCTGTCTCAGCCTCCAGTATTTATGCTGCAGAAGTTTATATGTCGGGGGGCTAGGGTCAGTCTGTTATATCTGGAGTATTTCTCCTGTCTTATCTGGTGTCCTGTGTGAATTTAAGTATGCCCTCTCTAATTCTCTCTTTCTCTCTTTCTTTCTTTCTCTCTCTCGGAGGACCTGAGCCCTAGGACCATGCCTCAGGTCTACCTGACATGATGACTCCTTGCTGTCCCCAGTCCACCTGGCCGTGCTGCTGCTCCAGTTTCAACTGTTCTGCCTGCGGCTATGGAATCCTGACCTGTTCCAGACCTGCTGTTTTCAACTCTCTAGAGACAGCAGGAGCGGTAGAGATAGCCAATCATTGAGACTATGAAAAGCCATCTGACATTTACTCTTGAGGTGCTGACTTGTTGCACCCTCGACAACTGTGATTATTATTATTTGACCATGCTGGTCATTTATGAACATTTAATATCTTGGCCATGTTCTGTTATAATCTCCACCCGGCACAGCCAGAAGAGGACTGGCCACCCCTCATAGCCTGGTTCCTCTCTAGGTTTCTTCCTAGGTTTTGGCCTTTCTAGGGAGTTTTTCCTAGCCACCGTGATTCTACACCTGCATTGCTTGCTGTTTGGGGTTTTAGGCTGGGTTTCTGTACAGCACTTTGAGATATCAGCTGATGTAAGAAGGGCTATATAATTAAATTTGATTTGATTTGAATTTGATTTCACTGTGCATGTCAGAGAAAAAACCAAGCCATGAGGTTGAAGGAATTCTTGGTAGAGCTCCGAGACCGAATTGTTTCGAGGCACAGATCTGGGTAAGAGTACCAAAAAATGTCTGCAGCATTGAAGGTCCCCAAGAACACAGTGGCCTCCATCATTGTTAAATGGAAAAAGTTGGAAACCACCAAGACTCTTCCTAGAGTTGGCTGCTCATCCAAACTGAGTAATCGGGGGAGAAGGGCCTTGGTCAGGGAGGTGACCAAGCACCCGATGGTCACTCTGACAGAGCTCTAGCGTTTCTCTGTGGAGATGGGAGAACCTTCCAGAAGGACAACCATCTCTGCAGCACTCCACCAATCAGACCTTTATAGTAGAGTGGCCAGACGGAAGCCACTCCTCAGTAAAAGGCACATGACAGCCAGCTTGGAGTTTTCCAAAAGGCACCTAAAGACTCTCAGTGTCACGTCTGCTCCCACTCTTCCCCACCCTGGCGCTTGAGGGTGCCAGGCTGCCCTGCATCACGCATTTCTATCATCCATTACCCACACCTGCCTTCCCTCGTCATGCGCATCAGCGATTTTGGACTCACCTGGACTCACTCATCACCTGTTATTACCTCCCCTATATTTGTCAGTTCCCCAGCTCTGTTCCCCGCTTCTGCATTGATTGTTTTTTGTCTTTGTTTTCCTGTATGCTGATGCTGTTCCTGTCTCGTTCCATGTCCGCTCCTTATTAAACATTTGACTCCCCGTACCTGCTTAGTCTCTCCAGCGTCAACTCATGTGACACTCAGACCATGAGAAACAAGATTCTCTGGTCTGATGAAACCAAGATTGAACTCTTTGGCCTGAATGCCAAGTGTCACGTCTGGAGGAAACCTGGCACCATCCCTACAGTGAATCATGGTGGTGGCAGCATCATGCTGTGGGGATGTTTTTCAGCAGCAGGGACTGGGAGACTAGGCAAAGATGAACGGAGAAATGTACAGAGAGATCCTTGATGAAAACCTGCTCCAGAGCACTCAGGACCTCAGACTTGGGTGACGGTTCACCTTCCAACAAGACAGCGACCCTAAGCACACAGCCAAGACAATGCAGGTGTGGCTTCGGGACAAGTCTCTGAATGTCTTTGAGTAGCTCAGCCAGAGCCTGGACTTGAACTTATTGAACATCTCTGGAAAGACCTGAAAATAGCTGTGCAGCGACGCACCCCATCCAACCTGACAGATTTGGAGAGGATCTGCAGAGAAGAATGGGGTAAACTCCCTAAATACAAGTATGCCAAGCTTGAGGCGTCAACCCCTACAGTTAGGTAAAAAAGTATTTGATCCCCTGCTGATTTTGTACGTTTGCCCACTGACAAAGAAATGATCAGTCTATAATTTTAATGGTAGGTTTATTTGAACAGTGCGAGACAGAATAACAACAACAAAAATCCAGAAGAACGCATGGCAAAAATGTTATAAATTGATTTGCATTTTAATGAGGGAAATAAATATTTGACCCCCTCTCAATCAGAAAGATTTCTGGCTCCCAGGTGTCTTTTATACAGGTAATCAGCTGAGTGCTCCTAATCTCAAATTGTTACCTGTATAAAAGACACCTGTCCACAGAAGCAATCAATCAATCAGATTCCAAACTCTCCACCATGGCCAAGACCAAAGAGCTCTCCAAGGATGTCAGGGACAAGATTGTAGACCTACACAAGGCTGGAATGGGCTACAAGACCATCGCCAAGCAGCTTGGTGAGAAGGTGACAACAGCTGGTGCGATTTTTCGCAAATGAAAGAAACACAAAAGAACTGTCAATCTCCCTCGGCCTGGGGCTCCATGCAAGATCTCACCTCGTGGAGTTGCAATGATCATGAGAACGGTGAGGAATCAGCCCAGAACTACATGGGAGGATCTTGTCAATGATCTCAAGGCAGCTGGGACCATAGTCACCAAGAAAACAATTGGTAACACACTACGCCGTGAAGGACTGAAATCCTGCAGCGCCCGCAAGGTCCCCCTGCTCAAGAAAGCACATATACATCCCTGTCTGAAGTTTGCCAATGAACATCTGAACGATTCAGAGGACAACTGGGTGAAAGTGTTGTGGTCAGATGAGCCCAAAATGGAGCTCTTTGGCATCAACTCAACTCGCCGTGTTTGGAGGAGGAGGAATGCTGCCTATGACCCCAAGAACACCATCCCCACCGTCAAACATGGAGGTGGAAACATTATGCTTTGGGGGTGTTTTTCTGCTAAGGGGACAGGACAACTTCACCGCATCAAAGGGACGATGGACGGGGCCATGTACCATCAAATCTTGGGACCTCCTTCCCAAATCTTGAACCTCCTTCCCTCAGCCAGGGCATTGAAAATGCATCGTGGATGGGTATTCCAGCATGACAATGACCCAAAACACACGGCCAAGGCAACAAAGGAGTGGCTCAAGAAGAAGCACATTAAGGTCCTAGAGTGGCCTAGCCAGTCTCCAGACCTTAATCCCATAGAAAATCTGTGGAGGGAGCTGAAGGTTCGAGTTGCCAAACATCAGCCTCAAAACCTTAATGACTTGGAGAAGATCTGCAAAGAGGAGTGGGACAAAATCCCTCCTGAGATGTGTGCAAACCTGGTGGCCAACTACAAGAAATGTCTGACCTCTGTGATTGCCAACAAGGGTTTTGCCACCAAGTACTAAGTAATGTTTTGCAGAGGGGTCAAAGACTTATTTCCCTCATTAAAATGCAAATCAATTTATAACATTTTTGACATGCGTTCTTCTGGATTTTTTTGTTGTTATTCTGTCTCTCACTGTTCAAATAAACCTACCATTAAAATTATAGACTGATCATTTCTTTGTCAGTGGGCAAACGTACAAATTCAGCAGGGGATCAAATACTTTTTTCCCTCACTGTAGAATACTCAAGAATGTAAGCGCTGCCAAAGGTGCTTCAACAAACGATCTGAATACTTATGTAAATGTAATATTTACATTTGTAATTATTTTTTATTTGCAAAAATGTCTAAAAAACTGTTTTTGCTTTGACCTTATGGGGTATTGTGTGTAGATTGACGAGGGGAAAAATCTATTTAATCAATTTTAGAATAAGGCTGTAACGTAACAAAATGTGGGAAAATGCACTGTATTACCGCATTTACCTAAACTAAACTGTACCCCTGCACATGGACTTGGTACCGGTACTCCTTGTACCTCATTACTGTAATTTTATTGTGTTACTATTTTCCCATTATTTTATTTTGGAAATAGTTCTTACTTACTTTTTTTTACTCTGCATTGTTTGTTAAGGGCTTGTAAGTAAGCATTTCACAGTAAGGTCTACACCTGTTGTATTCGGCACAAGTGACAAATACAAATACATTTTATTTTATTTGAAATAGGTCCTTCCATGATCCTTTGGGAGACTGTTCTTTACCACATTACACTGTAGTACCACAAACGGTTGAATTGCAATTACTGAGACAACAACATCACCTTCATCATCATCATCATTAGCAGCATTATTATCATCTTTAGACCTTGACGTCCACAAGTAGTGTATTATCTCCCTCTGCTGTCTTCGAGAGTGGAGCAGAGACTAAAAAATCACAATCTTCAACCAGATAACCCTTCAGGCTGTCCAGGTGCTATTGTAGCAGCCTATACTGCGATGCGGAGGGTCATCACCCCGTTTCTCCTCCTAGCTGATCACTAGGTAAACTTTAACGCCGACCTCTGACCCTTGACCTGTTCAGACATGTTATTACAAACATCACTGAGCCCTGCCTACAGTAGTTTACAATATGTCTGGCATGAGGCCCTGTAACACTTCAACTACTTAACTTGGTTATTGTCACTCAAACAGTCTGAGGGTAAGTTCTTAATGGCTGTTCACTTCCCTAGAGATGAACTCTGACCCCTAACACTGAGCGTGCCGGGACTTCTCTTCTAATAAGTGACTCTGATTGGATAACACCTCAGAGGCTAAACCCCTCACTGGCCAATACAAATGAACCATAACATCTAGGCACCATACACAGGCTGTCCTGCATCCAATGGACTAATTCATCCCCCCCTACATAGCCCACTGTGCAACCGTATGCTCTGAATTAAATGTTGTATATTCATTAAATCATTGGTTCTCATACTGAGAATACATGCAGACAAATGACAGGAATAAACAAGCATGCATTCAGATTTATCCACCCAAATAAATGAACGGATCCCATTTACCATTCTCATGAAGGTTTCCTAAATGACACTTCTAATGAGAGTATGAATAAGCAAGACTGATGATGATGCACTACCTGTCTATCTCTATGGCACATCACGTATCCAATACCACATCTCTAATTGGCTATCCCTGTCAATGTACCTCGTTTCAGAATGCCTCGGCAGCATAAATTAACAAGTGAGTGCTGTTACCTAATTGCCTTGATTAGCATAGAGCCCTGCTGCAAAGCAAAGGCAGCAATCAGAGCAGGAAATCAGCAGTTATTATCTCTACCCACATGACTGTCAACAATGACAAACCGGGTCTAAATATCAAGCGCAACATGGGGCAAATCTAGATCTGACACAAAATAGTAAAGGGCCGTAAATTGGCTGTGTGTGTGAGTGTGCAGACATGTGGGAACTTGCACCTGTGTGTGTGTGTGTCTAATGGTGTGTCTCAGAGTCTCAGACACAGGCCTCGTTGGAATAGTACTTCATTCCTGAGTTATATCTACTGTATGTGCCGCTGCATCTCCAGCAGAAAGGCATTAATTGTTGTTAATGAAGGTTGTGATGAATACCATGGTGAGTGGATCTGAGTAATGCATTAGCCCAGAGAGACTGACTGTAGTGGTTATTACAGCTTAATCCACACAGGGCACACAGGCTATAATCAAGGAGCCGACAAATCAACACGGTGTCATTCAACAGGATCAAAGCCTTTCAGCACAGCTCTGCACTGATGCCTTGGAAATGGACCAATTAGAGAGGGGGGCGGTTGGGGGGGGGGGGGGGGGGGGGGCTGTGTTTCTTACTTTCCAACTTTACTACCCTTTCTATTACCTAGAGGTAGCATTAGACAAGATAATTATAGTTCTCTCTCTCTCTCTCTCTCTCTCTCTCTCTCTCTAGGCTACAAAGTTTTTTCTCACTCCAGGGTTTCAATGAAAGTGTTCTAAAAAACGTCAGTCAGATTATCTGGTTCAACCACAGTAACTCTCCTGAGAAACATAATGCTAAGCATTTGATTGGCAGGATAGAAACAGGCGATTGAGAGCCGCCACCTGGGAGTGATTGTTGTTTAGGCACCCGGACAGTCAAGTCCTCCATAGGGATCTGTGAGGCTTTGGGTTAGTGTCAGCAACAACCCCTCCCCTTCATCCCTACACTCACCCCTGCTCCCCCTTCTACCTGCCAATTACCGAAGGCTGCTGTGCTGAGAAATGAGGCTTTGGGTCTAGCTGAGGTATAGTAGAGCCTTAATGGGTACAGTAGGCTGGATATAGTAAACTAAATAATCCTGTAGTTACAATCCCTGATATCAAACAAGAGCAGAATCACCATCACCAGCAGCCTGTTGTTGACACTGTGCTCGAAATCCTCATCATCATCATCCCATTCCCCAACAATCCATAGGGATTCACGATAATTCCGTAGGGAATCATCATCACAGATATTCCATTGTTCCTGGTGAGGCTGTGAGACTGTGAGGCTGCATGCACCTCCACTCAAAGCCTTAACCCTAAAGCCTGTCTATCTGCTGCTGCTCTGAGATTAAGGTAACGACGCTGGTTTATGATGTCGGCAGAGCTGAGCTTAAATGCCCCTAATGACACTAGCGGGAAAAGAGTAGAGAGGAGAGGGGGTGAAGGATGGATGGTGGGAAAGGAAATGGAAGAGGGAGGTAGAGAGGAGAGGGGGTGAAGGATGGATGGTGGGAAAGGAAAGGGAAGAGGGAGGTAGAGAGGAGAAGGGTGGAGGAATCAATGCAGAGCGAATGGGTTCACTATTGTGCGACTAAGTATTGTGTTCTAAATCAGGAACCATGGATATGCAGAGCCATGGATATAAAGAGAAGCTGTCTGTGTTTGCAGGTAACACAGGAGGTTGGTGGCACCTTAACTGGGGATAACGGGCTCGTGGTAACGGCTGGAGCGGAATCAGTGGAATGGCATCAAATACATGAAACACATGATTTCCATATGTTTGATGCCATTCCATTCGCTCCGTTCTGGACATTATTATAAAACGTCCTCATCCCAGCAGCCTCCTGTGGTGTGTAAGTTTACTTTTATGCATGCATGAATGTCCCATTACAGTTCATATAGTGTGAATCTATGCATTTCTTCAGTAATTGATTTATTGTCTCTCACGCATGTCTGGTGTATCAAGACTACAGGAAACACAGATGAGACTATAAAACAGCCTATCTATGTGGAGATGGAATGGGAGGGGGGGCTTACACCGTGATGTGTCTCCCCACACAGGGCCTTCTGAATGACGGATTTCCTATTTAACCTCTTGGGTGGATGGGGGGTTGGCGTAGGTCGCGCTAGCTAGCGTAGCGGCGGGCTAATTAAGTGGGGAAAGATGATGAAGCGGCGTTGGGTGGTGAAAATGCTGATGGTGGAGAGATGTGAGGAACGAGGCAGGGTCGACTAACCGACAGCTCCAATCACCTCCACAGGTCACAGTGTTCAGTGTGTTGACAGGCATCATGGATCACTCGGCAAGAAAACAGCTCACGTCAACAACCACTAGCGGTCAACAACCAACAAACAACGACCAGACAAAACAACAAAGCAAACGGCCAGGCATACAGACGATCAGTTGCCCCCGGTAACAGATCGACCTCCATGCTCCAGGAGGCAGGAAGAGGAAAAGCTGACTAAATCTGCACCTCATCCTGTATTAATAGATTACTCATAATATGCTGCTGTGAGAGAGTTGGTTTCCCAGGCAACATCAAGGACTACAGAAATGGTTGAATGGTCATTAACTGCATGGCTGTGATTAAAACCTTTTTATTGTGGCAGGCTTGACAGAAAGGTATGCAGCTACATAAAAATTTAAGATAGATATTGCAGAATGTTCTGAAAACTATTTTACTCACTAATAAGGATATTAAAGAGCTTCAAGGCAACAATTAAACAAGTGACCATGAATCTGAATAGAATTCCAAAAACCATCTGAGAGACTTAATTAGCTTTGTCATTGTTAAACAATACATGTTTACTTCCTCTACTAAGCACTGCACCAAAACCGTATTTTATGCTGGGTTGAAAACAAGCCCGATCAACACACTGACTGACACTGTGAGCTATTCCCCTCCCTCCCTCCCTCCCGTTCTTCATTTAATCCGCACAGAGCCGTGACAGACAGACAGAATGTAGCTAACCACTGCAAACATCAGCAACATGGCAAACAACACGTTGTGGTGACAGCAGGGATCCTCCAACATTGACCCAGCTACATTCAGCTGTTAATACAGCATGGATACAACAAGATTTAAAAGATCCAACACCATAAAGAAGATGGATGGAAAGACATTGTTAAAAATATGCCTTTGTTTTCTCTCTACTTTTTCATGTCAAGATTCAAGATCATAAAATATAACAACTTGAAATTCCCAGGGAGTAATGCAATGAGTTTGGTTCCTTGATTATTTTTTGACAAATATATTTAGTCAATTTCTCCACAAATCCCCTCAAGCAGAAAGGCTTGAACTCTTAATACTCTATTTCTGGAAGGTCACACAGCAGTTCAGGCACTCCAATCTAACACTCTTCCTGGTTCATGTTGAAGGTCACTGTCTAAATGACCAGTCTGGATTGGACTGAATCGAGGTGTATATGTGAGGTGTGTGTGTGTTAGGGTGTGTGATCAGTGGCAGTAGACATGCCATAGCAGCGTGTCAGATGTCTTGTCTCTTGCTATAACCTAAAGGCCTGGGACTGTGAGGCTGAATAAGTGACTTCTTCTCTATTAGCTTTCACTGAGTAGAACTCGTCCAGCCACTGCCTTTCATTGAAGGTCAAATGTGAGAGGTCTATGAAAAAGGTTGCCTTCACACTTGTGGTCAGTCTCGAGTGAGATCCAAGTGACCTCTAGAAGTGACCTCTGGTGTGAGGTCAAAGTTCACTGATGGGTTCAGCTCCACATGTGAAGTCACATGCATAAAGCAGAGCATGTGTGTCATTAGGATCATTAAAATCTGACAGTTACCCCATGGTTCTTGACACCTAACCCTGACCTTTGTGGCCTATGTTGAGTGCATCAAAAATAAAATGTATTTATCCAATTCATGGAAAATGTATGCATTTTTTTTCTTATTTTCTCCATGCTTCAGTTGTCTTTTATCAATAACTGGAACGTGAAGGGACAAGATCCAGGCATTTTTCTCATCATAATGATCAATGAATGGGTCAGACACCTTCATCATCATTTACATTTTTACATTTAAGTCATTTAGCAGACGCTCTTATCCAGAGCGACTTACAAATTGGTGCATTCACCTTATGATATCCAGTGGAACAACCACTTTACAATAGTACATCTATATCTTTTTTTTGTGGGGGGGGTTAGAAGGATTACTATATCCTATCCCAGGTATTCCTTAAAGAGGTGGGGTTTCAGGTGTCTACGGAAGGTGGTGATTGACTCCGCTGTCCTGGCGTCGTGAGGGAGCTTGTTCCACCATTGGGGTGCCAGAGCAGCGAACAGTTTTGACTGGGCTGAGCGGGAACTGTGCTTCCGCAGAGGTGGGGGGGCCAGCAGGCCAGAGGTGGATGAACGCAGTGCCCTTGTTTGGGTGTAGGGCCTGATCAGAGCCTGAAGGTACGGAGGTGCCGTTCCCCTCACAGCTCCGTAGGCAAGCACCATGGTCTTGTAGCAGATGCGAGCTTCAAGTGGAAGGAAGTGTTTCTTCCTTTTTAATATGTAGGCTATTTGTCACTCACAGCCTTTGCATATGTTAGCATTTGTCATAGGAATACATAGACCACAATAATTTCTTCCATTCCATTCCTTTAAGCATGTGTTTACATAGAGAAACAATTTCAACCAAATTCCAGCAAAATAATACATTTCAGTCAGCAGATCGATTTGACCCTTTTTCTTCTGTAGCAGGAAAAGGCCTACAACTGTGACACATTGCTGAGTGCTTGTTTTAGACAAATGGTAGGCCTAGAAAATATAGTTCTGAGTAAGTCAGAAAGGTTTTCTTGTACGGGATTTTGTTAACAGCACGGACAACAGTCTGGTCCAATGTGTTTCCCTAGAAGGAAGCCTGACGAGCAACCTGACAGTTATTCAATGTTTAAAACGACAGCTCACTCTCTACCTCTAACAGTGTGTGTGTGTGTCTGTACATGCATGCGTGCCTATGTGTATGTATACCTGTGTGTATTTGAGCATAAACGTGTGTGTGTTGTAAGAGCAAAGGTGTGTGTGTGTGTGTGTGTGTGTGTGTGTGTGTGTGGAGAGAGAGTGGAAAGATGTTTTAGTGAGTCAGCAGAATCCTGTAGTATTTATTTCCCTCTCAGACACTGTCGGCCACATCAAAGGTCTGTTGAGTGGTACGACTAGTTCTCAGCCAAAGCCAGACATATGCCATCATTGGAAAAAGACATCTCCAGCAGATAATAACGGTGGGCAGTTAACATCTTTGTAGTGCTGCTGTTGAAGTGAAAGCCATAAGCAGAAAAGATGATTACTCAGGCTCCGGAAAGCTCTTCTCCTGTTTTAATCGCTCTACATATTTTTGTTTTAAGAATGAAATGTTAACATCCATAAATAGATGAATGGCTGGAATTAAAGAACTAGTATGCCTACAGAGTGGGGAGTTCAAATCCTCACGTGACCAAGCAAGATGGAACTATTTGCAGACATGAATCCACCACAGTAAAGCATAGTGCAAACATAAACAGATACTGTAGGAAGATAAACCTGTTAAATACAGTAGGTGACCCCCACAGCATGTCGCAGTAGAACCCAGACTCCAGAATGTTAGTGTATTATCTACAGTTGAGTTCAGCAAACTGACACAGGTGAGATGTAGCAGCTGGCTACTGTTAGGGTCTGTTTATCTTTCTAACGTCTGTCCAACCCACACATTCATAAATACACTACTTCCCTACCCCTGACTTAGTGCCCAAACAGTACAGGGCTCAAGGTGAACTAGAGCTTAAAACTTAAAACTTAAAAGAGTTAAAGGTTGATTTAATTAAATGAATAGAAATAAGCAAAATCCATAAAAATCATGTTGACCAACTTATGGAAGGAAATAGTAAAACAATATTTTCAGGAATTATGTTACACAACAGCAGCAGGTAGTTCAGGTCAAGATGTCTCGCTAAGATGACATCAGCATCTAGTGACACCCAATCTCCAGGGTCAGGTCCAAGTATAAACAAGGAGGAACTGGGAGGTTATTGTACTGGCCTGTAGAATAACAAAAACCACATGTCAGTTTGCCTGTGTGTATGGTGTGGTGTGTGTGTCTGTCTGTGTCTGTGTGTGTGTGTGTGTGTGTGTGTGTGTGTGTGTGTGTGTGTGTGTGTGTGTGTGTGTGTGTGTGTGTGTGTGTGTGTGTGTGTGTGTGTGTGTGTGTGTGTGTGTGTGTGGGGTTAGTTCGGATATGAAAAAACTAATCACACGTAACCCTGGAGACAGCTGACTATGACGAACGACCTCAACCGGATATTCAGGGAATTCGACATGGCTACACTCACATTCAAATGTAAATGTCAGTGTCAAATATTTCCCAGAAAATCACCCTAGCTCTCTCTCCAAATGTATCCTTTCGCTTGCTAATTCAGTTTTTTCATTTTCACTAGCCACCAAAATGATGAAGTCATTAAAATTCAGAAATGTACACTACTGTTCAAAAGTTGGGGGTCACTAAGAAATGTCCTTGTTTTTTAAAGAAAAGCAAATTTTTTTTGTCCATTAAAATAACATTAACAAATAACAAATTGATCAGAAATACAGTGTAGACATTGTTAATGTTGTAAATTACTATTGTAGCTGGAAACGGCAGATTTTTTATGGAATATCTACATACTGTAGGCATACGGAGGCCCATTATCAGCAACCATCACTCCTGTGTTCCAATGGCATGTTATGTTAGCGAATCCAAGTTTATCATTTTAAATGGCTAATTGATCATAAGAAAACCCTTTTGCAATTATGTTAGCACAGCTGAAAACTGTTGTTCTGATTAAATAAGCAATATAACTGGCCTTCTTTAGACTAATTGAGCATCTGGAGCATCAGAATTTGTGGGTTCGATTACAAGCTCAAAATGCCTAGAAACAAAGAACTTTCTTCTGAAACTCATCAGTCTATTCTTGTTCTGAGAAATGAAGGCTATTCCATGCAAAAAATTGCCAAGAAACTGAAGATCTCGTACAACGCTGTGTACTACTCCCTTCACAGAACAGCGCAAACTGGCCCTAACCAGAATAGAAAGAGGAGTGGGAGGCCACGGTGCACAACTGAGCAAGAGGACAAGTACATTAGAGTGTCTAGTTTGAGAAACAGACAACTCACAATTTTTTTATTTATTATTATAATAAAAAATATCAATCATAATAATAATATTTACAAAACACAACGTGCCATTGGAACACAGAAGTGATGGTTGCTGATAATGGGCGTCTGTACGCCTATGTAGATTTTCCATAAAAAAATCTGCCGTTTCCACCTACAACAGTAATTTACGACATTAACAATGTCTACACTGTATTTCTGATCAATTTGATATTATTTTAATGGACAAACAAACAATGTGCATTTCTTTCTAAAACAAGGACCTTTCTAAGTGACCCCAAACTTTTGAACAGTAGTGTATATTTGTTTTTAAATTATAGTTAATATTAGAATTATATAGCAGAATATCTCTAATTCTTTCAAACCCAGACAAATTCCCAGTACAATATGCTGTTTAGAAACCTAGGCCAGGGTTCAATCTGATTGCAGGTTTTAGACAATGGAGCGTTTAAAGGCAATTTCCAATTCAGCTGGTATATGCAGCGTTTACCGTGAATGCAATATCCACCAACACTGGAACATTGCTTTTAAAAGCTGCGTTGTCTGCAACCAGTGATCAGGTTGAACCCCATCCTTAAAGGATGACTGCACATGGGCAACACAGCTGATACACAAAGAAAAAGATTGGAAAAAACTATAGCTACAATATATCAATTGAATCAGTTACAACCAGCATCAATAGCATCCCAGAGGGACATGATTGATATGGAGGCTTGTGTTGTAAATAGAATCTGGAAGAGTTCTAAGTGAGAACACTCAGAAGAACCTTAGGCAGTCCCACTCATGGCTGGTGATTGTGTCATGGGGGCAGGGACAGAGTCAGCTCTGTGGACACACACTGGGAACAGTAATAGGCTTAGTGTAACAAGCAGGTAGGCCAGATCATATCTACAAATTAGAGAGAAGATTGGGTGTTAGATAGACCAGACACAGATGGAGCCAGGGTAAGATGTTCGATTGATCCCAGAAAGGTTTGAAAAATACTTTTTATTATTACCGTATATCCTTATTCTGTCAAATTGTGTGTGTGTGTGTGTGTGTGTGTGTGTGGTGTGTGTGTGCGTGTGTCTGTGTGTGTGTGTGTGTGTGTGTGTGTGTCTGTGTGTGTTAGTGTGTGTCTGTGTGTGTGTCTGTGTGTGTCTGTCTGTGTGTGTCAGTGTGTGTATGTGAGTTTGTGTGTGTGTGTCAGTATGTGTGTGTCTGTGAAAGATATGCATGTGTAGTTATGCCTTGTGCATGTTATTTTGTATTCTGTCTACCCCCCCCCCCCCCCCCCCCCAAACACACACACCCCAACTTGTATGTGCAACTCAATTAGTGCCCCAGAAACAGAGGCCTCATACAAAACACACTGACACAGCCAATTAGGATGTTTGTTTCCATTCACATTGTTCGTCGTTTATTTTCGACGACAGTTTAAGGTAAATCGGGCCTCAAAATGTGTTATTGGGGAACAACGGCTACAGTAGTAAATATGATATTCATTCTAGACTAGAGCTACAGTAGTAAATGTGTTATTCATTCTAGACTAGAGCTACAGTAGTAAATATGATATTCATTCTAGACTAGAGCTACAGTAGTAAATATGATATTCATTCTAGACTAGAGCTACAGTAGTAAATATGATATTCATTCTAGACTAGAGCTACAGTAGTAAATGTGTTATTCATTCTAGACTAGAGCTACAGTAGTAAATGTGTTATTCATTCTAGACTAGAGCTACAGTAGTAAATATGATATTCATTCTAGACTAGAGCTACAGTAGTAAATATGATATTCATTCTAGACTAGAGCTACAGTAGTAAATATGATATTCATTCTAGACTAGAGCTACAGTAGTAAATGTGTTATTCATTCTAGACTAGAGCTACAGTAGTAAATGTGTTATTCATTCTAGACTAGAGCTACAGTAGTAAATATGATATTCATTCTAGACTAGAGCTACAGTAGTACATATGTTATTCATTCTAGACTAGAGCTACAGTAGTAAATATGTTATTCATTCTAGACTAGAGCTACAGTAGTAAATGTGATATTCATTCTAGACTAGAACTATGGTAGTTACAGTACTGCAAGGCTTCTGATTCTACTGTAACATACTTTAGAATGTGATCACAGGGGTAGTTATGCAACACAGAGTGCAGGTTTCATCTTGACTTGCTGAAGCACTTCTCCTCAAAACCACTTTTGACCTGACAGTCAGGTCATGTTTTCACCTAAGGCTCAAGTCTTTGACTTATTAATGTAATTGATTGCTTGTCAGGTTGTTTTTATGGTCACACTAACCACAAATCTACTATAGGAGATTAGCTGTTAGTGCCAAGTGATGCTTCTTACAGATGTAGGATCACTAATTTGAGGCAGTTTGCTACATTAATGAATGGACACTTTTGTAAAGGTTGATACATTTTTCGTGAAGTTGAAATTACAAACTTTAGAAGCCTTTCTAAACCTCAAACACACTACACGTTTTACACTTCCTGCATTCAGGAAAGATTCTACATCTGTATACCAAACGCCACACAGCGTTCAGGTTTTATTGCTTTTCAGAGGAATCCATTCCAGGATTGTTCAAAGGCATTCCTCCATCTAAACATTGCAATAGTACATGGAGCATATTGTGGGAGAGAGTCATGAATGCCATGTTGAACCTGCTTCACAGAACCCTTTACTCAGAGAAGCTCTAAACTAGAACACCTTGGTAACGTCAGTCATTAAATAATTACTTGCCTTTCAACAATCTGGCCTGCAATCTATCTATCTACCTACCTCCATCTTTCTCTCCGACTCAGAGCTCCTCACGACCGTGTGCTTCTGAGAGGCATTTAAAGATGATTTAATTAAAAGAGAAATAGGGCAGTGAGGAGAAAACACTATTCGCTTTCTGGCCCAAATGGAATACCCAGCTGCAATCATAGAGCAAGGCATGCTCTCCCATGTCCAAACCTGCCTCCCAGGAGAGAACTGGTCATGTTAGTGTGTGTAGGACATGACTTTGATGTTGTCACTCTTATCCCAAAGGCATGGTTGTGTGATGAGGGAGGAGTGTGGGGTGTGTGTGCGTGGGCAGAAGGGGTGGTGTGTGTGTGTGTGTGTGTGTGTGTGTGTGTGTGTGTGTGTGTGTGTGTGTGTGTGTGTGTGTCTGCGTGCTTGAGTGAGTGCATGTGCGCTAAGGTGCAGAGAATCAGAGCAGGTGGTCAGTCCAGTTCAAGTGTTCAGCAGTCTGATGGCTTGTAGATAGAAACTGTCTCTGAGCCTGTTGGTATCAGACCTCATGCTCATTTGCCGTCTGGGAGTGAACAGCTTGTGTGTGTGTGTGTGTGTGTGTGTGTGTGTGTGTGTGTGTGTGTGTGTGTGTGTGTGTGTGTGTGTGTGTGTGTGTGTGTGTGTGTGTGTGTGTGTGTGTGTGTGTGTGCGTGTGTGTGTGTGCGCATACCAGTCACACAGATGAAATCCTGCTCTACTTGTGACCCCGGTCACAAACCTGCTAAATCTTCCCGGAATATCCCCATACTCCACTTATAACTGCAGACATCTAACCTAACAGCTAAAGAGCATCTAGAGAACCAGTTAGCCTAGATATCCTTACTTTACAGCTGGAGAATTTTCACTTAAAAGTCAGTGACCTAAAGTAGACACAACAGGGGATTTGTCTAGTTTTATTTGTGGTGGATGTGTATCCTGCTTATATTCCTGGGCCCTCCTGGAGTATTGTGTTGGTGGGGTGGGTTTCTAATGATGACATGGTGAGTCAGGTTGAGTTGTCCTGACCTGCCCTGCCATCCTGGCGGTGCCCTAATGTAATGTAGAGAACAAGTCAGACATGTTAGTCAAACTGGAATGGACCTTCTTGATTTCCTGGTCTTGCCAACCACCTGTAGCTCTGGCGACCCCTGGCACCTTGTCCATATCATTACAGAGCTTAGACAAATAAATAAATACTCATTATGGACTGAAGAATATGTACTACAGTTGCAATGAAAGAAGAACACCAGGCTAAGCCCATCTAATGTTATGAATATTGTATGTTGATTTCTGGTTTACCTCCAAATATTACTGTTCATTATTTTTTATTGTGATTGTTACTGTTTTCTTTGTGTGTACTGTCGAAAGCAACAGTGCATTGTTAGCTAGCTAGCTATTCACCGTAGACCATAGACCTTTACCTTAACTGTTCATTTCCTTAACTATTGACACGGTTTAAATGATTTGAATTTCAAAAGTGAATGTTCTCCTAAAATAACATAAAGCATGAGATTTATCTTGGGAATTACATTCATCTTTTAATTTCGGTCATACATTTTTGGTGCTGTAAAGTGAGATTACTATGGTAATGTAATTGCTCCTGTTTTATCTGGGCTACAGTGGAAGATGAGGATTAATTTCAGCTGTTGAATAAGAGTCATGTCTGTGGAAAAATAAAGGAGATAGTAGTCACAAGCCGTCTCTGGGTAGATTCAGACTGACACGTCAGTTTATACAGCCATTTTCTCCTTATCTGGAAGGAGTTTTTAGGGGAAAGAGAGAGAGACAACCCATATTTATGTTTATTTATTTTCCCTTTTGTACTTTAACTATTTGCACATTGTTACAACACTGTATATAGACATTTTACATGTCTTTCTTCTTTTGGAACTTTTCTGAGTGTAATGTTTTATTGTTTATTTCACTTTTGTTTATTATCTATTTCACTTGCTTTGGCAATGTACACATATGTTTCCCATGCTAATAAATTGAAATTGAATTGAGAAAGAGATGGAAGTTTAATTTCCTTATCTACAGTAGATACAGACATTACCATACATTGCATCAGCTGATATACAACCTGATTGGTTGATGTCTCCTAGTCGTCCCCCATATTGATACAAAAATCCTCTCGGAGATATAATAACAATGTCATATTTCATACCCACACACACTACGAGCTGACACATTGAATGTGAGCTCAAACTGCAGCATGCATACTAAAAAAGGCTCTTGTTGCTTGATTTAATCAAACATACAGTAGAATCATCTCCTACATTTATAATTGGGTTTTGATTCCCAGGTGGAGAAAAGGAAAAAAGGCCTTCATCACATCAAGGATGTGTTGGGGCTTTAAATGCCAGACAGCCCTTTTATAGAGGGAGAGAGAGACACAGAACGGCACACATAACGACACACAGAACGACACACAGAGAGACACATAGAGAGACACAGAGACACAGAGAGAGACACACAGACACAGAGAGAGACACAGAGAGAGACACAGAGAGAGACACAGAGAGAGAGACACAGAGAGAGACACAGAGAGAGACACAGAGAGAGACACAGAGATAGACAGAACGACACAGAGACAGATAGAGGAGCAGACAGGGAGAAAAAGAGAGAGAAGAAAGGGAAGGGAAGAATTCAGAGGGTGGAAAACATTGTCTATAGCAGGCATTTGAGCCTCAGTGAGGCCATTAAACATTGATGATGTTTACCCATATTTGTGCTGGCGTTCATTGCTCCGTTCAATCATTTTCTAGGTGAGAAGCTGGAAAGGGTACCAAGCAACTCAGCAACTCACCTGATAACCTCCTAAGACACTGCAATATTCCAAATTCATTAGAACAAAACCACTCATACACACACACACACACACACACACACACACACACACACACACACACACACACACACACACACACACACACACACACACACACACACACACACACACACACACACACACACACACACACACACTAACATGCAAATAATATGTATATATGTAATCTTCCTAAAGTGTCAAAGAAAGTACTACTGTGTGGCTGTAAACACAACGGTAACGCAGCTTGGCTACAGTCCCAGTGTTATCAGGAGGTTCCCATTAGGATGAATCTAAATGCAAGGATGTCTTTTTAATCCGCCCCCAGGCACTGACCCAGATCTTCACACCCACATGCATACGTTTCCTCTTAAGAGCAACGCTGGAGAAGAGCTGTGAGTATGTTTGTGCCAATCTCATTTACCGTAGTTGGTGTGTTTGTGTCAATGTTTGTCCAAGTGTAATTCATCTGTGTATGAGGGTGTCACTGAGTTTGTGTGTGTGTGTGTGTGTGTGTTGTCATGGGTATAGCTGTCTTGCACAGAGGGGGGTATGGGGGAAGTGGTACTATACAAGTGATGAGTAGAGAGAAGGAGAACAAAACATCTTATTCCTTTGGAATCTGTTCTTGGCTGTGAAAATAATTCTCTCTCGAGGACTATAAAGTTTGTGTCTGGCTGGGGTGTGTTTATTTAATCTATCTCTGTCTCTCCCTCAAACTATCATCAGAATTTTCTTCCCAAACGATCACTCAGACTACAGTACAGCAGAACCTTTCCACTGTTCTAGAAGGATCCTCTCCCAGTCTATTTCTGACACACACAGCCAGAAGACCAGATTATGACTGTACAGAAGGCTATGGACATGACACATGAGACATGAGAAACCAACCACTGTAAGCGTCAGCAACATTTGGTCCTTTGAAATAACACAATCCACAAAGTTTGAAGATTAGCTACAGTGCAAACCCATGTGTTCTAATGCAAGCACTGGTTTGGGTACTTCCTGCTTACCTTGTCCATTGGGTCAGGACCACAGGTACTGAGAGAGAAAGGGGGTGAATGGGAGCTGTGTGTCTCTACAACGAGAAGAGCGAGAGAGAAAGAAAGAGAGAGAGAGAGAGAGAGAGAGAGGGAGAGAGAAAGAGAGATAGAGAAACGAGAAAGAGAGAGCGAGAGAGAAAGAGAGTGGGAGAGAAAGAGAGATAGAGACACGAGAGAGAGAGAGAGAGAGAGAGAGAGAGAGAGAGAGAGAAAGAGAGTGGGAGAGAAAGAGAGATAGAGACATGAGAGAGAGAGAGAGAGAGAGAGAGAGAGGAGGGAGGGAGAGAGAGAGAGAATCTTTAGTGCTGTTTGAAATTGAATGCTCCCTTCCATGAATAGCAGCACTTTGGATGTAAAGCCCAGTGTGCCTCATCCTCTCTCTCCCTGCCTGTGTGTGTTAGTGCTGAGGTAAGCATGCTGTCTCTTTACAGTCCATCCAACTGGGAGGAAAACATTAGTCTATGTGGGGAGATAGATTTCGCACTGGGACACACATTCATTCATAACACAGTCATTATTCCAGGTGTGCAGTTTAGCCTGGCAGACAGCTATTCATTACCATAGGTGTTGGTTCATTTGGGATTTTAGTGTGTGTATGTGCGCGTGTGCATGTGTATGTGTGTGTGCATGAGTGAGAGTGAGAGACAACCCATATTTATTTTCCCTTTTGTACTTTAAATATTTGCACATTATATGATATTTGAAATGTCTTTATTCTTTTGGAACTTTTTTGAGTGTAAATGTTTACTGTACATTTTTGTGCTGTTTTTTCACTTTGCTTATTATCTATTTAACTTGCTTCGGCAATGTAAACATACGTTTCCCATGTCAATAAAGCCCTTAAATTGAAACTGAATTGAGTTGAGAAACAAAGAGAGAGAGAGAGAGAGAGAGAGAGAGAGAGAGAGAGAGAGAGAGAGAGAGAGAGAGAGAGAGAGAGAGAGAGAGAGAGAGAGAGAGAGAGAGAGAGAGAGAGAGAATGAAGGGACATATTCTTCATAATAAAACAGCTACAGTGCCTTCAGAAAGAATTCATACCCCTTGGCTTATTCCACATTTTGTCGTGTTAAGTTTGAATTCAACATTTATCAACAACAACAAAAATTCCCCTATCTACACACACTATCCCATAATGACAAAGTGAAAAAAAACGTTTTTACAAATGTTTTCAAAAAAGTACAGAAATATCTCATTTATGTAAGTATTCACACCCCTGAGTCAATACATATTAGAATCACCTAAGTCTCTAAGAACTTTGCAAACCTGGATTGTACAATATTTGTACAAAACTATTCAAGCTCTGTCAAGTTGCCATGGTTTTTAAAACCAATTTAAGTCAAAACTGTAACTCAGCCACTCAATAATATTCAATGTCGTCTTGGTAAGCAATGCCAGTGTATATTTGGCCTTGTGTTATAGGTTATTGTCCTGCTGAAATAATGTATTTAATAATTTGTCTCCCAGTGTCTGTTGGAAAGCAGACAACCAGGTTTTCCTCTAGGATTTAAAAATAAATAAAAATAATTGGATTTATTGAATATTCGAAACATACAATATACTTGCAATGAAGCCGCTCAACAACTACATCATCCAGTCATCCAACAGATTCCCATTCAGAGCGACACACAGCATCCAGGGTCAATGCCCTGCTTAAGGGCACGTTGACCGATCTCTTACCAGGCCAAAAAACGTGAACCCGAACCCTCCAAGATTCCCCCACAGTTCCCCAATAGCTGTCCCTCAACCATTAGAGACCCCTCCCACAGGAAGAAAAATAAAAAATACAATTAATTCCATTCCCCACCCCCAAGAACCCCCCAATGCACCAACAACCAAGAGAATGAACTAAAGAGAAAAAAAAGGAAAAGACAGAAGAAAACAGAAAACAACAAAAAAATGTATAATACATTTAAAACAAAGGACATCAAGGACAACTAAAATCATAACAGCAATGCCAACTGTATATGTTTGTGTGCATGTCTGGCACTATTACATGTATGTGTGTGTTCTTGTATGTGTTTGTTTGAATGAGAGTGTGTGTATATGCATGTGTACAAACACCTGCATGGCATCAGCCTCAGGCAAACCGGCATTAGTTGTAAAAAACTGCCACTTATAGTGTCATTAAAATGTACTTTTTATTATGTTTTATTGTTTTTATCTTTGACCATCATTCTATCTCCCACACAACAACACCACTCCCACTTGTCTCCAATTCCACATCCCAACCCTCAGCCCATCCCATCTATCTCTGCTGGCCACCCACTTCGGGTTTCTACGCAACACATATCTTTCAACTATGCTGTGATGTTTAACGTACAATTTCAATCTATCTAATCGAGTGGAATCCACAGATTGCGAGTTGAAGATAAATCATTTTACTAAGAGTATTAGTATATTAGTAATTGACTGATACAGTCTCTCAAGATCTCCAAACAGTACTATTTCTAGGGTCAATTTTAGATCAATGCTATGCATTTTCAGCCATTCCTGACCCTGAGACTAGAAACAGGCTACCTGAGGGCAATACCAAAATAAATGGTCTATTGATTCTGTATCCTCACAACAAAATCTGCAGAGCTTCGATGATTTTATGCCCCAAATATTCAACATTTTGTTGGTGGCAAGAATTCTATATAATAATTTTAGCTGAAAAGCACAAAGTCTTGAATCTTGCATTATTTTATATATCAACTCATACACCCTGTACCATGGAATCGGTACATCAAAAATCTCTTCCTAACTTTTTTGCAATCTTTATGGCACAGTTGTCAACATCCTGGTCCTCAAATGAAACTGCAATACTTTCCTATTCATGCTATTTTTATTCCTCCACCAGTTTTGATCCTTTATATTGGGCAGACAGACCAGTTCCCTACCTTCTCCCGCTGCCACCTGCCTCCTCCATTGTTGGAGTAATGCTGTAATCAATTGGTTGTACTCTTGGATTGAGCAGACCTTTCCGTACAATTTGATAACTCCATGAAGGACATAACTCTACCATTCCAATTTACAATAACATTTAAGAACCAAATACCCTTTTCAAACATCTTTCCCATAAATACATGTATTTAGTTAACCAGCACATTTGAGTTCAGCCATAATATTTGTTCTATCTTTTCAGGGGGATGAAATTGTAGCCAGCTCTGTAATGCTTGTTTGAAAAAGATACTTTGAAAAAAATATAATTTTCAATTAATCGAAAATGAGACATGGCAATCTGCACAAAGGCAAAAAGGCCCTTTTTAAACAATGGATGAGCTTTTGTTAGTAATCTACTTGAGAACCATTTAGGGTCCAAATAAAACTTTTGAATGAGTGATGCTTTTAGAGAGAGGTTTTGTGCTTCTATATGTAATAATCTCAACCCACCCAATTCATATTTTTTATATAGATAGGCACGTTATATTTTGTCTGGTTTAGCGTCCCAGATAAAGCAAAATATTTTTTGCTCATATGATTTGAAAAACGAATCATCAGGAATAGGCAGCGCCATAAGTAAGTGAGCAAACTGAGATATGACTAAGGAGTTAATCAGGGCAATTTTTCCATAAGATCCTGGTTGCAGGGTCTTGCAGGATCTTGTCTATTTTTACAAGTTTTCAATTGAAATTCATTGTGGAGAGCTTATTTATATGTTTTGTGATATGAATACCAAGTATGTCTACTTCACCATCAGCCCATGTTATAAGTAAACTGCAGGGTAATGTAAAAGTTGTATTTTTTTAAGGATCCAATACGTAATATTGTACACTTATCATGAGGTTTTAGTCCAGAGAGTACAGAAAAGTTATCTAGATCTTCCTGGAGACATTGCAGGGATCTAGCGTGCGGACTTAATATAAAACTTGAGTCATCGGCACACATGGACACCTTTGTTTTTAAGCCTTGGATTGCTAATTCTCTAATGTTGTTATTGGATCTGATTTTAACAGCTAGCATTTCGATGGTAAAATCCAGTCTTACTTTATCAAATGCCTTTTCAAAATCCGCTATAAATACCATTCCTGGCTTCTTATATGTTTCATGATGTTCTATTATTTCTAGTAGTTGTCGTATATTATCTCCAATGTATCGTCCATGTAAAAAACATGTCTGATCAGGATGAACAGGATGAACAATACCACTCTTCCTCTAGGATTTTGCTTGTGCTAGGCTCTAGTCAGTTTTTTTATCCTAAAAAGCTCCCTAGTCCTTGCCGATGACAAGCATACCCATAACATGATGCAGCCACCACCATGCTTGAAAATATGAAGAGTGTGTCACGGTTGTTGTAAGGAGAAGCGGACCAAAGTGCAGCGTGTGTGTCGTTCCACATTTTATTTACACTGTGAAACTATGCAATACATAAACATAAACTAAAGAACAAAACAACAAACCATGACTCAGAGGTGAAACATACACTACTCAAAAACAATCTCCCACAAACCCAGGTGGAAAAAAAACCTACTTAAGTATGATCTCCAATTAGAGACAACGAGGACCAGCTGCCTGTAATTGGAGATCATCCCAAACAAAACCCCAGCATAGAAATACAATACTAGACCCTGACAACATTTAAATAGAAAACATAGAGAAAAAAAACCTGTCACGCCCTGACCTACTCTACCATAGAAAATAACATCTTTCTATGGTCAGGACGTGACAGAGTGGTGCAAACATAATACTTTGTATTCAGGACATAAAGTACATTTCTTTGCCACATTTTTTGCAGTTTTACTTTAGTGCCTTGTTGCAAACAAGATGCATGTTTTGGATTTTTTTTAATTCTGTACAGGCTTCCTTCTCACTCTGTCATTTAGGTTAGTATTGTGGAGTAACTACAATGTTGTTGATCCATCCTCAGTTTTCTCCTATCACAGCCATTAAACTATGTAACTGTTTTAAAGTCACCATTGGCCTCACGGGGAAATCCCTGAGCGGTTTCATTCCTCTACGGCCACTGAGTTAGGAAGGACACCTGTACATTTGTAGTGACTGGGTGTATTGATACACCATCCACAGTGTAATTAATAACTTCACCATGCTCGAAGGGATATTCAATGTCTGCTTTTTTATTTTTATCCATCTTCCAGTAGGTGTCCTTCTTTGTGAGGGAATTGATAACCTCCCTGGTCTTTGTGGTTGAATCTGTGTTTGAAATTCACTGCTTGACTAAGGGACCTTATAGATAATTGTATGTGTGGGGTACAGAGATGAGGTTGTCATTCAGAAATCATGTTAAACACAATTATTGCACACAGAAAGAGTTAATGCAATGTATTATGTGACTGGTTAAGAACATTTAGTCCTGAACTCTTATTTAGTCTTACCATAACATAACCATAAAGAGTTGAATAGTTATTGACTCAAGACATTTCAGCTTTTCTCCCCAATTTCGTGATATCTAATTGGTAGTTACAATCTTGTCCCATCACTGCAACTCCTATAGGGACTCTTTAGAGGCAAAGGTCGAGAGCCATGTGTCCTCCCAAACACGACCCTGCCAAGCCGTACTGCTTGCTTGCAGGCGCCCGGCCCGCAACAAGGAGTCGTTAGAGGAAATCCCATCCGGCCAAATCCTCCTCTAACCCGGATGATGCTGGGCATATTGTACGCCGCCTCACGTGTCTCGCGGTCACGGCCGGCTGAGACACAGCCTGGGATCGAACCCGGGTCTGTCATGCTTTAGACCGTTGCGCCACTCGGGAGGCCCCAGATGTTGATTTTAAAATAATTTGTTAACATTTCTAAAAATACAATTCCACTTTAACCTATTGTGTAGGCCAGTGACACAAAATGTATATTTAATACATTTTAAATTGAGGCTGTAACACAAGAACATGTGGAAAAAGTCAAGGGGTGTGAGTACTTTCTGAAGGCACTGTATGTGGTCTCATTTTGGAATTATATATTTTTTTCTTCGTCTTTTGTCATATTAACTGATGGAATATCCTGATATCACCTGGGCCTAATGCACATCTAGGCTATTCGAGGCGGCAACCACCATCGCAGTTTGCCAGCGTGGCACCATCAGCCTTGGCACGACATGACTCAAGAGCAGAGGGTTGCCATGACAACCAAGTGGCCACACTTTACCGACAGACTCAACATGAACTGCCCACGTCTATTTTCCACTTCAAAGAAACCGGAACACTTTGAACAAAACCCTCTGTAGTTTGGCTCGGCATGTTCAAATGGGACCCAGAGACATACTGTACAGTGCATGACTGCCCTCCATATTGTGTTTATTAGTTTACTGGTTACACCGTCATACTAAATTTGAAATGTTTACCCTACATGAAACCTGTTGTACCTCATTATAGTTCTTCATCTACACATCGGAAATCAGAACCTAATTGACCTCTATTCAAATGCATACCTGATTTTTCTTGACACACCTCTCTCTGGTCTTTGTTTGTCCCTCTCCTCCCACCGTCTTTGTCATTGTGAATGGACGGAAATGGAGAGCACCAAAACACAGCACTAGTGAAAGGACTTGATGAAGCCACAGCCTGCAGCCAAACAATGGGGGAGTCTCCCTGTGTTTAGCTTCCACTTCCTTACCACACAGACACAGGGCTTACCGAGGAGAGAGACACTGTATTATGGTGGATGACAGAACAGGGCAACTATTTGATTGGAAACAAGTACATTTGGCCAAATTGTATAATGTATAGAAAGAAAAATGCAGGAAATTGCTAAATGGATGGACATTGTGATAATTTGGTTGCCTGAGCACCTCTTAAACATTATACTATTCATTAACCTACATCTAATGTTAAAATACAGCCCTGAGGCAATGCTCAAAGTCTCTCTCACTCGACAGTCACCACTCAAATCCCTTTCTCCCAACGACACAGTTGCCAAGGAAACGCCAGCAGTTGCCAATAGTCTTAAAATTCCAAAATGAGACGGTTGAATCTCTATGGAAATTCCAGAGGTGGAATATTTTTCACTGAAGCGCCATTCTCCAGAAACAGAAAACAGTTAACGCCCAGTTAGCCAACTGATTTTCCATAACACCTCAATTCCCAAAACCAGACATTAACCAATTATTGTGCAGCTAGGCAACCTGACATGACATGCATTTTGCAAGGAAAGGAAAATTAGGAGGCAGAACTAAGCCATAACATTTTGTGGTTTATGTTTTTATATAACAGTCTTATGGTCTTGTTCATCATCTCCTATGTTTGTTCTCATGTCTCTACAAGCAGTTGGTGAGTGGCTCAGTTTGTTTATTCTGTGATTTTATTACCGGACCAAATTGCTCTTGCGGGAGACCAGTGCAATTTTCAGCCCACACATGTTAATTAGACACTCTATGCTGCTCACCCAGAGAGAAGAAATATAAACACTTTATGTACAATACAAGCCCTTTTACAACTCCTGTATATCATAGGTTAGGTTCAACAAATGGATGTTTGGTGTCAATGGTGGGGATGGGGATGGTTTGGGCTGCTACAGATGTAGGATCTTAATTTGATCCCCTTGCTGCAGTGCATTTTCAACTTGTAGTGTATTTGAACTGCCGTCGAACCGAGCTCCGGAAATAGATACATTAAGAAAGTGCATTATTATTATACCTTTATTTCAACAAGGAACACAGACTGAGACCAAGCTCTCTTTTACAGCTGGGCCCTGAGTATACATGTTTACACATACATGAGGCACAACTCTCACTTGTTTATTTAAACTATGAATTTTTAACTATGAGCAAGTGCAAGTCAAGTCTCACACTTCCTGCACTTCTGGTCATTCACCATCCCTACGGTAGCATGTCCTGGAGAAACCCCAAACACAAGAGGACTCCAAAACTCAAAGAGGAGGATTATGTCCTACGTAGGTTCTTTTGGATAAATTAGTCTAGTGACATTCCATGTTTGAATGGACGCAGAGAGAGGCAGGGGTCTGAGGATTGGGGACAGGTAAACCCCACATCTCTAGGAGTGGTGATAATGGTAACCCTTTGACTTTTTCCATTAACTCTACTTTAAAATGTCTGGCTTAAACCAAAATCCTTCCCATCATCCATTTCAGGCAGCCCAGTACTGATGGCCCATTAATGTACTGAGGTGAGCGTCCATGTTTTTAACAGCTACCCTCGCCCCCTGGCTCTGCCCTACTGCAACCCTAACAGGGATAAAACACCCAGCCCTCCCCAAAGTATAGTAAATGGTCATGTATAACTCCTCTCCATTTTGTCTAATAAAAACAGAAGGTAGTGTGTAAATCACAGTGCTTCTCCTATCCACTGCTGCAGCTGAATCTTTAATGGAGGCCATGTTACAACACATCAGCCCTGGGAAGTAATGCAATATTTTAAAAGGACAATGCTCAGTCCCCAACACAGCTTTACAGGATGAATACAGTGCAAACAATGCTACCGCCACTGGAGATCTTGCTAAATGTTTGATTTTAGGACATGCAGAAACATTTTAAATGTTCACTGATTTAAAGGCTTTATTTTAAAGTAAGTTTTAGAGCCAATAAAACAAAACAGTTCAGTTGAAGAAAAAACTATTGCAAAGGAAAAAAGCTCACAGAATTTGTTTGTGCATCTAAACATATGGGAGGATTTCCAATATGAATATGGAGAATGTAAAAGGAATGAACAAAATCCCTCACGAGATCCATCTGTATGCATACTGCTTGAATATGTAACACACATTACTCCCTCCCCCCCCTCTCCTTGTGTCTCCTCAGCCTCCATGCTCTGGAATGGCAACACTGTCACCACAACACAGCAAGAGGATGAGCCATGTTGCTCCAAATCACTGTTTTCTGCTGCTGCTCCAGAGTAAAGCAACAAAGCGTCCCAGCCTCAGACACTCCTCACAGGCCAAACAGCAGGCCGTACAGCAGGCCATACAGCAGGCCGTACAGCAGGCCGTACAGCAGGCCATACAGCAGGCCAAACAGCAGGCCATACAGCAGGCCATACAGCAGGCCAAACAGCAGGCCAAACAGCAGGCCAAACAGCAGGCCATACAGCAGGCCATACAGCAGGCCAAACAGCCAGCTTGGCTGCAGGACACAATAGGAACTGGATGTCCTTGACTGGACATATGAGGTTGAATGGGGGCATTCTGCTGTATGGTTTTTGGTGTTGTTATTCTGGTGAGAAGACAATCTAGATTGCTTGCTCATTCTATTGTGGCTTTGGACAAACATTATTCATTATTCATGATGAACTGAACTATAAAGTCAAAAGGACATCAATGTAGGGCTCAAATTGCTATTACTCTGGTACAGTCACTGTTTACCTGTAAGGATAGACACAGGAGATGGGAAGCAAGTACAGGGAGTGAACATTTAATGAAACAACGGACAAATAACAAAACAAGAACAGCGTCTGGACAGGGGGAACAAAACGACATTAAGACAATAATGCTGACACAGGGAACCAACTGAGGAACAGACAGATATAGAGGGGCAATCAACAAAGTAAAGGAGTCCAGGTGAGTCCAAAGAGTGCTGATGTACGTAATGACGGTGACAGGTGTGTGTAATGGTGGGCAGCCTGGCGCCCTCGAGCTGGCACCCACTTCACTATTTCATATGTGTGCGTGCAATTCAGTCATAAAATAACATCCTTGTTTATCTTTCCATATGGGAGCAGAGACACAAGAAGAGACCAGTCAGGCACAAGAGGATACTAGTGCTCTGGTATAAACCCCACAATAAACTCCACAGCTGTCAATTTAGAAATTCATGCAAGTGATGGAACAATTCTTGAAAGTGTTGATTGTTTGAAATATCTGGGTTGGAGGATAGATACTGAATTATCTTTTGGAAAACATATTGATTATATTATAAAAACAATTAAACTATAAGCTTGGGTTACTTTACAGATCTAAGAATTGTTTTACTGTATCCATTAGAAAGACCTTAGTAACCCAACTGCTGCTTCCAATACCAGACTATGGTGACATCATCTGTCAAAACACAACCACGACCTTACTTGCAGATTCATTTTTGTGTTGCATTATAAGACATCATTGCGAAAAGTAGGAGTCACTAAATTGTCTGTCACTCCCAAGCAGAAGACAAATACATTAATAGCAATTCATTTTTAAATATATCAACTTAAATTTCCCTGTATACATTAAGGAACAGCTAACTTTACAAGACTCACAGGACTCCTTTTGACAACATCAGCAATTACAAATTCCCAGGGTATATCATAAGGTTGGACTAAGATCTTTCAGATACAAAGGCCCAACTGACTGGAATCATTTACATACAGAAATAAGGGCATTAAAATCACACATTGAAATTTAATGTTAAGATCAAACTGTTTGTGTTTTTAACTAATAGAAACATCACCAAGTGAAGGCATTTGTGAATATGTATACTGTATATTCTAGGTACTAAGGTATATTAGTTATAATAGTAGTTGCAACAGTAGTTTTTATTAGTTGTAGGCCTATTAGTAATTGCACAAAACTTTATGCTGTTAATGTACATTTTATTAATATTATTATTATTGTTTCATTGATGTTATTAGACAGTAATTGCCATATTACTCTTGTTATTAAGTATCATCCAGGCTGTATCACAACCGGCCGTGATTGGGAGGCTCATAGGGCGGCGCACAATTGGCCCAGCATCGTCCGGGTTTGGCCGGTGTAGACCGTCATTGTAAATAAGAATTTGTTCTTAACTGACTTGACTAGTAAAATAAAGGTTAAATAAAAATACAAATAAAATAAACAAGTTTTTTGGACACTTGAAACAAGATAGTGCATCTTAAGAGGTTTCATCCTGCAAAATGTCTAATAACTAAATATACTGAACAGAAATATAAACGTGTCACAAACCTCTTCATCAGAAGATATGTTGAAATCGCTGTCGGACAAAGTGGACCAATATGCAGCGGATTGCGTGCTCATCACCATTTATTTTAAATGTGAACACGAGGAAAAAACAATAAACAAAACTCACGACAGGAACAGTGTAGCAGGCTAAACAAAAGCAGTGCTAACATACAACTACCCACAAGTGACAAACAAAACACACACCTACTTATAGGACTCCCAATCAGAGGCAACTAGAAACACCTGCCTCCTATTGAGAGTCCAGCAACCAAATCTGCACATAGAAAACTTAACCTATAACCTACTCATACTAAAACATACACCACAAAACCCCGGAACACATAAATAACACACCCCTCTAAGCTATACACAACAAACCCCCACCATACAAAACAAACATACCTCTGCCACGCCCTGACCAAATAATACAAATAATCCTCTATACTGGTCAGGACGTGACAAAACGCAACATGTAAAGTGTTGGTCCCATGTTTCATGAGCGAAAATAAAAGATCCCAGAAATATTCCATACTCACAAAAAGCTTCTTTCTCTAAAATGTTCTGCACAAATATGTTTACATCCCTGTTAGTGAGCATTTCTCCTTTTCCAAGATAATCCATCCAGCTGACAGGTGTGGCATATCAAGAAACTGATGAAACGGCATGATCATTACACAGGTGCACCTTGTGCTGGGGACAATAAAAGGCCACTCTAAAATGTGCAGTTTTGTCATACAACACAAACCACAGATGTCTCAAGTTTTGAGGGAGCGTGCAGTTGGCATGCTGACTGCAGGTATGTCCACCAGAGCTGTTGCCAGAGAATTGAATGTTCATTTCTCTACCAATGTCGTTTTAGAGAATTTGGCAGTACGTCCAAGGGTCCTCACAACGGCAGACCACTGGTAACCATGCCAACCCAGGAACTCCATATTGGCTTTTTCACCTGCGAGATCGTCTGTGGGGTGGGGGGTGGGGGGGTGCTGAGAAATATTTCTGCCCGTGAATAAAGCCCTTTTGTAGGGAAAAACTAATTCTGATTGGCTGGGCCCTTCCAAGCACACCCATGGTTGCGCATGTCATGTGAAATCCATAGGTTAGAGCCTAATTTATTTATTTCAATTGACTGATATCCTTCTATGAATTGTAACTCAGTAAAATCTTTGAAATTGTTGCATGTTGCGATTATATTTTTGTTCATATAAATAAACAGGAAATTAAGATTAATTCACACCAACACAATAAATAAATGCAGTTGTACATTCATAATATAGTGTACACCAGCCAGAATGAGGGGAGAAAACGTTCATGTAACAGTGCAGTAGAACTGTTCCGTGCAGTGGAAGTGGCTCATGTGGACCACTGCATTACAGACGGTGGCTTTAAAAAAACACCCATCATAGTTCTCTTTTATGCTAAAACACAACATTCCTTGCATAATCAAACACAGCTTCTCCTGGAGAACCAATCGGCTCCTTTTAAACAGCATAAAATCTTTTGACAAGCAAGATGTTCAGATGATTCAATAAAGGGGAAATCATATCATTTCACAAATGTGGAACATGTCTGTCAATGTAGCTTTTCTCTCCGAGCTTCCCAGGTCCAACAGGATGAATACATGAAACCCTCTCATCTGCTATTAATGGTGCAGTACGCCCACGTCTGATTCAACTCCACACAAAGGTCAGGAAGGAGGGTGGTGAACATTAAGCAGCCGTTAATTGAAAACACGTACAGCTCTCGAGAAGCGTGAAGAGTGAACAGAGATTCTATAAAACAATTTTGATTTGTAGGTTTTAATTCAAATAAGCGGCGAAATATGAATATATACAGTGCTGTGAAAAAGTATTTGCCCCTTTCTATTCTTGCATATTTTTGATACTGAATGTTATCAGATCTTCAACCAAAACCTAATATTAGATAAAGGGAACCTGAGCTTACAAATAACAAAAAAATGTATACTTGTAACGATGTATGCTGAGAGTCAGGAAGCAAGTTCAGGGAGTGAATACATTTAATAAATAAATGAACACAACAAGAAACACGAACAGCGCACCAACATGACACAGATACAGAAACAATGATGACTGGGGAAGACACCAAAGGGAGTGACATATAAAGGGCAGGTAATCAAGGAGGGGATGGAGTCCAGGTGAGTGTCATTATGCGCAGATGCGCGTAACGCTGGTGACAGGTGTGCACCCCGTAACGAGCAGCCTGGTGACCTAGAGGCCGGAAAGGGAGCACACGTGACAGTACCCACTCCCAGACGCGCGGCTCCAGTCGCAGGACGCCTACCAAGATGACGACCTAGAGTGCTTTAGTGAGAGCATATGTGACAGTACCCCCTCCCCGGGGCGTTCGGCTCCAGCCGCAGGACACCAACCAAAGGGACGATCTGGGGATCCGGAGCGGACCGGTCGCCTCTGCTGAGGCGCAGAAACCTGACGAACAGGCTGAGGAGTGAGAGCCTGATGAGCCGGCTGAGACCTCCCTGGTTGCCTTGGTCGAGGAACGGGAACCTATTCACCCAGCTGAAGGCATGGGAGCTTATCGAACCCGCTGAGGCATGGAAGTCTACAAACCCGGTAGCTCCGGTAACCAGGTAGCTACGGCTCCAACACCCGGACCCGACATCACCTCCAACACAAAAAAAAGAAAACACTCCCTGATGCTTCTCTTTGTTGAGTCGTCATGCTTTAACGATGTACGCTGAGAGTCGGGAAGCAAGTTCAGAGAGTGAATACATTTAATAAATAAATGAACACAACAAGAAACACGAACAGCGCACCAACATGACACAGATACAGAAACAATGACAACTGACCTAGAGGCCGGAGAGGGAGCACACGTGACAATACTTATTTTATTTAATTAATTAACAAAGTTATGCAACACCCAATTTCCCTGTGTGAAAAAGTAATTGCCCCCTTACGCTCAATAACTGGTTGTGCCACCTTTAGCTGCAACGACTGCAGACAAATACTTCTTGTAGTTGTTGATCAGTCTCTCACATCGCTGTGGAGGAATTTTGGCCCACTCTTGCATGAGGAACTGGCTTTAAATCAGCGACATCTGTAGGTTTTCAAGCAGGAACTGCTCTTTTCAAGTCCTGCTGCAACATCTCAGTTGGGATTAGGTCTGGACTTTGACCATTCGAAAACTTCAAATTGGTTGCTTTTTAACAATTTTCAGGTAGATTGTGTGTTTTGGATCATTGTCTTGCTGCATGACCCAGCTGCGCTTCAGTTCCCAGATGGATGGTCTGACATTCTCCTGTAGAATTCTCTGATGCAGAGCAGAATTCTTGTGTCTTTCTATTAAGGCAAGATGTCCAGGTCCTGAGCATCCCCAAACCATCACGCTTCCACCACCATGCTTGACCGTTGGTATGAGGTTCTTACTGTGAAATGTAGTATTTGTTTTTTTCCAGACATAATGGGACACATCTCATGCAAAAAGTTGACTCAAGTTTGCCAAAAAGCACCTGGAATATCATCAAGACTTTTGTAAGAATGTTTTATGGACAAAAGTAGAAGTTTTTGGATGACATGGGTCCCAACAAACAGTTCCTGCTTGAAAAGCAGCAAATGTCACTGAGTTAAAGCAGTGGGCATGCAAGAGTGGGCCAAAATTCCTCCACAGCGATATCAGAGACTGATCAACAACTACAAGAAGGGTTTGGTTGGAGTCACTGCAGCTAAATGTGCTCCAACCCGTTGTTGAGTGTAAGAGGGCAATTACTTTTTCACACAGGGGCATTGAGGGTTGCAGAACTTTGTTTATGAAATAAATAAAATAATTAGTATGTAATTGTTGTGTTATTTGTTCATTCAGGTTCCCTTTATCTAAAATTAGGTTTTAGTTGAAAATCTGATAACATTCATTATCAAAATTATGCAAAAGTAGAGAAAATACTTTATCACAGCACTGTGTACTTCAAAATGACAACATGCCAGGTTTCAAAGGATCCAATGCTATGAGGACAACAACACCCACAACACAGCCCTGAAACAACCAAAAACGTACCGCTTGTCTCCTCTGTGGGTTGTATTCCTTAGTCATGCCTCACAGCCCCAGCCTGATTAAAGTAAATCCAGAGCCTGTCCTAATTACACACACAGGACCTCAATTTGTGTTTATTACTGCCTTGGTATTTCAAAACCAGTCATTAGAGCAAATTGAAATCGGTCGCGCAGGCAAAGGCCTTGGAGGTCAGCCCTTTTGTGTCAAATGGCCCTGGTCTGTTTCCCTGTTTCCCCCTGACCATCTCTGGGGGAGTGGACATCTCCTCCCAGGGGCAGAGAGAGGAGAAACCTACACTGACTAATCAGAGGCCAGCTGGTCATACACACTCAAAATATGAAGGGGCTCAAAGTACGTAGGGATGACTGGGGTGTAGTCTGGAAGGGTGCTACGACCCCCGATCGTAAGTAGGAGAATTTAGCATTTTTCAACTACCTGAAACAGCTTTTTCCTGCAATCTGTAGGCATAATCATTATGGTTAATTCTACTGTATGTCAAAGGTATGTCTATTTTTCTGTATATCTAAGCTTACCTCTTGAGCTGTCTGTATCCTCCTGACTGGTGGTTATTTTTTTAAATAAACAAAATATGCTACTACTTGTTACGGCTTGGTGATCGTGGAGGAGGAATGAGGCGCAGGAAGCAGCGAACACAGGGTAGTGGTGTTTTTAATATACACTCACACAAAAACAAATGTTCCCAAACACAGGGGAGAAAACACATACGGCGTAAAACAACGCCGACACGAACATAAGCCGTCTGACAAGAAACAATCCCGCACAATACGGAAGCGGGCCAGCTAAATTAAATAGCCCCGCTAATTAACTAAACTGAACACAGGTGCCCAAAACCAAAAAAAGGGAAAACCAAAAAGGGAATCAGTGGCAGCTAATAGGCCGGTGACGACGACCGCCGAGCGCCACCCGAGCAGGAGGGGGCGCCACCGTCGGTGGGAATTGTGACACTACTAAGCTACTAAGCTATATGGAATTGTTTTAAAAAGGTCATACCAAGGATCATTTAGTTATTTAATTTAGAATTTTAAGACCCCTTGAAGTATCAAAAAAAATATATAAAAAATTATTTGATGAAAAATGTAGTTTGGCCTCATTGCTATTAGCCTATACAAACACACTGAATACCGGATTCACTACATGGAACAACAGATACATCTAAAGAAAGTTTGTTCTGAAGTGTGTGTCCTACACTACGTTTTAGAACACCTACTCATTCAAGGGTTTTTCCTTTCTTTTTTATATTTTCTTCATTGTAGAATAATAGTGAAGACATCAAAACTATGAAACAACAGATATGGAATCATGTAGTAACCAAAAAAGTGTTAAACAAATCAAAATATATTTTATATTTGAGATTCTTCAATTAGCCACCCTTTTCCTTGATGACAGCTTGCACACTCTTGGCATTCCTCAACCAGCTTCATGAGGTAGTCACCTGGAATGCATTTCAATTAACAGGTGAGCCTTCTTCAAAGTACATTTGTAGATTCTTTCCTTCATAATGCGTTTGAGACAATCAGTTGAGTTGTGACGAGGTAGGGGTGGTATGCAGAAGATAGCCCTATTTGGTAAAAGACCAAGTCCATAATATGGCAAGAACAGCTGAAATAAGCAAAGAGAAATGACAGTCCGTCATTACTTTAAGACATGAAGGTCAATACGAAACATTTCAAGAACTTTGAAGTGCAGTCGCAAAAACCATCAAGCGCTATGATGAAACTGGCTCTCATGAGGACCACCACGGGAATGGAAGACCCAGAGGTACCTCTGCTGCAGAGGATAAGTTCATTAGAGTTACCAGCCTCAGAATTTGCAGCCCAAATAAATGCTTCACAGAGTTCAAGTAACATACACATCTCAACATCAACTGTTCAAAGGAGACTGTGTGAATCAGGCTTTCATGGATTAATTGCTGCAAAGAAACCACTACTAAAGGACACCAATAATAATAAGAGACTTGCTTGGGCCAAGTCACATGAGCAATGTAGTCCAAATTTGAGATTTTTGGTTCCAACCAATTGTGCTTCGCCTCATGGGCCTCCCGGTCGTGGCCGGCTGTGACACAGCCCAGGATCAAACCCGAATCTGTAGTGATGCCTCAAGCACTGCGATTTAAGTCAAAACTGTAGTTCTACCGCTGAGGAACATTCACTGTTTTTGGTAAACATTCACTGATCTTGATAAGCAACCCAGTGTAGATTTGGCCTTGTGTTTTAGGTTATTGTCCTGCTGAAAGGTGAATTAATCTCCCAGTGTCTGGTGGATAGCAGACTGAACAAGGCTTTCTTAAAGGACTTTTATCCTGAAAAACTCCCCAGTCCTTAACAATTATAAGCATACCCATAACATGATGCAGCCACCACTATGCTTGAAAATATGAGGTGTGGTACTCAGTAATGTGTTATATTGGATTTGCCCCAAACATAACACTTTGTATTCAAGACAAAAATGTAATTGCTTTAGCCACATTTTTTGCAGTATTACTTTAATATTCTGTACAGGCTTCCTTCTTTTCACTTTGTCAGTTAGGTTAGTATTGTGAAATAACTACAATGTTGTTGATGCATCCTCAGTTTTCGCCTATCACAGACATTAAACTCTAATTGTTTTAAAGTAACCATTGGCCTCATGGTGAAATCTCTGAGCAGTTTCCTTCCTCTCCGGCAACTGAGTTAGGAAGGAGGCCTGCATCTTTGTAGTGACTGGGTGTATTGATACACCATCCAATGTATAATTAATAACTTCACCATGCTCAAAGGGTTATTCTTTTTTTACCCATATACCAATAGGTGCCCTTCTTTGCGAGTTATTGGTAAACCTCCCTGGTCGTTGTGGTTGAATCTGTCTTAAATGTACTGCTTGACTGAGTGACCACTATAATTGCACAGAGTGAGTCCCTGCAACTTATTATGTGACCTGTTAAGCACATTTTTACTCCTGAACTTATTTAGGCTTGCCATAACAAAGGGGTTATATACTCATTGATTCAAGATATTTCAGCTTTTCATTTTTTATTAATTTGTAAACATTTAAAAAAACATAATTCCACTTTGACATTGTGGGGTATTGTGTGTAGGCCAGTGACAAAATATCTGAATGTAATCCATTAAATTCAGGCTGTAACACAACAAAATGTGGAAAATGTCAAGAGGTGGAATACTTTCTGAAGGCACTGTATGTTTCTCAGTTGAACAGGTTGGACCAAATTAGCCCTTTTATAGATTACACTGACTTGTGGGGATTGGATGCCAATTAGATAGTAACAAATAGTAACATATTTCAATGAGCCTTGACCAAAACCAGCACTTCTCTCTTCCCACTAGCTCAGATCAGCATAGTTTCTAATTGCGTAATAACGACATATCAAGCAACATAGAGTTATGGATTCTAGATTCCGTTCCACCTATTCTGCTCCAGCCATTACCACAAGCCCGTTCTCCCCAATTAAAGTGCCACCAACCTCCTGTGCTGCCAAGACACAACAACCAACATGAGGTCACACTATGACCTGACTACAGCCACAGTCATATTGCTCATCATCTCTGTCAGCCCTTCCCATTGGTGGTTTAACTGTCAGCATTCCATCACAGCATTCCATCACATTTGATATGGGTCACTCTATAGAAGTACTGTAGTGCAATTGGTGGCTAGAATTTTTTTCACATTTTCAGCACACGTCTTCCAACATATGTCAGGTATATGCTGCTCACACACTTTGTATTGCATATTTGAAATATTTACCTGAATTCCATACCCCCCCCCCCCCCCACAAAATGTGTCACTACTGAAACATAGTGAAAAGTTTGAATGGCTGTAACTGGCTTATAAATCAAATCAATCAAATTGTATTTGTCACATGCGCCGAATACAACAGGTATAGACTTTACTATAAAATGCTTTACTATAAAATAACTTTTTCAAATAAAAAGAGAAAATAGTAACAGCGCCTATCCCTCAGAGGCCCCAACACTGAGTACCGTATGTTCCAGTGAAGGCACAATGATGTCCAGCCGGTAAAACCTCATAAACGTGTGAGGGGATGCCAAACTTGCCGCATTGCAAATCTGTTGTACAGAAATGCCCTAAAACAAATGCCTCAGGCTCTCCGGAGGTTGAACTCCCCTGCTATTATAAGTCAATATATAGTAATACCCTCCACTATCCAATGGGATACCCGTTGACGAGAAAAAAGAGGTGGGTGAAAAGCCAGATTCTCTAAAACAAGGATGAATTGCTAACTTTAGGCACAAAGGAAGGGTTAGGTTGAAGGGTATCCTTAGATAGCCCAGGGCCATATTGCAGGCACGAACGATGAACTGATGCAGAATTCAGCACTAGTAGAAAAGTAGTTTGGAACTAGGGAAATGTATTCTCAGTGCCTTCCAGCATCTTGAAAAGGCTGCTGTGAAATAGCTTCAAGCACAATAGACAGATTTTCGCAGCCATCTACAAACACACACTGTTACACACACTCAGACTGGAGGCGGTAAACATGCGTGTGCCAGTTTTCACGCAAACGTTGCCATTTATAAAAACCAAACTACCCTCCCGCAAACTTTAGAACATGCGCACACACAGTTTCTAGTGGTTGAAGTATTGCATTGCAAGGAGCCTAGTATTTGGTGAAATGGGGGTTATGATGAACACTTATTCATAACATAAAGCAGGTTAATCTTCAGCTCTGACATTTTCTCCTGAGGTGCTGACCTGTTGACCTTCCATAACCACTGATTTTTATTTGACTTGGTTGGTCATCTATGAACATTTTAACATCTTGAAGAATGATATAGCCTTAATAGACATGTACTCTTTTAATATCCTCTCTAGGTTTCTTCCTAGCCACCATGGTTCTACATCTGCATTGCATAAGTGTATAAGTACTTTGTGACATCTGCTGATGTGATTGATTGAAAAGATGCAATCATTTGCCGTTAGTGAGAAGAGATAAAATATATTTTGTTTATCTTTGCATTCTAACATAATTAGAAATAGGTATCTATGGCCAGATTGTTCTTCAAGATGTTCAAACATTCATAGATGACCAGCAGGGTCAAATAATAATCAGTGGTTGTAGAGGGCGCAATAGGTCAGGACCTCAGGAATAAATGTCAGTTGGCTTTTCATAGCCGAGCATTCAGAGGTCGAGACAGCAGGTGCGGTAGAGAGAGAAAGTCGAAAACAGCAGGTCCGGGAAAAGGTAGCATGTTTGGTGAACAGGTCAGGGTTCCCTAGCTGCAGGCAGAACAGTTGAAACTGGAGCAGCAGCACGACCAGGTGGACTGGGGACATCCAGGAGTCATCTGGCCAGGTAGTCCTGAGGCATGATCCTAAGGTTCAGGTCCTCCGGGAGGGGAGGGGGGAGAGGGAATTAGAGGGAGCATAATTCAATTCACACCAGACAACAGATAAGACAAGAGAATTACACCAGATATAACAGACTGACCATGGCCCCCCGGCATAGACTATTGCAGCATAGATACTGGAGACAGATAGGGCCGGGTCGAGGGACGCTGTGGCCCCGTTCGACGATACTCCCAGACAGGATATAACCCCACCCACTTTGCCAAAGCACAGCCCCCACACCACTAGAGGGATATAAACAGACCCCCAACTTACTACCCTGAGACAAGGCTTAGTATAGCCCACAAAGATCTCCTCCAACACACAAGCCAGAGGGGGAACAAAACCGGACAGGAAGATCACATCTATGACTCAACCCAATCTAGTGAAGCACCCCTCCTGGGACAGCATTGAAGCGCACTAGTAAGCCAGAGAAAGCCCTGCCTCCAGCGGTTTGCTTAGAAATTCTAGGGACAATTAGGAGGCCTGCGTCTTGTTACCGTAGCGTACGTGTAGCTATGTATGGCAGGACCAAATCGGAGAGATAGGTAGGAGCAACCCCATGTAAAGCTTTGTAGGTTAGCAGTACAACCTCGAAATCCGCCCTAGCCTTAACAGGAAGCCAATGTAGAGAGGCTAGCACTGGAGTAATATGATAAAATATTTTGGTTCTAGTCAGGATTTTAGCAGCCGTGTTAGGCACTAACTGAAGTTTATTTAGTGCTTTATCTGGTAGCCGGAGAGTAGATCATTGCAGTAGTCTAATCTAGAAGTGACAAAAACATGGATTCATTTTTCAGCATAATTTTTGGACGAAAAGTTTCAGATTTTTGCAATGTTACGAAGATGGAAAAACGCTGTCCTTGAAAAATTCTTGATATGTTTGTCAAAAGAGAGATGAGGGTCCAGAGCAACGCTGAGGTCCTTCACAGTTTTATTTAAACGACTGTACAACCATCAAAATGAATTGTCAGATCCAACAGCAGATATCTTTGTTTCTAGGGACCTAAAAGTAGCATCTCTGTTTTGACCAAATTGAAATGTAAAACATTTGCCGCCATCCACTTCGTTATGTCTGAAACACAGGCTTCCAGGATAGGCAATTTTGGGGCTTCACAATGTTTCATCAAAATGTACAGCTGTGTGTCATCCGCATAGCAGTAAAAGTTGACATTGTGTTTCCGAATGACATCACCAAGAGGTAGAATATATACTGAAAAAAATTGTGGTCATAAAATGGAACCTTGAACAACGCCGAAACGTACAATTTATTTGTCAGAGGACAAACCATCCAGAGACAAACTTATATCTTTCCAACAGATAAGATCTAAACCAGGTAAGAACTAGTCCGTGTAGACCAATTAGGGTTTCTAATCTCTCCAAAAGAATGTGGTGATCGATGGTGTCAAAAGCAGCACTAAGGTCTAGGATCATGAGGACACATGCAGAGCCTTGGTCTGACGCCATTAAAAGGTAATTTACCACCTTCACTAGTGCCTGTCTCAGTGCTATGATGGGGTCTAAAACTAGACTGAAGCATTTCATATACATTATTTGTCTTCAGGAAGACAGTAAGTTGCTCCGCAACAGCTTTTTTTATATAATTGAGAGGAATGGGAGATTCGAAATAGGCCGATAGTTTTTTACATTTTGTGGGTCATGGTTTGGCTTTTTCAAGAGAGGTTATATCACTGGCACTTTTAACGAGTTTGGTACACATCCGGTGTATAGGGAGCCATTTATTATGTTCAACATAGGAGGGCAAAGCACAGGATGTAGCTCTTTCAGTGGTTTAGTTGGAATTGGGTCCAGTATGCAGCTTGAAGGTTAAGAGGCCATTACTTTTTTCATGAATGTGTTAACAGATACAGGGTAAAAAAAAGTGTGTCTCCATTGATCCTAGGTCCTGCCAGTTCTATGCAAATTCAGGACAACTGAGCTTCGGAGAAATATGCAGAATCAAAGAAGAGTCTGTAATTTGCTTTCTAATGACCATGATCTTTTCAGTGAAAAAAGTTCATACATTTATCACTGCTGAAGGGAAAGTTACCCTCTTGTTGAATGCTGCTTTTTAGTTAGCTTTGCGACAGTATCAAAAATACATTTTTGGATTGTTCTTATTCTCTTCAATTAGGTTAGAAAAATAGGATGATCGCACAGCAGTGTGGACTCTTTGATATTGCAAGGTACTGTCTTTCCAAACTAGTCAGAAGACTTCGAGTTGGGTGGAGCGCCATTTCCATTCCAATTTTCCTAAAGCTTGCTTCAGGGCTCTGGTATTTTCTGTATACCAGGGAGCAAATTTCTTGTGACAGATGTTTGTTTTTAGGGGTGCGACTGCATCCAGGGTATTACGCAAGGTTAAATTTAGATCCTCAGTTAGGTGGTTAACCGATTTTTGTATTCCGACATCCTTGGGTAGGTGGAGGGAGTCTGGAAGGGCATCTAGGAATCTTTGGGTTGCCCAAGAATTTATAGCAAGGATTTTGTTGATCCTTGGTTGTGGTATGAGCACTTTATTTATTGCGATTACAAACATAATAAGATGGTGGTCCTATAGTCCAGGATTACATTTAGGAAAAACATTTGGATCTACAATATTTATTCCACGGGATAAAACGAGATCCAGGGTATGACCGTGGCAATGAGTAGGTCCGGAGACATGTTGGACAAAACCCACTGAATCGATGATGCTCCAAAAGCCTTTTTGAGTGGGTCCGTAGACTTTTCCATGTGGATATTATAGTCACCATAGTCCGATAGTTGTGGGTGAGTCCCAGAAAGAGGGCCAATTATCTACAAATGCTATCTTTTGGGAGGGGCAGAAAACAGTTTAACCAGCGATTGAGTTGTGAGAATCTGCTGTAGAGCTCATCACTCCCCCTAACTGGGAGGGGGCTCTGTGTTTAATTTTCCGTCAATTCGCAAGAGACAATGTACACCGAGTGTACAAAAACTAGGAACACTTCGCTAATATTGAGTTGCACCCCCTTTTGCCCTCAGAACAGCCTTAATTCATTGGGGGCATGGACTCTACAAGGTGTCGAAAGCATTCCACAGGGATGCTGGCCCATATTGACTGCAATGCATCCCACAGTTGTGTCAAGTTGACTGGTAGTGGATCTCTACTCTGAATAGCTCGTTCCATCTCATCCCACTATTTGAAGATGGATACACTGCTGCCATGAAGGGATGCACCTTATTGGAAATGATGTTCAGATATCCTGTGGCATTCAAACATTTGTCCACTTTTATCAAGGGACCCAATGTGTGGCATAAAAACACAGCACCACCACCAGCCTGCAATGTTGACATGCTATATGATGGATGCATGTAATCATGTGGTTTCATCCCATCAGCTTGAAACAGCAGGAACAAGGAGTAATCAGACCAGGCAATGTTTTTCCAATTCTCCAGTGTTCAGTGTTTTTGTTCATTAGCCCACTGCAACCATTAACGTACTGCATTAGCATCGAATAGCCCCTGTGATATGCAACTTTTCAGGGAAGTTAGGAACCAACATACACAGGCAGTCAGGGAAGCTAAGGCTAGCTTTTTCAAACAGAAATTTGCATCCTGTAGCACTGACTCCAAAAAGTTCTGGGACACTGTAAAGTCCATGGAGAATAAGAGCACCTCCTCCCAGCTGCCCACTGCACTGAGGCTAGGAAACACTGTCACCACTGCTAAATTCGCAATAATTGAGAATTTCAATAAGCATTTTTCTACGGCTGGCCATGCTTTCCACCTGGCTACCCCTACCCTGGTCAACAGCTCTGCACCCCTCACTGCAACTTGCCCAAACCTCCCCTATTTCTCCATCACCCAAATTCAGATAGCTGATGTTCTGAAAAAGCTGCAAAATCAGGACCTCTACAAATCAGCAGGGCTAGACAATCTGGACCCTCTATTCCTAAAATTATCAGCCAAAATTGTTGCAACCCCTATTACTAGCTTGTGCAACCTCTCTTTCGTATCGTCTGAGATCCCCAAAGACTGGAAAGCTGCCGTGGTCATCCCCCTCTTCAAAGGGGGAGACACTCTAGACCCAAACTGCTACAGACCTATATCTATCCTACCCTGCCTTTCTAAGGTCTTCGAAAGCCAAGTTAACAAACAGATTTCAAATCCCACTGTACCTTCGCCGCTATGCAATCTGGTTTCCGAGCTGGTCACGGGTGCACCTCAGCCACGCTCAAGGTCCTAAACGATATCATAACCGCCATCGATAAGAGACATTACTGTGCGCCGTATTAATCGACCTGGCTAAGGCTTTCAACTCTGTCAATCACAACATTATTATTGGCAGACTCAACAGCCTTGGTTTCTCAAATGATTGCCTCACCTGGTTCACCAACAACTTCTCTGATAGAGTTCAGTGTGTCAAATCGGAGGGCCTGTTGTCCGGACCTCTGGCAGTCTCTACGGGGGTGCCACAGGGTTCAATTCTTGGGCCGACTCTCTTCTCTGTATACATCAATGATGTCGCTCTTGCTGCTGGTGATTCTTTGATCCACCTCTACGCAGATGACACCAATCTGTATACCTCTGGCCCTTCTTTGGACACTGTGTTAACCTGTTGGGGCTAGGGGGCAGTATTTACATGGCCGGATAAAAAAACGTACCGATTTAAACTGGTTACTACTCTTGCCCAGAAACGGGAATATGCATATAATTAGTAGAGTTGGATAGAAAACACTCTAAAGTTTCTAAAACTGTTTGAATGGTGTCTGTGAGTATAACAGAACTCATATGGCAGGCCAAAACCTGAGAAGATTCTATACAGGAAGTGCCCTGTCTGACAATTTGTTGTCCTTCTGTTGCATCTCTCTCAAAATTACAGCATCTGTGCTGTTACATGACATTTTCTAAGGCTTCCATTGGCTCTCTAAAGCTGCCAGAAAGTGGAATGGGGTGTCTGCTGTCTGCTGTCTCTGGGCAAAGAACAGCAGCAGAGTTTGTAAGTGGTCAGGCTGCGGACAGTGAGACTGAGATGCGCATTCACGAGACTACTCAATTTTTTTCTTTCAGCCTTTGAATGAATCCAACGTTGCCCGGTTGGAATATTATCGCTATTTTACAAGAAAAGTAGCAAACAAATTGATTTTAAACAGCGTTTGACATGCTTCTAAGTACGGTAATGGAATATTTTGAATTTTTTTGTCACGAAATGCGCTCGCGCGTTACCCTTCGGATAGTGACCTGAACGCACAAACAAAACGGAGGTATTTGGCTATAAAAAGAGGAAAGGGGCTGAAACTGAGCTCTGGGGGACACCAGTAGTGAGAGCACGTGATGCAGACACAGATCCTCTCCATGCCACTTGATAGGAGTGACCTGCCAAGTATGATGCAATCCAGGAATGTGCAGAGCCTGAGACACCCAACCCTGAGAAGGCGGAGAAGAGGATCTGATGGTTCATGGAGTCGAAGGTAGCAGATAGATCTATGACATGTGTCAAACTCATTCCAAGGAGGGCCAAGAGTCTGTAGGTTCTTGCTCCTCCCTTGTACTTAATTGATTAATTAAGATCACTGATTAGTAAGGAACTCCCCTCACCTGGTTGTCTAGGTCTTGTTGGTATCTTGAGGAGGGGTGCAACTCTGGCCATTTTGAAGTCAGAGGGGATGCAGCCAGTGGTCACGGATGAGTTGATGAGAGAAGTGAGGAATGGGAGTAGGTCTCCAGAGATAGTCTGGAGAAAGGAGCAGGGGTGGTGGTCAAATGGGCAGGTTGTTGGGCGGCCGGACATCATTAGTCACAAGATTTCATCTACAGCAGGAATGGGCAGTCCTCGGGGGAAGAAGTGGTGTCACATTTTTCCCCTACCCCTAGCAAACACAGCTGATTAAACAAAATGCATTCTAAACTGAAGATCATGATTAGTTGATTATTGGAGGCAAGGGTGTTATCTGGGGCTGGGGAAAGGTGTGACACCAATCAGGCCCCTAAGCACTGGAGTTGCCCATCCTTGATCTAGAGAGAGAGAGGGGAGAAAGGGGTCAAGGAGTAGGATTATTCTGTGTAAGTGGGACCAGTGGACTCAGTAGACTGAGTGAATGAGGAGCGGATGTCGTCAACCTTTTTTTCAAAGTGGTTGGCAAAGTCGTCCCTAGAGAGGGAGGAGGGAGTGAGAAGAGGGAGGAGAAAATGGAGAAGAGTTTCCCAGTGTTGGAGGCTGAAGCTTGACATTTAGAGTTCTAGAAATGGGCTTTAGCAGAGGATAAAGAGAAGATAGAGAAGTGGGAGTGGAAGGATGATAGGTACTCCAGAAGTTTAGTTTTCCTCCAATTCTGCTCAGCTGCCCGTAGCCCTGTTCTGTTAGCACAGAGTGAGTTACTCAGTGGGAATGGTAGGTCGGGCCGGCCGGGAGGAAAGGGGATAGGGAGAGTCAAAGGATGTGGAAAGGGAGGAGAGTAGGGTCTTAGAGACAGAGACATGAGGGAGAAGGATTTAGCAAATGGAAGAGAGGATAGGATAGAAGAGGAGAGAGTAGCGGGAGTGCGAGCGTGAAGATTGTGACGGTGCATTACCATTGGATAGGGGCTGAGTGGGTAGGGTTGGAGGAGAGATGAAGAGAAATGGAAACAAAGTAGTGATCAGAGACACGGAGGGGGGCTGCAGTGAGATCAGTAGGTGGACAACCTCTAGTGAAGATGAGGTCAGGTGTATTGCCTGCCTTGTGAGTGGGAAGTGACTGGGAAAGGGTGAGATCAAAAGAGGAAAGGAGTGTAAATTAATTAATTGAAGTCAGGCATCAGGAGGTTAAATACACCCAGTACGATGAGTGGTGAGCCGTCATCTGGAAATGTGTTTATCAAGGTGTCAAGCTTATTGAGGAACTCTCTAGGGGCACCTGGTGGGCAATAGATGCCAACAATATTAAGCTTGAATGGACAAGTGACAGTGACTGCATGGAATTCAAATGAGGAGCTAGACAGGTGAGAGAGGGGGAAAATAAAACATCTTTGGAGAAATGAGTAGCCCTGAGCCACCACCGCGATGATCAGATGCTGTCAGACTACGAGAGAACACATATTCAGATGATGAGAGAGCAGCTGGAGTAGCAGTGTTCTCTGGGGCAATCCTTCAGGGCCAAAAAGTGTAGGGACTGAAGGGCAATAAAGCCTGAAATGAACTCCCCATTATTGACCGCAAATCGGTAGTTCCAAACACTGCCAGAGACTAGGAATTCCACATGGATTGTGTGTAAAGGACAAAACTAAGGGTTGCAGCCACAGGATGGGGAGCGTCTTTAAAACCTACAGGAAGAGGAGAGAACTGGGATGGGAAACACACATGTACTTGCCAAAACTACAAAAGAGCAAAATGAGATCAGAAAATAACTAGATAAGAAACTCAAGAGAGAGAGTGGTGTAGAGCCATCCTCTCCTTCAAACAACTCTGAAGAACAACTCCCCAGAACGTCTGTTTTGACGAAAGTCTTCGGTTTGGTGACAACACCGCCGCTTGATATTACCACCGCTTACAGCTGACACTGAAAAAACATGACACAATGTCCCAAGAACTTCCTGACATTTTCCTAAAAACGGCCTCAGTGACAACCCTGGGACAAATCAGAAACTAGACAAAACCTCGTAGGGACCATGACACAACGTCCCAAGAATGTCCTTAGAGCTCTATTTTTACCGGGAGGGATGGTCGGTGGTGGATCCAGCTCGATGATTGGGGTGGAGGAGGTTAGCCAGCAATGGCTCCATTATAGGGGGTTTGCCCAACCCCAGATCCTCCTAGGGTGACCACATTTAAAAATATCCAGATGTGTTAGCTTTCGAAATAAGACTTTGAAAAATAGAAAAGGCATTTTGGCGAATTCTACTAAAAAATCTGAACTTTCCAATAGGGTCTGGTTCCTGCAGATACCTTCTCAAGGCACAGATGCTGTGAGACATATGAGCTGAGACATAATGTCGAATGGTGCAAGAGAGGATGGTGCGCTACTGCCACCAACAGCATGGGTGGTGAAATTACATAACTAGCTACTATCTACACACTGGACCAGAGCTGGTGTGGACCAGTGTTATCAAGCTACTAGGTACAAATAATATTTAAAAAAATATTTGAGGAAAACATGTATTTGGCATTATTGCTATTAGCCCATACACACACACACATTGATGAACAGGTTTACGTCATGAAACAAGGAGTTGCTAGAGTGCGATGAGCCAAGTAAAGCCCCACCGGCCAAACCCTCCCCTAACCCAGACAGGGCTGGGCCAATTGTGATCTGTCCTATGGGACTCCCGACCACGGCCGGTTGTGGCACAGCATACGATTAAGTGCCTTAGACCGCTGCACCACTCATGAGGCCTAACCCCTTATTTTTTAAACTAAACAGTCTTCAAATATACTGTACACCCATTCATTTTTCCAACTGGTACTGGGGGAACCTTCAGATGAGTCTTGTGACATTTACATGTTCGTGAGAGTCTGACTTCATCCCTTGCTGTTGCCGCGCATACTTCTGGAGCTCTTGTTTCAGAGGGCCCTCCTTCAGACTTATAACAAATTGGTTGCGAAGAGTTGATTAATCATTGTCAGATCTGTCCTGTTCTGATTGGAGCTATCGGCTAAATAGCTCCTGTGTCAGCAGGAGGTAGTCTCCCATAGGTTCATCTCCCCTCTGGTTACAGTCAAAGAAGCAGTACCGAAGAGTGGGTGTTGGGGTGAGGCTGCCAAACTGGTCCTGTAATGCAGCACACAAAGAAGCAGGTGAGTTCATCTGGACTTGACTAAACAACATGGTTTTTCTTTGCACTGCCATCTAGAGCCCCCATGATGAAATCAATCTACTGCTGTTCTGCCAGTTCTAGGGATTCCATTTGTGCCCGCAACTCCCCAAAACTAACTCCACTACTCTCAGCAATACATTTGGTAACCCAGGGTGAACACATGAACCACGGCATTGCTACAGGAGTATACTGAGGTAGTGGGCCTGCCACTAAAGAACTTGCTGCCCCCTGTGCTCCATCCCCTAGCTGATCCATAGCCCCTGTGCAAGAGAATTGTGCTTGGAAAAATCCTACCGATGCTACTTGACTTTAAGAGGTGTCAAAGTTTAGCGTGAACCCCTTTTAACTCCACCCAACACTGCACACAACCCCAACACAGAAGACCAGGACAGGTAAGTAGCCTCAGGGTAAGTTTTATTGTAATTTCATGGGTTAACATGGATTTGGAACCTGTTTCCCCAATTCCCACAACAGACTGCACGATTTCCCGGAGGGGGCCGACAGCATAGAGCCTCCCCTCAGGTAGGTTACCGCAAAAGTCATGTGAAAGTAACACACTGCAAATTATTTTGATATGGCACTGCAAAAATATAGTGAAAAGCAATAACAATCTCACTCCACTGCACACTGAATTATGCTAATATGGCACTGCAACAATATAAACTCAGCAAAAAAAATAAAGTCCCCTTTTCAGGACCCTGTCTTTCAATGATAATCCAAATAATAAAATCCAAATAACTTAACAGATCTTCATTATAAAGGGATTAAACACTGTTTCCCATGCTTGTTCAATGAACCATAAACATTTAATGAACATGCACCTGTGGAACGGTTGTTAAGACACTAACAGCTTACAGACGGTAGGCAATTAAGGTCACGGTTATGAAAACATAGGACACTAAAGAGGACTTTCTACTGACTCTGAAAAACACCAAAAGAAAGATGCCCAGACCACGTGTAACAACACCTGCACAGGATCAGTACATCCGAACATCACACCTGCAGGACAGGTACAGGATGGCAAAAACAACTGCCCGAGTAACACCAGGAACGCACCGAGGCCTTTACTCTGGAGCGGGATCGATTTGGAGTTGGAGGGTCTATCATGGTCTAGGGCGGTGTGTCACAGCATCATCAGACTGAGCTTGTTGTCATTGCAGGCAATCTCAACACTGTCCATTACAGGGAAGACATCCTCTTCCCTCATGTAGTACCCTTCCTGCAGGCTCATCCTGACATGACTCTCCAGCATGACAATGCCACCAGCCATACTGCTCGTTGGCCTTGCTCTACTCTGCCAACCCCTCTAAAGGACTCTACTGCTATGGGACAAAATAGTGAGTTGGAAAGACAGACAAGACAACATGTAGAGAGGGTGGGGATAGGTTCTTAATTTCTAGGGCCCAACGAGAACCATATCCCCACAAAAATAAAATAATAAATGTCTCTGTCTGGCGAAATATCCAGATCCGCATAGTTCCCTGTCCTGGAACACGCCCGGTCTGAGACTCTGTTTGGCAACGTCACCGATGTCCCGGAACGAGAGGGAGACAGACATTAGTGGCTTTCAGTGGTGTGGTAAAGTAGCCCAGAGAGAGAAAGTGTAGTATAAGGGGAACACAGGAAGAATCACATCCCTTACTGGGCGGAGCTAAAGCTCCTAGATGTGTGTTGTACCAATGCCTCTTTGTCCTCTGTTCTCAGATCACCCCTCAGCTCCACAGCCACAGTTCATTGTCAATGCAGCCGCCCACTTCCTCACTCGAATTTGCCTGTAGGACTTCTCATCCGGCAGACACTGGTTTATTGCAATCACAGCAAACACCCAAGACATGCGAACTTTATAGGGGACCTATCCCCACGGAGAGACATTCTCAGCTCAACTCTCAGCAGCCAAACAACAGAAAACACACGGCTTTTAAAGGAAATGACAGCCAATCCCCAGCTACCTGTTTGATTAGCCAACTCTCTGCAGGTGCGTCTGATCACATCAGCCCCGCCACACACTTATTCACTAATCTGCCAATCCATTTCGTGACATAGCCCAAACTGTTTGGACGCTACAGACAGTACCGACTTCTGACGAGTCCCAAGACATTTGTAGAGCAAAAGGGAAACTCCATCATGTTCGTGGGAGTCTCATCTTTCCATAGAGGGGTTCGTTTCTAGGTGAAACCGTTCAGATGCTACAGACAATTTTGGGAGAAGACCGATTTTCGGGATGTTTCATGGTCTGACAAACACCACTCTGGCTAATGAGATTCCCTCGGGAGCGCAGACATTGACTCTAGAGGGTTTTTAAGACCTGTTTCAAGACTAAAATGGCTGCCTCTACCATATGGATGTTTGTGACTATTCACAATCTAATATATGATCACAATCGAATTTGACAACAATCCAAGATAAAACATAACCCACAATGTAGATTATTATATGTGGAAAAATATGGGCCATCATGTTATGGACTGTACATTGCATGAATAATGCACAACATTTGGTTATGTGGTATAGCCATGCTATAGCCTACCAATATACGTAACTACTGTAGTAGTTCCATCCAATGCTAGAGGGCAAGAGGGATGAAGGTGTCAACAGAACTTCATCCATGGAGCAATCCCCTGTGAAGTAATTTGGCACCCTCATGAGGAGTTTGTCAGAAGTGAAGTGCAAGGACACACACACACACACACACACACACACACACACACACACACACACACACACACACACACACACAATTTACAACCATTCTAAATGATATTTTCCCTAACCCTAAACCTAACCCTAACCTTAACCCGCAAACATGACCTTAACCCTAAGCAACAATCATTCAGCAATCAAGAAATCAATCAAACATCATCCAGGAATCCTGGACAAATACATTGGGAAACACATAAATATAAAAACAATGGAATTATTGCACATTCCAATGAACTATAAAACTATAAAATACAGGATTATTTCCTTTGAATGACTGTAAAACCCAATGAAAATGGATATGATGTTTATTGAATTTTTTTCACAGGCAAAATAGCACAAGATTGAATTGTCACCTTGTCACCAAAAATATACCCAATTACTAGAAAAAGGAGACCCTTACCTCAGAGATCATACAAAATACTACAAATACTGCAATGAAATCTATTTAAGTGAATCAACACCAAATATCAAATTACATCTACTGTTTCCCTCTCATATTCTCAATCTTTACTGTGATGATGGTACTACAATTACTGTCAGGTAATGCTTTAAACATTTATGTTCAAACTCTCAACTTTGATAACTGTTCAAATCAAATATTTACAAAAACACAATGTATGTACTTATAAGGCAGCCTAAAAGGGTCCAACGATGCCCCAAAAATACTATAAAATCAAATAAGTAGCTATCAAAACCTTGACAAAAAGCCATTGATGTATCTATTTCTTATTTATCTTCCATTGAGAAATTGAATATACCATTCTCAATAAGACATTATAACACCTCAACTAACGCTAAACGAATGAAAAAAGCCTGCACTATAGCCAGGGTTCTATAATGCCCCAAAATTACTGTACACTCAAATAAGCAAACAGGCAAATTTCCAAAGCTTGACAAAAACTCATTCACATATTTGTTTCATAATTCAGCTTCTGAGGCTGCTCTCATTTGTATAGTTAATTAAAAGCTCTCACAACTGAAACATATAAATAATTCATAGGTTATTTATGTGTAATTACCATTTTACTATGTACTTGCAAACACGTAGGAATTTAAATAATAGTAAATACTAGTACCTAGTAATGTCCCAAAGCATAAAATAAAGTGCTACCAACTTGGTAAGTCTACCTTAGTCTGATCTTAAAGTTTAATCGTAAACCCTAGCTGTGCTGTATTGTACTGTATATCAGCGGTTTACAACCTTTTCTGTTCTGGGGACCACCAAATCATCTTCAAAAGGACTACCATTTGCAGAGTCACAGAATTCTTTAACTTAAAATATCTTAGCAGTCAATTTTATCAATGAATGTAACAGATTAAAGGACTATTATTACAGATTAATGTTTGTAAAGCCTTTACACTTGTGGGAATTGGCCTATATGGATAGGGCTAAATTGAATTTTTTTTTACATAAGAAATATGGAAAGCATATGCATAACCATGGTAGCAAATATAAGGGAACAGTTTGGAGATTATGGGAAAATGATTAGACTAAAGGTAAGGAGACAACAGTTGACCTGACAAGAGACTGAATCCAATCATGACATTTTAAGTGCATTTTACATTTACCATACTTGTTGCAGCATTTGTTATTAACAACATCTGAAAATACTCTAGATACATTCAGTAACATGACAGGAATATTCGTGGAAAATTTGGGGTAGGTGCAACATAAGACAAAAAAATTACAAGGGTTTGAGTGAGAGGTCTAACTGGTGTTTCCAAGTGGCCATACACCTCTCCAAAGTTTGCACAGTTCCTAAATAATTTCAATGCACTTTTATGACTCAAAGAAGAGCTCCTAGTTGTGCCGTTGAGCCCTGCATCCCCTCCTTTTCACATTAACCCTGCAAACAAAAACTTGTCATTAGGATGTCCCCGGAACATCATGAAACGGACACCTAAAGTGGTCAGGATGTTGTGTCATGGTCCCCTGGAGGTTTTGTCTAGCTCCCGGTTTGTCCCAGGACATCCCAAATTACGTTTTTTAGGTCATTCTTGGGACGTTGTGTCATGGTCTCCTGGAGGTTTTGTCTAGTTCCCGGTTTGTCCCGGGGACATCCCCAACACAGGAGGTTGGTGGCACCTTAATTGGGGAGAATGGGTTTCCAGGTGTCTAATGCCATTCCATTTGCACCGTTCCAGCCATTATTATGAGCCGTTCCCCCCTCAGCAGCCTCCTGTTGTCCCCAAGGATGTTTTTGGTCCCCTGGAGGTTTTTGTCACTTGATGTCCCAGGTGTCCCAAACCATTAGAAGTAAAGTAATGAAATGTAATGTATAGCATGTTACTGTTCCAATTTAGGTGTTTATCGGTGTCCAAATCTGTAATTTAAGGGGCAACACAATTTGCATTGTAAAAAGTAATGTACAATTGCTTATAATACCCCTATGGTATTATGTTTGGAAGAAAAATATAAATGAATAATAATAATATAATAATAAATTGAGGACCACCTGCAGTACCCCATGTTGGTAAGCACTGCTCTATATTACTGCTCAAATATGAGTAAAAAGATTCACACCAAAAGCACTGATTATGTCAAGAGATTTTGTGCTGTAGTCCCTCATCATCTCTTACTTTGACTATAATGTCATAGACTATTATTCACAAAACATTTTCTTGGTTGCGCTCATCGTGGTTGAGGTACTTGATTAGTCGTGGTGGGAGGGGCAATTTTTTTATGCACCTCAGTCTGTGGATTCCAACCTGCTGGCGAATCTTCAGCCTGCACAACTGCATCAGTGGACGTGATTGCGCTGGAAGACAATGGCAACAGATATGGTAATACTGTATGTGACGCTTGTATATAGAAAGTACATAGCATGTGCACAAGTCATTCCAAAGAAGTGGCTGTTTGGGCAGTGTCGTGTGTGCATGCATGACATCCCCCTCATCACATCAGTAACCCCCAGCAGCCAAGGGCATAACTTTGTGTTGAATATTAGGGGGGTGTTCAGGGTCAATGGATTCAGGGTTTGACACCCTGGTGGGGGAGGGGGGGGGGCATTCTGCCCCCGAAAAAAGAAGGAAAAAAGAAATAGCTGTGAAATGGTCATTTCTGGTTAATTTTAAAGGGAAAATACATACAAAACTTTTCTGATAATTTGGACAATCACAACTGAAATACCAATCATTTCTGTATTACTTTAAACTCTTGATCTAACTAATATAATTCAGAAAGTCACTACCAAACCACTGCTTTAACTACATTTAAATGTCATAACCCATTATTCTGTTTGTGTACCCTTCACACTTTTCATCATCTAAAATATATTTTCCCCCTCCAGAAATTAGGCTAACAACATACTGGTCCATATTATCAGGCTGGTGTGTTATTTAGCAATAAGCTAAATAACCTGTAGCATAACTGATGCAGCATGCAGGCTGGCTGCAGCATACTGGCATTTGTGCATTTAGCCAGACCAGTGCTTCCCAAACTTTAGTTAAGTTGGTTCTAGAAGTATTCTAAGGATGATTATTAGGTTGCATAAACATGATTAGTGCTATCCCCCCAGAATTTTGGCCTTCACATTTGTTTTTTGAACATTAATAAGGAGGATAGACTTTCGCTGCTGGTCAGAGTCTGAGAGACAGGCAGGGCAAGCTGCACTGAGAGAAACAGGGTTGCTTGAGCCTACTGCCTGAGGTTCAGATAATTATTTAAAAGGTTGACAATACTTCCACAGTTGTCATTGAGCTCTCAAAATTGATCCCAATATAACCGTTACCAACTACCACTTGTTTTGAAAACTAGCATTCACATGTGAGATGCGCATCACTTCGCAATACAAACCTTCCCCATTTGACAAAATATAATTGTCGATATAATTATTTTTCGTGCTTATGAATTTACCATAACATTTGACTGTACTAATTTATTTGTTATAAGTTAGCTCACAGTTTTGAGGGTTTGCTAAGAAGAGAGAGATGAGAGAGAGAAAGAGAGGAGATATTGCACGTTTCTCTGTTCTCCTTACAAGCCTTGCTCAACTTTCTTCCCTTCTGAGGATCGGGCCAAACCAAAAGCATAATTGGTGGTGGGGGGATCCAATCATAAAATGAAGAATTGAGGAACACTGTGCTGTAAAGCCACAGAAAGCCAGTAGCTACCTGACACTTTACGGTGGGAAAATTATTTTGAATCAATCAAATTCATTATGGTATATTATTGAGGTGTTATATAGACCTGTCACTAATATTGTTGGAGCCATGACCTCCCCATACCCCTCACAAGTTTTTATTTATCTAGGCAAGTCAGTTATGAACACATTCTTATTTACAATGACGGCCTACACAAGCCAAACCCTCCCTGTCCCGGACGATGCTGGGCCAATTGTGCACTGCCCGATGGGCCTCCCAATCACAGCCAGTTGTGATACAGCCCAGGATCAAACCCAGGTCTGTAGTGACACCTCTAGCACTGCGATACAGTGCCTTAGACCACAGTGCCACTCGGTCCCTTATGAGCCTGCCAGCAGCTGCTAGCTAGACATTAGCTCTGGGATCCAGGTCAAGGCACCACTGTAACAGGCTGGTATGAACCCTGCTTATTAGCCACGCATACAGTCCTGCTATACCAAAATGCTACCTTATGTTGTGTAGTATGTGTAGGTGTGTCTGTACAGTATGTGTGCATGACACTCACTTGCTTTCTCTTTGATGACTTCCCAGTCCTCCAAGCTATCTAGGTGCTCAGTAAGTCTGGAGCAGAGTTTCACATGGCCAACGTAATTCAGGAGTACATCTATGATGGGTCCTGCCCAGCGAGTAGAGATTATCTCACAGAACTAATGATGGAAACACAAAAAGCAATGATAGGCTATGGTATATTGTATTTTTTAGTCTCTACTTTACAAGAAGTGTCCCAAATACCTATGTCCTAACATGACAGCATAACAATTATAGGCGATTATAGTGTAGGTAAACATTATTACATAGTAAATCAAAAAAACATTTCTTACCACAGGACACTTCAATGAGTGACTATAAAGGAAAATAAAAAAAATGGATCTCTGTTTCTGCATAGATCTGATCATTTATTGACGGTACATATTATGAAACAGACTGCTCCTTTTTCTTTATTTCAACCCGGTGAAGTGTCCTGGGGTAAGGAATGTTTTTGGGATTTTCAAGTCCCTCAGTCTAGGAACTGATTACCTTTTTTGTTCAAGCTGGGCTAAAGCGCGTTTGGATACACTTTCTTTCCATTGGTACATAGTACTTACAATTGTTGCTGACAGCATACCACCCTGCATCCCACTGCTGGCTTGCCTCTGAAGCTAAGCAGTGTTGGTCCTGGATGGGAGACCAGATGCTGCTGGAAATGGTGGACCAGTAGGGGGCACTCTTGCCTCCGGTCTTAAGATCGAATCCCAGGGCAGTGAATGGGCCATTTCTCTGCTCAGAGTGCTGTCTTTTGGATGGGATGTTAAACCGGTGACCTGACTCTCTATGGTCATTAAAAATCCCCCTTATTGCAAGAGTAAGGGTGTTAAAGCTGGTCTCCTGGCTAAATTTCCATTTTGGCCACCTAATAATCCCCCTCATTCTTAATTGGCATTATATTTAGAATGTATGTAAATATATTACACAGATGCACATACCAAACATTTCATTGTTATTTTGTTTACCTGAACAGGTTCCCCAGTACTTCTGCATGTATTGGTATTGTAGCGCAAGTCATCCCTCTCAGAGGTCTCCTGATGTGGTGGGTGTGGACCACTGCCATAAGTGCAACTAAAACAGGAAAGGGCGTCGCAGCCATTGTCCATCAGATACTTCAGCATAGACAGGTACTTCATACCGAATATGAGGGTGGCCGGGAATGAGGTGGGGTGAGTGGGTACGTAGGCGTTGACATTGGCACCGTGCTCCACCAGCAAAGTGACCAATTCAATACTACCCTGCCTCAATGCTACCAGTAGCGGGTTGAAGGTGTCCAGGTTTGGGATGGCGCCGGCTTCTAGAAGCATGGTGGTTGCCTCCACGTTGCCGTTGGCGACGGCGAAGTAGAGAGTCGTGCTACGATGGTCCTCGTACATCATGGAGCGGTCATCTGACAGCATGGCGTTGACGTCGTAGCCGGCCTCAATCAGGACCTCCACAACTGCGTCCCTGTTGCACTCTGCGGCCAGGTGGAGGGGACTGACTCCACTGCGATTCACTCTGTACTTGCTGGTGACTTTGATCAGCAATGACACAATACTGAAAAAGAAAACCACACAGAGGGAATTAGTGGGTGCCCAGAGTGGAAGATTAGTGTTAGGGTTAAAACATTCCCTTAAAACGTACGTAAAGTTCCCATTTTTTTCAGAAATCACAGTTAAAGTATTCCAAGATGGAGAATTCCCTCCCTGGTTACTACCCTTCTGATAGCGGGAATCCTCCAACCGGAATCCTCCAACCGGAATCCTCCAACCGGAGTCCTCCAACCGGAATTCTCCAACCGGAATCCGAGGAATCCAAGTCTCCACAAGAAATACCGCAACAGGACTCAAGGCATACAGTACACATTCTATTCTGAAAAATAACATTTCTTCACAGCTTTGTTGTGGTGTGTCTAGAATATGTGTCACAGTTCTGACTAATCCTAGCATTTTGCTTTGTGTACTTTACGAACTGAAAGATTACAGTAGCATTTTCCTTGGTTGATAGTCCCTTTCTAACTTATGTTCCTTTCAGTTTAGGTGCGGAGAAAGGTGCATGTGAGATGTAAGTCTGTGGAGTTGGAAACAGAAACTAGAACAGCGGCGATCGGTGCTGTTTAAGATGAGGGAGGACAATATATATTAATTTATGAGCATGGCCTTATTTCTTTTACAGCATATAGGATGACTGTCATTCATATTCCATTTATCCAGCTCAATGCAATATCGATTAGGTTTAGGCTACTATATATAGGATACTCACATTTTCCCTGTACCCATCATGAGGTTTCTACAACCTAGCCTATGAATTAAAGTTTGTAACGTAGGTGAACAGGTCAAGAGAATTTTTAGTAATCAAGGAGACAGACATTGACACATTCAATACCGCCTTGCACATTCTTGTCTCCATCTATCTGATCTATGGTGTAATCATTAGTCCAACAGTTGCAATGAGTTTCTATTGGACAATTCAGGTATGTTTATCCCCATTTCTAAAAGTGGCAGTAATAAAGCCTCTTGAAAAAGCCAAACCTTTACCTGGAAAATGTAAAAAAACTATCGGCCTATATCGAATCTCCCATTACTCCCAAAAAAATGAAAAGCTGTTGCGCAGCAACTCACTGCCTTCCTGAAGACAAATAATGTATACGTATTGTTTTCACTATATATTTTACCTCTTGGTGATGTCATTCGGAAACACAATGTCAACTTTCACTGCTATGTGGACGACACACAGCTGTACATTTAAATTAAATTGCCTAAACTGAAAGCCTGTGTTTCAGACATTAGGAAGTGGATGACGGCAAAGGTTTTACGTTTAAACTCAGACAAAACAGAGATGCTAGTTCTAGGTCCCAAGAAACAAAGAGATCTGCTGTTGGATCTGACAATTAATCTTGATGGTTGTACAGTTGTCTCAAATAAAACTGTGAAGGACCTCAGAATTATTCTGGACCCTGATCTCTCTTTTGACAAACATATCAAGAATATTTCAAGGGCAGCTTTTTTCCATATTCTTAACATTGTAAAATCAGAAACTTTTTGTCCAAAAATTATTCAGAAAAACTAATCCATGCTTTTGTCACTTCTAGATTAGACTACTGCAATGCTTTACTCTCCGGTGACCCGAATAAAGCACTAAATAAACTTCAGTTAGTGCTAAACACGGCTGCTAGAATCCTGCCTATTTTATTATCATATTACTCAAGTGCTAGCCTCTCTACATTGGCTTCCTGTTAAGGCTAGGGCTGACTTCAAGGTTTGTTGCTAACCTACAAAGCATTACAATGGGCTAGCTCCTACCTGTCTCTCCGATTTGGTCCTGCCATACATAGAACAGCTGGAGGCAGGGCTTTCTCCAATAGAGCTCAATTTTTATGGAAAAATTCTGCCTATCCATGTGAGAGACGTAGACTCGGTCTTGACCTTTAAGTCATTACTGAAGACTCATCTCTTCAGTAGGTCCTATGATTGAGTGCAGTCTGGCCCAGGAGTGCGAAGGTGAACGGCAAGGTTCCTCTAGGTTTCTCCCTAGGTTCTCGCCTTTCTAAGGAGTTTTTCCTAGCCACCGTGCTTCTACATCTGCATTGCTTGCTGCTTGGGGTTTTAGGCTGGGTTTCAGTATAGCACTTTGTGACTTCTGCTGATGTAAAAAGGGCTTTATAAAAACATTTGATTGATTGATTGACCTACGGTAGCTACAGGACAGCAGCTTAAGTTCAAAGCTACAGTCTGGGATCTGGGAATTATGGTAATTCCAATTATTGAACCACTGATTCTATTCTTGGATAATATAATGTATACATGTACACCAAAATAATTATTTATCATGCCTCATTTTAGGAGCATCAGGTGGTGACAGAGGTCTCAGCAGAGTTAGGCAGCCAGGCGAGAGAAGTCTGTGGCAGAGGTGAGGTGCATTTTTGCAGATACAACACTTTATTCTCTCTGTCCAGCAAACACTGGACAAGCCATATGCTATTTTAAGGCAGTCTGACAAACCTCCAAAGTTGATTTCCAAACTGTGTCAAGGGTTGATAGGGGCTTTTCCCGATGACACAAAACATGTAAAACTAAAATGTGAAGAAGACCTGGTGATGAATGGATATAGATATGTTAGAATGCCCAGTCATGTTTATATAATCTCAGACATAAATTAATGCAGTTTAAGACCATCCATAGAACCTACTATATGCCAGTGAAACAGAATATCATGCACTCATAAATGGTATTATTCTGCTGGAGGTGTAAAGCTCAAAAGGGGAAATTTACATTTTAGCAGACGCTCTTATCCAGAGCGACTTACAGTAGTGAATGCATACATTTCATACATTTTTTTTTTTTTTGTACTGGCCCCCCATGGGAATCGTACCCACAACCCTGGCATCGCACACACCATGCTGGCATTGCAAACACCATGCTCTACCAACTGAGCCACAGGGAAGTCAGGACAGCAGCTTCCAATTAATATTTGCATATGTTGTGGTCTTGTGAAGGCTGGCTGAATTCTGGCAAAGAGTATGTACTTTTATCTCAGCATGTCTACAGATTCTCCCTTGTCCCTGTTTTTGTTTGCTTGGAAATGTTTATACTGGAAACCGTTATCAGAAGAAACTGTGTAACCTAGCATTTTATATGGGCTCCCGAGTGGCGCAGCGGTCTAAGGTACTGCATCTCAGTGCTAGTAGGCGTCATTATAGACCCTGGTTCAATTCCAGGCTGTATCACAAACAGCTGTGATTGGGAGTCCCATAGGGCAGAACACAATTGGCCCAGCGTCGTCTGGGTTAGGTTTTGGCCGGCGTAGGCAGTCATTGTAAATAAGAATTTGTCCTGAACTGACTTTCCTAGTTAAATAAATAAATAAAATAGTGGCTAATAAATGCATTGCCATTAATTGGAAGGTTGATTTTCCTCCCACAATGTATGGAATAAATTTAAAGTTATATACAGTATCATTAGATTTGTTTTAAGATTAAGGATACACTGTGCAACTTTCATAAGGTCTGGATGCCTTATATGGAATACTGTATTGTATTGAAAACATGCCCACGTCAGGGGAGATTTAGATAATCCCTAGCTGCTGGGCTGCTCAGTCCTTACTGTTGTCACTCTGGCACACCTGAAGTCGTTAATGAATGTTTCACTAAGATCCTAAAGCTGAGTGGGGTGTGTTGGGTTCGGGCGCTACAGGGTCGTGGACCCCTAGGGGCAGGATGGGGTGACCCAGCTATATTGTGTGCAAGTAAAATGAGCTCTACAGTACTATTAGGCTTATGATATGAATTCTGTGGAGGGTGTACTGTGTCTGTGTGTTAGGAAGTTGTGTTGGGGAGAAAGTTGAGTTATTGACAAGACTGGTGGGGGTCCCGTGTGCAGTTAGCTCTGGCTGGCTGGGCCGTCTGACTGAAATTTGATATAGAGGATGTCTTAAAGACAATCAAAAGTTGTCTTTGTACTTTATTTGTAAGAGTTGTTAATTTGTTGGGCTACTGGTTAAAGGGTCAACACAATATTGATTATTGAATTATCATGGATCTAGTTCAGTCTTATCAATCACTTAAACATATTAAAAAATATCTTACCTAGCTTAATGACTGTGGGAATTTTTGCTTATTTTTGTTGTTCTAAATAGAGACGGCTAAAAGGGCCATTGTGTAGAAATGCAGGAAATGTGCTTAAGATGTCTGAAAAAAATGGGAGTCCCAGTCCCCCTCCCAAGTTATGTCCCCTTCTGAAAATGGCACTGCTGGGTGATTTAAACTTCTATGGGCTACGTGGGACGCTAGCGTCCCACCTGCGGGACACAGCCAGTGAAAAATCAGGGCGGCAAATTCAAAAAAACCAAAATGTCATAATTCAACTTTCTCAAACATACAACTATTTTACACCATTTTAAAGATACACTTCTCCTTGATGTAACCACATTGTCCGATTTCAAAAAGGCTTTACAGTGAAAGCAAAACATTAGATTATGTGAGGAGAGTACATAGACAAAAATAATCACACAGCCATTTTCCAAGCAAGAACATGTGTCAATAAAACCCCAAACACAGCTAAATGAAGCACTAACCTTTGACGATCTTCATCAGATGACACGCCTAGGACATTATGTTACACAATACATGTATGTTTTGTTCGATTAAGTTCATATTTATATCCAAAAACCCCATTTTACATTGGCGGGTGATGTTCAGAAAATGTCTTCCAACCAAAACTACCGGTGAATCAGCACATCAATTTACAAAAATACTCATCATAAACGTTGACAAAATATAAAACAATTATTTAAAGAATTATAGATAGACTACTCCTGGATGCAACCGCTGTGTCAGATTTTAAAATAGCTTTACGGAGAAAGCACATTTTTCAATATTCTGAGTACATAGCTCAGCCATCACAGTGAGCTATACAGACACCCGCCAAGTTCGGGGCAACCTAAACTCAGAATTAGTATTAGAAATATTGTCTTATCTTTGCTGGTCTTCATCAGAATGCACTCCCAGGACAGCTACTTCCACAAGAAATGTTGTTTTTGTTCAAAATACTCCATAGTTATGTCCAAATACCTCCGTTTTGTTCGTGTGTACAGATCACTTATCCAAAGGCATAACGCGTGAGCGCGGAACCAGAGACGAAAAGTCAAAATGTTCCATTACCGTACTTAGAAGCATGTCAAACGCTGTTTAAAATCAATCTTTATGGCATTTTTAACGTAAAATTGCGATAATATTCCAACCGGACAATAGCATATTCATTCAAGAAGAAAAAGAAGGAACGGCGCGCTCGCGGGACCGAGCATATCCAATCCCTTTGTTGCCAGGCAGACCACTCAGTAACTGAACTCCTATTATCTGCCCAGTGACAGGAGAATGCTCAAACCACTTTCTGAAGGCTGTTGACAGTGGAAGCCTTAGGAAGTGCAACGTCACCCCACAGACACTGTAGTTTCGATAGAGAATCAAAAGAAGAACTACAATTCTCAGACTTTCCACTTCCTGCTTGGATTTTTCTCAGGTTTTTGCCTGCCATATGAGTTCTGTTATACTCACAGACACCATTCAAACAGTTTTAGAAACTTCAGAGTGTTTTCTATCCAAATCTAATAATAATCATACTAATAATATGCATATTCTAGTTTCTAGGCCAGAGTAGTAACCTGTTTAAATTGGGTATGTTTTTCATCCGGCCGTGAAAATACTGCCCCCTACACCCCAACAGGTTAAAAAGTCTCTTCTGTGCAGATGGTCAGGGGCTGGAACATAATTATAATAACTTGTACACTGCAAATTAACCGCAAGTAAGCACAAACAGATTACATAGTACAATAATGTTATCATTTCAAAGCTTGATTAAATTGAGACACCATTATGTATCTCTATTGATTTGAATTCCTGGTGAGTTTACAATATTTTTAGTCCAACAACGAATCTAATAACAAAGAAATAACATCGCTCGCTATTTTAAGCTAACTTGAGTTCAAATGGCGCTTCTGGGAAGTACACCTAGTTTCCTGAAATGAGTCACATTTTAGAAATTATATTTACTTTTGATACTTAAGTATATTTAACACCAAATATTTGTAGACTTTTACTCAAGTAGTTTTTTACCTTGTGACTTTCACTTTTACTTGAGGCATTTTCTATGGTATCCTAACTTTTACTCAAGTATGGTAATTTGATACTTTTTCCACCACTGCTTATGTAAACAAATCCAAACAGCTGTGCTGCTGGGCAGGTCGGTCTCACTGTCTGTGTGTTCTGGATAGACCTCAAACAACTCCGATGTTTATCCCATGTTAGTGGGCACTGTAGAAATCAAAAGCCAACCTTCATGTAAGTCATCGAGAACTCTTGTACACAAAACTATGTTTTGGACGATACTGACTTTATGACTGGAATAAATGTTTCTGACTAGTTGTGATGCTACGGGGGACCAGTACGGAGAAAAATTTTTTATGAAATGTATGCATTCACTGCTGTAAGTCGCTCTGGATAAGAGCGTCTGCTAAATGACTAAAATGTAATGTAAAAATGTTTTCAACAAGAGAAGTTAGTTCTAGAGTTCAGTTCTGCTTTAAGGGTGCTGTGCATTGATATTTGTAGTATTCCCATGTATCAAGGTATTGTAAGATAATTGTAGGTACCCATCAGCTCCTCGTTGGGCAGCAATATGTAGTGGCAGAAGTCCTTTATTGCCCGCTTTGTTGGCATCAGCATCCTGAGAAAGAAGAAGCTCCACAATGTCCTTATGGCCGTTCTTAGCTGCTTCATACAGAGCGGTGGCCCCATCACTTGCCTCACTGTTGATATCAGCACCTAGAACATATTCAGTGCAACTGACAGTTAGAAAAGTCAACAATCGATCCATAGTAAGAGCTCCATGACAGTTTTATGTGATCTGCGCCCTTTGGCCGATCTGCAAGGCATTCCTAGTCGATCACCAAACATGTCTGTAAAAACCCAACGATAAAGGCTGTGATAAAGACTTGTGCTCTCTTTTTTTCTTGCTGTTGACAGTAGGTGTACTTGATTCAGAAGCCCTGCGCACCGGATAAGCAAAGTGCTCCCATTATTAGCAGCTCGTCATGTCTCTTTTAATATCAAGGAATATTTCACTTTTTCTGGTCATAGAAATAACATGAATTTGTGTATGAGGCAGATGCGGTGCGACTCGAGTTTTTCCATCTGGTAGAAGATGGTGTCCCCTCTCTCTGGTCAGTCTCACCAGAAGAAAGGAAGGAGAGAGCAGGGACCGTGAGAGGTGGACTCTCTGCTGCTCTCTCCCTCCCTCTGTTGATACTAATGCCGTGTTCAAAACAACTGGGAACTGGGAAATCTCTGACTTACATCTTCAGTGCGTTCAAGACAACTGGGATATCGGGAAAAAATGAGATGTGACTGTGAAAAATCGTTTTGAACGGTCATCCAACTCGGAATTCCAAGTCGGAAACTCAAGCATCTTTCTAGGCCTCTGATCACTGACGTAATGATTTGACCTTGTTTTTTTCCCGGGTTCCCAGTTGTCTTGAAAGCACCATTACCATCAGAAGCAGATACCATCAGTCCAGTAAAATAAAAAATGTACTTATTTGCTAATTATTTCAATTCATGCTCAGCTGTGCCTCGTAAGTGCTACAGCAACTGATCGATTTAGTAATCAAAGCTCGAGTTTTGAAATATAATATGGTCTGAGAAGAACAATATTGGCATGCCAGGCATGTTGTAGCTAATATGCTGTGATCATGCATTAGGCCCACTGCACAAACCTCAATATTACAGAATAATTGTTTTTCTAGGTTAATGTTACATTTTTTAAGTCATGAAAAAAATCTGAGTGGTAGATCTATGCTTGCTTATTGACTGCGAAAGTAATCTTGACTCAGAAAAGGTTGGTGACCGCTGGCCTACAGAGTTCACCCATTTTTCCAGGGGAAAGACATACCGTGTTTAATGAGAAATCGAAGTGTTTCCTTGTGTCCACTCTGGGCTGCAGTAAACAGGGGCGCGATACCGTACATGTTGGTTGGGCTGAGCTTCGCCCCGGCCTGGACCAAGATCTCACAGATCTCCACGTTGTTGCGGCTCACAGCCTCCTGGAGAGCTGTACAGCCCTGAATGCAGTGTTTGTTCACTACAGCACCGTGATTCAGAAGCATGACCACAATCTCAGCATTACCACTTTCACAAGCTGTGGAATACAGTCAAAGATGAAGTTAAATGGAAGAAATCCCAGACTTTGTATGTCATGGAAGACAGTGTTTCCTAAACAAGGGTTTGGGGGTATTCCCAGTGTATGCAAGACAGCTTAGAATGGTATTGGAAGAGGCATTCTGTAATGGCAGATTTTGAGGGTAGCTGTATTTCTCATATCAAGCCATCCCTGTCCCCCCATATACCTTTCCTTTCTAATGAAGTGTGCACTTGTTCACTAGTATTCCCCACAAATGCAAAAGCATTAGATCGGTGTAGGCTTGGGCTGGAGGAATTCTTGTATCAGTAGTTTTCTTTCAAATCCATGAAGGGCAAGTTTTTCATTCAGTTTTTTCTCACGGTGTGCTGATCTTGCAGCCCAACACATCATTTTATTATCAGTCAAGTAGCCTATGACTTAGAATGCTTAAAATAAAAGGATAATTACAAAGAGATAGGCAGATAATCTAGGTCTTAGTCGGGCTCTAAGGCAAATGTGTTACCTTTGTAGAGTGGGGTCTCTCGGTCCTTGTTGGCGAGGTCTGGGTCAGCCCCCTTCTCCAGAAGCATCTCTACACAGGCCACCTTTTCCCTGTACACCGCCAAGATGAGAGCAGTCTGGCCTTTCAGGTCACACTTGTTAATCATACTAGGTTGAGCTTGAAGGGTGAAAAGAAGAACACATGAGATAAAAATTAGACTAGGCTATACTTTATTTTAGTCTGCTACTTAGCTGGGTGTTAATTGGTAAAATTGTAAAATACTTGGTAATTACGTGGTAAAAGGGATGTTCCATTTGGTATGGACTGCTGTTGTGCTCAATTGTTCAATTATTTGACGTGAGATGAGAAAATATAAATTGCCTTCAAGCCACATTTTAAAAAGTATAATAAATCTATGTAATATAGCCTACACCATCACAACAAATCCATTATTTATTTTAGACAGATCTAAACAAACATGATATGAAGAAAGTGTAGTCTATTTCAGAAGAACAGAATAGCATACTCAGTTGTCCTGATGTTAGGCCCTGATGTGGCTATGCCATATGGCTGTGGGCTACACTAGTTCAGTTAGCAGACACGATTTGCTTAGAATTCCGTGGCATTGTTTCATATTATTTTATAGTATTAGTATTATTATTACAACAGCTGGTGCACAGAATCTAAGGAAGTCTCTAGATTTTGCTCGCCTGAAGTAGAGTATATTGTGATAAATTACAGGCCACACTACTTGCCTAGAGAGTTTTCAGCTATACTTCTCGTGGCTGTTTATTTACCACCACAGACAGATGCCGGCACTAAGACCGCACTCAGCCAGCTGTATAAGGAAATAAGCAAACAGGAAACCACTCACCCAGAGGCGGCGCTCCCAGTGGCCGGAGACTTTAATGCAGGGAAACTTAAATCAGTTCTACCAAATCTCTATCAACATGTTAAATGTGCAACCACAGAGGGAAGAAAATTCTAGATCACCTGTACTCCACACACAGAGACGAGTACAAAGCTCTCCCTCGCCCTCCATTTGGTAAATCCGACCACAACTCTATCATTCTGATTCCTGCTTACAAGCAAAAATGAAAGCAGGAAGCACCAGTGACTCGGTCTATTAAAAAAGTGGTCAGATGAAGCAGACGCTAAACTACAGGACTGTTTTGCTATCACAGACTGGAACATGTTCCGGGATTCTTCCGATGACATTGAGGAATACACCACATCAGTCACTGGCTTTATCAATAAGTGCATTGACGACATCGTCCCCACAGTGACTGTACATACATACCCCAACCAGAAGCCATGGATTACAGGCAACATTCGCACTGAGCTCAAGGGTAGAGCTGCCGCTTTCAAGGTGCGGGACTCTAACCCGGAAGCTTACAAGAAAACCCGCTATGCCCTGCGACGAACCATCAAACAGGCAAATCGTCAATACAGGGCTAAGATTGAATCATTCTACACCGGCTCCGACGCTCGTCGGATGTGGCAGGGTTCGCAAACTATTACAGACTACAAAGGGAAGCACAGCCGCGAGCTGCCCACTGACACGAGCCTACCAGACGAGCTAAATCACTTCTATGCTCGCTTCGAGGCAAGCAACACTGAGGCATGCATGAGAGCATCAGCTGTTCCGGACGACTGTGTGATCACGCTCTCCGTAGCCGACGTGAGTAAGACCTTTAAACAGGTCAACATTCACAAGGCTGCGGGGCCAGATGGATTACCAGGACGTGTGCTCCGGGCATGTGCTGACCAACTGGTAGGTGTCTTCACTGACATTTTCAACATGTCCTTGATTGAGTCTGTAATACCAACATGCTTCAAGCAGACCACCGTAGTCCCTGTGCCCAAGAACAAAGGCAACCTGCCTAAATGACTACAGACCCGTAGCACTCACGTCCGTAGCCATGAAGTGCTTTGAAAGGCTGGTAATGGCTCACATCAACACCATTATCCAAGAAACCCTAGACCCACTGTAATTTGCAAACTGCCCAAACAGATCCACAGATGATGCAAGCTCTATTGCACTCCACACTGCCCTTTCCAACGTGGACAAAAGGAACACGTATGTGAGAATGCTATTCATTGACTACAGCTCAGCGTTCAACACCATAGTACCCTCAAAGCTCATCACTAAGCTAAGGAACCTGGGACTAAACACATCCCTCTGCAACTGGATCCTGGACTTCCTGACGGGCTGCCCCCAGGTGGTGAGGGTAGGTAGCAACACATCTGCCATGCTGATCCTCAACACTGGAGCTCCCCAGGGGTGCGTGCTCAGTCCCCTCCTGCACTCCCTGTTAACCCACGACTGCATGGCCAGGCACGACTTCAACACCATCATTAAGTTTGCTGACGACACAACAGTGGTAGGCCTGATCACCAACAACGGCGAGACAGCGTATAGGGAGGAGGTCAGAGACCTGGCCAGGTGGTGTCAGAATAACAACCTATCCCTCAACGTAACCAAGACTAAGGAGATGATTGTGGACTACAGGAAAAGGAAAGGAGCACCGAGCACATCCCCATTCTCATCGACGGGGCTGTAGTGGAGCAGGTTGAGAGCTTCAAATTCCTTGGTGTCCACATCAACAACAAATTAGAATTGTCCAAACACACCAAGACAGTCGTGAAGAGGGCACGACAAAGCCTATTCCCCCTCAGGAAACTAAAAATATTTGTCATGGGTCCTGAGATCCTCAAAAGGTTCTACAGCTGCAACATCGAGAGCATCCTGACCGGTTGCATCACTGCCTGGTACGGCAATTGCTCGGCCTCCGACTGCAAGGCACTTCAGAGGGTAGTGCGTACGGCCCAGTACATCACTGGGGCAAAGCTGCCTGCCATCCAGGACCTCTACACTAGGCGGTGTCAGAGGAAGGCCCTGAAAATTGTCAAAGACCCCATCCACCCCAGTCATAGACTGTTCTCTCTACTACCGCATGGCAAGCGGTACCGGAGTGACAAATCTAGGTCAAAAAGGCTTCTCAACAGTTTTTACCCCCAAGCCATAAGACTCCTGAACAGGTAACCAAATGGTTACCCGGACTATTTGCATTTTTCTTCGCACTATTGGTTAGAGCCTGTAAGTAAGCATTTCACTGTAAGGTCTACACCTGTTGTATTCGGTGCACGTGACAAATAAACTTTGATTTGATTAAGAATACAATTGAACATAGCTGAATAAAATATCAAATCAAATCAAATTTATTTTTATATAGCCCTTCGTACATCAGCTGATATTCTCAAAGTGCTGTACAGAAACGCAGCCTAAAACCCCAAACAGCAAGCAAAGCATGTGAAAGAAGCACGGTGGCTAGGAAAAACTCCCTAGGAAAAACTCCCTAGAAAGGCCAAAAACCTAGGAAGAAACCTAGAGAGGAACCAGGCTATGAGGGGTGGCCAGTCCTCTTCTGGCTGTGCAGGGTGGATATTATAACAGAACATGGTCAAAATGTTAAAATGTTCATAAATGACCAGCATGGTCAAATAATAATAATCATAGTAGTTGTCGAGGGTGCAACAAGCACGTCCGGTGAACAGGTCAGGGTTCCATAGCCGCAGGCAGAACAGTTGAAACTGGAGCAGCAGCACGGCCAGGTGGACTGGGGACAGCAAGGAGTCATCATACCAGGTAGTCCTGAGGCATGGTCCTAGGGCTCAGGTCCTCCGAGAGAAAGACAGAAAGAGAGAAAGAGAGAATTAGAGAGAGCATATTTAAATACACACAGGACACCGGATAAGACAAGAGAAATACTCCAGATGTAACAGACTGACCCTAGCCCCCCGACACATAAACTACTGCAGCATAAATACTGGAGGCTGAGACAGGAGGGATCAGAAGACACTGTGGCCCCATCCGATGATACCCCGGGACAGGGCCAAACAGGCAGGATATAACCCCACCCACTTTGCCAAAGCACAGCCCCCACACCACTAGAGGGATGTCTCCAACCACCAACTTACCGTCCTAAGACAAGGCCGAGTATAGCCCACAACGATCTCCGCCATGGCACAACCCAAGGGGGGGGGGGGGGGGGGCGCCAACCCAGACAGGAAGACCACGTCAGTGACTCAACCCACTCAAGTGACGCACCCCTCCCATGGACGGCATGGAAGAACACCAGTAGGCCAGTGACTCAGCCTCTGTAAAAGGGTTAGAGGCAGAGAATCCCAGTGGAAAGAGGGGAACCGGCAAGGCAGAGACAGCAAGGGCGGTTCGTTGCTCCAGCCTTTCCGTTCACCTTCACACTCCTGGGCCAGACTATACTTAATCATAGGACCTACTGAAGAGATAAGTCTTCAGTAAAGACTTAAAGGTTGAGACTGAGTCTGCGTCTCTCACATTGGTAGGCAGACCATTCCATAAAAATGGAGCTCTATAGGAGAAAGCCCTACCTCCAGCCGTTTGCTTAGAAATTCTAGGGACAATTAGGAGGCCTGCGTCTTGTGACCGTAGCGTACGTGTAGGTATGTACGGCAGGACCAAATCGGAAAGATAGGTAGGAGCAAGCCCATGTAATGCTTTGTAGGTTAGCAGTAAAACCTTGAAATCAGCCCTTGCCTTAACAGGAAGCCAGTGTAGGGAGGCTAACACTGGAGTAATATGATCAAATTTTTTGGTTCTAGTCAGGATTCTAGCAGCCGTATTTAGCACTAACTGAAGTTTATTTAGTGCTTTATCCGGGTAGCCGGAAAGTAGAGCATTGCAGTAGTCCAGCCTAGAAGTAACAAAAGCATGGATTAATTTTTCTGCGTCATTTTTGGACAGAAAATTTCTGATTTTTGCAATGTTACGTAGATGGAAAAAAGCTGTCCTTGAAACAGTCTTGATATGTTCTTCAAAAGAGAGATCAGGGTCCAGAGTAACGCCGAGGTCCTTCACAGTTTTATTTGAGACGACTGTACAACCATCCAGATTAATTGTCAGATTCAACAGAAGATCTCTTTGTTTCTTGGGACCTAGAACAAGCATCTCTGTTTTGTCCGAGTTTAAAAGTAGAAAGTTTGCAGCCATCCACTTCTTTATGTCTGAAACACAGGCTTCTAGCGAGGGCAATTTTGGGGCTTCACCATGTTTCATTGAAATGTACAGCTGTGTGTCGTCTGCATAGCAGTGAAATTTAACATTATGTTTTCGAATGACATCCCCAAGAGGTAAAATATATAGTGAAAACAATAGTGGTCCTAAAACGGAACCTTGAGGAACACCGAAATTTACAATTGATTTGTCAGAGGACAAACCATTCACAGAGACAAACTGATATCTTTCCGACAGATAAGATCTAAACCAGGCCAGAACTTGTCCATGTAGACCAATTTGGGTTTCCAATCTCTCCAAAAGAATGTGGTGATCGATGGTATCAAAAGCGGCACTAAGATCTAGGAGCACGAGGACAGATGCAGAGCCTCGGTCTGACGTCATTAAAAGGTCATTTACCACCTTCACAAGTGCAGTCTCAGTGCTATGATGGGGTCTAAAACCAGACTGAAGCGTTTCGTATACATTGTTTGTCTTCAGGAAGGCAGTCAGTTGCTGTGCAACAGCTTTTTCTAAAATTTTGGAGAGGAATGGAAGATTCGATATAGGCCGATAGTTTTTTATAATTTCTGGATCAAGATTCGGCTTTTTCAAGAGAGGCTTTATTACTGCCACTTTTAGTGAGCTTGGTACACATCCGGTGGATAGAGAGCCGTTTATTATGTTCAACATAGGAGGGCCAAGCACAGGAAGCAGCTCTTTCAGTAGTTTAGTTGGAATAGGGTCCAGTATGCAGCTTGAGGGTTTGGAGGCCATGATTATTTTCATCATTGCGTCAAGAGATATAGTACTAAAACACTTAAGTATCTCCCTTGATCCTAGGTCCTGGCAGAGTTGTGCAGACTCAGGACAATGGAGCTTTGGAGGAATACCCAGATTTAAAGAGGAGTCTGTAATTTGCTTTCTAATGATCATGATCTTTTCCTCAAAGAAGTTCATAAATGTATTACTGCTGAAGTGAAAGCCATCCTCCATTTGCGAAGGCTGCTTTTTAGTTAGCTTTGCGACAGTATCAAAAAGAAATTTCGGATTGTTCTTATTTTCCTCAATTAAGTTGGAAAAATAGGATGATCGAGCAGCAGTAAGGGCTCTTCGATACTGCACGGTACTGTCTTTCCAAGCTAGTCGGAAGACTTCCAGTTTGGTGTGGCGCCATTTCCGTTCCAATTTTCTGGAAGCTTGCTTCAGAGCTCGTGTATTTTCTGTATACCAGGGAGCTAGTTTCTTATGACAGATGTTTTTAGTTTTTAGGGGTGCAACTGCATCTAGGGTATTGCGCAAGGTTAAATTGAGTTCCTCGGTTAGGTGGTTAACTGATTTTTGTCCTCTGACGTCCTTGGGTAGGCAGAGGCAGTCTGGAAGGGCATCAAGGAATCTTTGGGTTGTCTGAGAATTTATAGCACGACTTTTAATGCTCCTTGGTTGGGGTCTGAGCAGATTATTTGTTGCAATTGCAAACGTAATAAAATGGTGGTCCGATAGTCCAGGATTATGAGGAAAAACATTTAGATCCACAACATTTATTCCATGGGACAAAACTAGGTCCAGAGTATGACTGTGGCAGTGAGTAGGTCCAGAGACATGTTGGACAAAACCCACTGAGTCGATGATGGCTCCGAAAGCCTTTTGGAGTGGGTCTGTGGACTTTTCCATGTGAATGTTAAAGTCACCAAAAATTAGAATATTATCTGCTATGACTACAAGATCCGATAGGAATTCAGGGAACTCAGTGAGGAACACTGCATATGGCCCAGGAGGCCTATAAACAGTAGCTATAAAAAGTGAGTGAGTAGGCTGCATAGATTTCATGACTAGAAGCTCAAAAGACGAAAACGTCATTGTTGTTTTTTTTTTTGTAAATTGAAATTTGCTATCGTAAATGTTAGCAACACCTCCGCCTTTGCCGGATGCACGGGGGGTATGGTCACTAATGTAACCTGGGGGTGAGGCCTCATTTAACACAGTAAATTCATCAGGCTTAAGCCATGTTTCAGTCAGGCCAATCACATCAAGATTATTATCAGTGATTAGTTCATTGACTATAACTGCCTTGGAAGTGAGGGATCTAACATTAAGTAACCCAATTTTGAGATGTGAGGTATCACAATCTCTTTCAATAATGGCAGGAATGGAGGAGGTCTTTATACTAGTGAGATTGCTAAAGCGAACACCGCCATTTTTAATTTTGCCCAACCTAGATCGAGGCACAGACACGGTCTCAATGGGGAAAGCTGAGCTGACTACACTGACTGTGCTAGTGGCAGACTCCACTAAGCTGGCAGGCTGGCTAACAGCCTGCTGCCTGGCCTGCACCCTATTTCATTGTGGAGCTAGAGGAGTTAGAGCCCTGTCTATGTTCGTAGATAAGATGAGAGCACCCCTCCAGCTAGGATGGAGTCCGTCACTCCTCAACAGGCCAGGCTTGGTCCTGTTTGTGGGTGAGTCCCAGAAAGAGGGCCAATTATCTACAAATTCTATCTTTTGGGAGGGGCAGAAAACAGTTTTCAACCAGCGATTGAGTTGTGAGACTCTGCTGTAGAGCTCATCACTCCCCCTAACTGGGAGGGGGCCAGAGACAATTAATCGATGCCGACACATCTTTCTAGCTGATTTACACGCTGAAGCTATGTTGCGCTTGGTGACCTCTGACTGTTTCATCCTAACATCGTTGGTGCCGACGTGGATAACAATATCTCTATACTCTCTACACTCGCCAGTTTTAGCTTTAGCCAGCACCGTCTTTAGATTAGCCTTAACGTCGGTAGCCCTGCCCCCTGGTAAACAGTGTATGATCGCTGGATGATTAGTTTTAAGTCTAATACTGCGGGTAATGGAGTCGCCAATGACTAGGGTTTTCAATTTGTCAGAGCTAATGGTGGGAGCCGTCGGCGTCTCAGACCCCACAACGGGAGGAGTAGAGACCAGAGAAGTCTCGGCCTCCGACTCCGACTCGCTTAATGGGGAGAACCGGTTGAAAGTTTCTGTCGGCTGAATAAGCGACACCGGTTGAGCATTCCTACAGCGTTTCCCTCCAGAAGCCATGAGAAAGATGTCCGGCTGCGGGGACCGTGCGAGGGGGTTTATACTAACGTTACTATCTGTACTTACTGGTGGCACAGACGCTGTTTCATCCTTTCCTACACTGAAATTACCCTTGCCTAACGATCGCGTCTGAAGCTGGGCTTGCAGCACAGCTATCCTTGCCGTAAGGCGATCGTTCTCCTGTATATTATAAGTACAACGACTGCAATTAGAAGGCATCATGTTAATGTTACTTAGCTTCGGCTGTTTGAAGTCCTGACGAACCATGTCCAGATAAAACCTCCGGGGTGAAAAAGTTGAATGAAAAAAGTTGAGTGAGGGAAAAAGTAAAAATATACGGTAATGAAAAAGTAAAAAACCGTCAGGTATCAAAGTAAGATCGGCAACAAAAACGCACAGCAGCGTAAACAAGTCTGCAAGTTGTGACCGGAAACAAAAATAGAAAGGATATTTTCTCCAAACGATTTGAGGGAGTGCGCATATGCATCTATTCTGTGTTGAGCGGTTAACAAAGAAACAGGTACTCCTACAGTGTATGCTTAATTTAGAGTTATTTATGTAACTTTAGTTGTGATACAAATGTTGGGCTATACGTTTTGAGTTTTAATACATTTTAAGGCTGCATGATGAGACTAATGACTATTTGAAAAAAGTTGCATGAAAGGCATGAGCTCTGTTTTGTTTTTTTGTGTGCAGACTGTACACACTTCATCAGTCCCTCATTCACAATTTGACAAGCACTTGATAATACCATCCCCTTTGTGTGGCCGCAATGCCCCCTAAAAAAATCCATGCCTTTTGCGGCCAGTGGCCATTGTGCCCTTGAGCTGAATCTAATAATTATAATTCCCTTTTCCCGGCTACGTGGTCCAAAGCACCTCTAACTAAAATGGCTCTCCATCACGTGATCAGGTCTTTCTCACAAGCTACAAGTGAAGACAGACACACCGGGGACTCAACTGCATGCGTCCTTATCCAATTCCTAGGCGCATATTGAAGATATTGGAAAAACTGTCCACATTTACTTTTTGTCAGGCAACAAGATGAGTAGGCCTAACGAACAGCAGAAAATCACTAGCCTATGTCAATCTAACATCCCCCATAGTAAAAAAGACAACTTATTCTATTCTGTGCAATAAAGAAATATTTCAAACATAGTCTGGGAAAGTTGTGGAATGGAATAGATCCCAAATGAATGCAACCACTAGCATCCCAAAAACGTTTAAGCTATGAGGCTGACAAAACAAATCAGAACGTTTAGCTTAAAATGTTGATAAACTATTCGACTATGTCTTCACATTATAAGCGCAGCATTACGCACATGGCAGTAGGCTATAAGCGGAAATGTTCCATTAGTTAGAAAACACCATTATCGAAAGTGACTGCAAATGTGATTATGCATGTAATGCTTTTATTATAAAGTTGCATTTTTATGGTGAAAATGATCTTCCCAAAACTTGAAACTCACGTGCTGTGTATGTATGCCAGTTAGGCTTTACACCTGTTGGAAAGTGGATTAATGTGCTTCATTTTAAGAAGTTATTTGGCCACTTTAGTTGTGATAGAAACATTATCAAAACATATAGGCCTATGGCCTAGAATGCACGAGGTGTGTGACCTTGATTTGAAAAAGTCGCAAAAAAAGGCATACGTTTCTTGCCTTACTGCACACAAGCTGGGCATCATTCACACGTGATAATATTTCATTCACATGTGATAGGCTAATATTGTCTATTCTTGATTTATTCTTGTCTTTACATATACTGTTGGGATCGCCTAAACTTTGAACATTGAGATATTAAATAAATAATAGAGACAAAGCCTCGAATAGAAAGAGTTTGTAAAAAGCCAGAAGGCTTTGGAATGTGTTTGATGGAGGAGAGGAGAGCGATGTGTTGATATAGGGAAGACAGATATCTGTGGGTCAGGAGATGAGGTCAGGAGGAAAGGAGAGCGATGTGTTGATATATGGAAGACAGATGGATATCTGTGGGTCAGGAGGTGAGGTCAGGAGGAGAGGAGAGTGATGTGTTGATATAGGGAAGACAGATGGATATCAGTGGGTCAGGAGGTGATGTCAGGAGGAGAGGAGAGCGATGTGTTGATATAGGGAAGACAGATAGATATCTGTGGGTCAGGAGGTGAGGGGTGAGGTCAGTTCCTCTTAAGGAAGTAATCAGGGTTGCTATCTGGTTACCTTCTTTCCTGTAGAGCCATAAAATGTAAGGATTGGAGAGAGAGGAGGAGTGTCTTAAGTAGGATGCATATAAACTGTGATGTCTGAAATGTTTAGCTGTCTGATTTTCAGCTGTACAGAACCTTTGGGAAGGATTAAACTTGGTTAAAGCTTCTACAGTGTCCGAGTTATTTAATCTGAAAAATAAGAACCTAACAGTTGGTGTGGCCGGCAGGATTCACCACGATTTTTAATCAAAGCAAAGAGTCCAGATTAGTGGAGCAGAGCTGGCAACAAACAAAAGGTAGGCTACGTTCCTATATCTGTTTCCACTCATTTTGACATCTTGGGGAGATGAGAATCGTTGACTGAACTAATTATGGGATATGGACCTGGAGAGCCTAAGTTTAATTCTATAGGCCCATTGTGTGACGACCGGTCGTAGCTTTGTGGTATATGCTAGTACCATATAAGTAAAGAGTAAGTCCTGAGCAGGATAGATCCTGTGGAGGGTAAGTCTCATGAGTCCCGAGCAGGATAGTTCCTGTGGAGGGTAAAAGTTTAAGAGTAAGTCCCGAGCAGAATAGATCTGTGGAGGGTAAGTCCCAGGAGTCCCTAGCAGGATAGTTCCTGTGGAGGGTAGAATCTCATATATAAAGTCCCGAGCATAAGCCTGTGGGAGGGTAAAATCTAATAGAGAGAGGGGAAGTCCTGAACAGGGTAATCCTGTGGAAGGTAAAACAATTGTGTAACGGTATATAGACCCATAAGAAGGGCAAAAGGCCGAGTAGCAGTGGCCATGAAAGCGCAGGGTGTGAGTGAATGTGTGAAAAAGGTTGGTTTATGCCCTATGGGCGGGCGCGATGAGAGATGAAGTGGGTTATCAATAATAGTGATATTTGAGGAAGTATTGGAATAGGACATAAAGTCCTGTCTGTATTCTCCAGTGATAAATGTTTCAGACGCTATGGTATCGGTTCTAATACAAGGTATTAAGTGCCGTGACCAATTAAATATTATCCGGGGAAAGTGTGTAGTGCTATCTTAGAAAATAACTAATAGAAGGTGTGTATTATAGACGGGAGTGAAAAAGCTAAAATACCCTGAACACCGATGGGAGTGTTTAGGGAATAATAACTATTGATATGGCGACAAACGGACCCATTTCTCCCTGTAATATAGAGATAGCGAATTTAATAAAGCCATGGAGGCGCTAAAAGAAGCGCACGAGCATTCTACCAATTCGACTGGAATATGGGAAAAAGTGAGCAAATTAGAAAACATTTGACAACCTTTTCCTGCTGACGGAAAATTCTAATCAAATAAAGAATTCAGGGAGGCAATTATAACTTGGCACAAGGACATAAAACCAGAATCAAAAGCTCAATATACCAGCGTTTTAATACAATGGAAAATGTGTAACGATAAACCCATAAAGTGTGACACCAGTACTTTACTACAGAAGGCCTGGGAATGGGAGTGTATTCATAAAATTTGCGCCTCTGCTTTAATGACGGGGTTGAACACTGTGATCAAAACGATAATTGCGGGGGTAGTAGATTTCATCTGAGACGATGTTTTGAGAGTGGAATATGACTCCGCTCGCCTCGCAGACATGCGAAGGGTTAGTAGAGCCATAGAGAAAAGCACTGAATATAGTTTCAATGGCCAGGATAAAACTAAGAAACGTAGAAGAAAAAAATCATCAAAACGTAAGGAGAGGGCTCCCTGTTTTAGATGTGGGACTATCAGGCATTGGAAGAATGAGTGTAAGTGTCACGACTTCCTCCGAAGTCGGTCCCTCTCCGTGTTCGGGCGACGTTCGGCGGTCGACGTCACCGGTCTTCTGGTCATCGCCAATCCACCTTTCATTTTCCATTTGTTTTGTCTTGTCTTCCCACACACCTGGTTCCAATTCCATTCATTACATGTTGTGTATTTAACCCTCTGTTCCCCCCCATGCCCATGCCCTTGTCCGGAATTGTTTATTGTAATTGCTTGTGCACGTTATGTCTGGTGTGCGTCGGGTTTTGTACCCATTTATTGATTGTTCTGTTTTCCGGTGGGTTTTTATTATTAAACTGCGCCGTTGGAAACACAGTTTTTGCTCTCCTGTGTCTGACTTCTCTGCCGCCAGTACGCACCCCTTACAATAAGGTGATACTGGAATCTAGTGAATTAGCAGGAAATGCGGCTATACAAGAGTTTGCATCTTTTTCAAAAGAGCAATAACGAATCGTTTTGAGGTTAGCAAGAATGGAACTTTCACGTAGCCGTGTATAGTTTCTGTTCAATCGATAAACAGTACATAGAGATTACAGTTTCTATGTGATGGGAGATGTATTCGATCACGTTTAACCTAACTTTTATTAGCGTACCGATGGGATTTACAAATAGTCCCACGTGGTATCATTTAGCATTGAAACAATCGTTAAAAGGGTGTCAATTGTAGGTTCTGCGTTGGTACAATACGTGGATGATTTGTTATTAGCGTCATAAGACGAAGAAACTCATATGCGAGACCGCACCACATTGGTAGACAATTTGGCGGAACGGGGTCATAAAGCATCGTATGACAAAGCACAACTCGCACGCTCAGGAAAACTTTAGGAGTTTTCAATATTGTTAAACATTTTATTCTGTCAGTCTCTGAAATTGCTGAGCCGCTACAGAGATGACGTAAAGGGAATAGAGTAGCGGGGTAGGCTGTGTGTGGTATGCATTTGGAGTAATTCATGATTTCGGTACATGGTGGTCACCACGGGGCATGTTAGAAGCGACAGGAACACCAGTAAACATGGTCTGGAGGTAGATTTATTATTAGAATAATGTCAGTTAACCAGTAAATTAGCAGTGGTGAAATGTGAAGCTCATACAAGTCGTACAGATAAAATTGCCATAGGTAATCGTAAAGCAGACGAAATGGCTAAGGCGGCTGCCTTGGTGAGAGAAAGTGTTATGGAACCACATATATATATTGTGGAATCCGTACGATGAGCCATGGCTAAATTGGCCACAGGAAAACGTATTTACATTTGAAGATTCTAGGTGGAATGCCAAAGGAATGGGTTCTAAAGGTAACATAGTTACATTATATGACGGAACACTCATTGCAAATGCAGAAGGCCTTAGGGTTTGTCTAAATCATTACACAGTTTATGTTGTTTTATTTTAAGTACATTTAATGTCGTCTTATTCTGGAATGGGATTGTAGAATGGGGAAAAGGAGACCAGTGAATCGTTAGACTCGGTGGAGAGATACTATCGCCGTGTTGTGGGATTTATTGGGAGGGGTCTTTTCAATTCAGTTAAAATGGGTATGCAGGAGGATGAAATGTTTGGAAGAGGTATTTAAATGGTTTCCGAATGACAGGGAAAGAAAGGGAGAGGAAACATTTTAATGGTGACGAAAGCTCTGAATATTAAAAATTCCTAATGAAGAATGATCAACTTCATTAGGAATTAAATAGACGGGGGGTTTCTGCACAAAATTCATGAGAAACACCATTCTCTATCCACATTGTACCATTACTTTAGGAGATTATTATTATTTCTGTAGGGAGTTATAAAGAGTTGTAATGCTAAATTGTTTATTTTTGATTTAACACGTTTTTTTTTAATCACATGTTTGAAAGGGGTAAATGACCAGTTCCCTGAGGTCCTGGTCTTTGGGGTACTTATACACTGGTACTGTGTTCAGGCTGCATAGAGAAAAGGAAAATATATGTTAATAAGGGATGACAGTAACTTCAAATGGACTGTGATATATGTATTGCTATCTTCATGATCTGGTAACCATCCTAGGGGTCACCAATAGAACAAGGGAGTATGGACTCATTTAGAAAATGTATTTTTTTTAGCAGTAACATTGTTATTTTTTTGTTGTTGACATTTGTCTTAGAGATGGTATAAAGAAAAGGTTAATGTCATAATTCGACATATAGTCAATGTTTGTCTAGTTCCTGAAACAGAAATGTAATGAACTTAACTGTTGTTATGATCTGTGTTTTTTTAGGTTATCATGGAAGGTGATGTCAGATCATGTTTCAATGCATGGTAGAAATAATTTGACCATAGACAGTGTGTGTAGACCTCAAAACCCTCCTAACCGGCTGAAGAAAAAGCGACAAAGATGTGCTATGAGAGACAATGACTTTTACCACTCCTATCTGAGTCCGAGCCATAAACCAGGGCCGGGCTACTGAGAGCGCGTGCAGAGTGAGCGTGGAGAGAGAGAACAAGCTCAGGTTAAAATCGGGACATTATCAAAGGCCATGAAATGTGACAGGCAGAAGTTACATGAGCCGTTGGGAAAATGAACTGTAAACGATATCTGAAGAAGACACGCTAGAATGATAAATGCCGGGTGAAGGAAAGGGGGGGTGGTGGAATACGCCCTGCTAACTATGTAAACTGAAAATGCATTGAGATACTGATTTTTCTTTACCAGGCCACTCATGACAGGAAAACCGGGACAAAGGGGGGCTGTAATGAGAAGAGTTATGACCGGCAATAAAAGGTTGTTTATAAATGTGAGTTCTGACAGGGATGATGTGTGCGGAGTTGATAAACTGGAATTTGAGCCTTAGTCTCAAAGTAAGCACTGAGTTCAGTCATTCTAAATTCGGGTTGGATAAGTGATAAAACGTTTTCGTTGTGATTGGAATACTGCGAGAGAGAATGGCTAAAGCACGATGAGGGGCTGGGGCGCAGCTAACAGTTATGTGGCCGAGAATGTTTCCAGAAACTTCTCTCTAAGTGTCATCCTGAGGGGAGGTAATTGGTCTGGGAGACTCACTGGATGACAGCTTGGGACTAACATGAACGTTTTTTTTTTTATTTTACCCTGTATTCAGAGTTTTTATGTTAGATCACATCAATGAGTGGTGCTGAGTTATTAAACAAGTACTTTGTTTCTCTTTTCTTTTCAAGTCAATATGTTTTTAGGTTTAGTGGAACATGAGGGTATTCATTGTTCCAGAGTAGGGAATGATGTATATTGACTATTTGATTTGAGAAGGTGTTAATATGTTTGTAAATATAGAAAATGCATTAGGAGTATGATTCCATTCCCAGAGACTGAATATTGTTGCAGGAGATAGCTCATAGAAGAAGGAGAGCAGCTAACTGTACACAATATGGGGATTTAGTTGAACCTTACACATACCCAGATAATGGTGAAAATAGCAGAGATAGTATTGTCATTTCAGACACTATTGTCAACTTTCAGTAATGAGTTTGTCACAGAAGGCATAACACTTGAAAGAATAGCAACCGATCCCTGTATACAGGAGGCCACATTGCAAGAAGGGAAGTTTGCTGTGATAATAGCATCACATCTCCTGCAGAGTGTGATTAAGAAACATGTGACTCAGAGTTTTGTACGGTTGGATACTCTTCCAACGCCACTAATCTCTCCCCCATTTCTGACAGCTAGTAAACACTTGACACACCTCCCAGTAGATTGGGAAAGAACAACGATACATGGGAAGTGTCAGAAGGTGGCTGCTTATCAACCGTTGGGGCCCAAAGTCTACACTGTAACAAAGGTGTTTACAAACGGGTGGGGGGTGGATCGGCCTTGGGATGAGATGTGTACCTAACTTGAGCACAGGGATGTATGATCCGCAGGTACCAACTGTAGCAGAATACAGGAGGTCAGTGGAGATGTTGGTGGCTAGATACCAAGGGATAAACTGGGAAACAGGTAGGGGGTATCTGAAAGTTCAGTCCTAGACTTATCAGTAAACCACAAAGACAATAGGAGAGCAGGAGACAAATTCTGAGCAATAGCTAGTCTCACAGCAGTCCCTGTAGGGACAGTAACAGAAGGAGCAGTAGTAGAAGCGTAGAATGCTATATTAATAGCATGAAAATGGACTACTGCGCAAATGAGGGGTATTGTGAGACTATAGTCATGGGCCATGTTGGAAGTAGCAGTGGTTACTTTTGTAGCATTGTCGGTATATCAGTAACGACGACTCATGTCACATGGATTGGTTAGTGGCAACTGGGGAACCGATGGGAGGACAGAGGATGCTGTTATTTAAATATCACAAATGATGTTGTCAGGAAATAACTCATGTGTTGCAGTGTGTATATCCTCAGGTGGAACCAAGACATAACCAACGGCACGGGCTGAATTCTGGAGATTGAGTACATCAAGAGACACCAGGCGGGGGTGTTGGAACAGCATTGATTTGAGAGACACACTACTTCGAACAGTACCTGCAGTGGTTAAGATCGTCATGTCTCTCCTTGGGGGTTGCATAGTTTTCACGTGAAGTGAGGTCCAACGGCATAATGGGTGAGTGAAGACACCATGACACAGGAAGCGGAGCGAGAGAGAGACTAGATTCCACTGTAAGACATACAGATGGTTGGGTCTGGAAATGACTATAAACATCATAGTTGGTTTGGGATTTAGCTGCTTTATGGGTTAATGCATCATATGATAGAGGATAGAGGGGTAATTGTACTGTGAACAATATGTTGAAGGCATTGATGTAAAAGCAGATACAGTGCCGAGTTCCCTCAAGAGGATGGAACGTGGATTAGGGATACGCACTTGCATATCAGGTGTCGTGCCTATCAGGTGAAATGGAGAATATGGGGAACAAAGTGAAAATGACATGACTTGGGAACACTTCTCGGAACCTGGGGCCTAAAGGGGAAGACTGGGTGAAAGCATGAGGAAGCTTTTTAGAGATTTCATTTTTGTGGAACCCAGCAGGAAATTATATTGGAGGCATAGTCAGGTGAAGAGAGAGTGGGAATTGTCATGGTTTCAGACTTTGGTTTTCATGCATATATAAATATGCATAGCTGATCACATTGTTAACCTGTTAGGGCTAGGGGGCAGTGTTGACACGGCTGGATAAAAAACGTTCCCGATTTAATCTGGTTACTACTCCTGCCCAGTAACTAGAATATGCATATAATTATTGGCTTTGGATAGAAAACACCCTAACGTTTCTAAAACTGTTTGAATGGTGTCTGTGAGTATAACAGAACTCCTATGGCAGGCCAAAACCTGAGAAGATTTCAAGCAGGAAGTGGCCTGTCTGAGAAGTAGTGTTTCATCTTGGCTCTTTTTATTGAAGACTCAGGATCTGTGCAATAACGTGACACTTCCGACGTCTTCCATAGGGTCTCAGAGCCCAGGAAAACGTTGAACGATATCGAGGCAGGCTCTGGCTGAAACACTTTATCGCTTTTGGCAAGTGGCCACTCAGAGTACTATGGGCTTAGGCGCGTGCCCGCTTCGACCGAATGCTCTCTTTTCCTTTGTCTGTTTATCTAAACGCAGATTCCCGGTCGGGATATTATCGCTTTTTTTATGAGAAAAATGGCATAAAAATTGATTTTAAACAGCGGTTGACATGCTTCGAAGTACGGTAATGGAATATTTAGAATTCTTTTGTCATGAATTGCGCCATGCTCGTCAGCCTTATTTAGCCTTTAGGATAGTGTCTAGAATGCACGAACAAAACGCCGCTGTTTGGATATAACGATGGATTATTTTGGACCAAACCAACATTTGTTATTGAAGTAGAAGTCCTGGGAGTGCATTCTGACGAAGACAACAAAGGTAAGAACATTTTTCTTATAGTAAATCTGACTTTGATGAGTGCTAAACCTGCTGGGTGTCTAAATAGCTAGCCCTGTGATCCCGGGCTATCTACTGAGAATATTGCAAAATGTGCTTTCACCGAAAAGCTATTTTAAAATCGGACATATCGAGTGCATAGAGGAGTTCTGTATCTATAATTCTTAAAATAATTGTTTTGCTTTTTGTGAACGTTTATCGTGAGTAATTTAGTAAATTCACCGGCAGTGTTCGGTGGGAATGCTAGTCACATGCTAGTCACATGCTAATGTAAAAAGCTGGTTTTTGATATAAATATGAACTTGATTGAACAAAACATGCATGTATTGTATAACATAATGTCCTAGGGTTGTCATCTGATGAAGATCATCAAAGGTTAGTGCTACATTTAGCTGTGGTTTGGGTTTATGTGACATTATATGCTAGCTTGAAAAATGGGTGTCTGATTATTTCTGGCTGGGTATTCTGCTGACATAATCTAATGTTTTGCTTTCGTTGTAAAGCCTTTTTGAAATCGGACAGTGTGGTTAGATTAACGAGAGTCTTATCTTTAAAATGGTGTAAAATAGTCATATTTTTGAAAAATGGAAGTAATAGCCTATCTAAGGATTTGAATAACGCGCAAGCGTCCCACCTAGCCCATAGAGGTTAATACTGTTATGTTTTATTTTTTGTTGTTGCTTTCCAAGTCTTGTGCTATCACTCTCTTAGGAACCAGAAGGGAGAAGTTGAGAAACACAGCCGCTCCATCTGCCATAGAAAGACGGCAGATTCAGCTGGAATGGCATTTTGTTATGCGTCGATAGATGGGAATAAAATTGTGTGATCACAGTTTAGAGGCCATAAGTCTATGAATTTGTACACCTCAAAGTGACTGGTTGTTCATTGTTTGTTGTTTAATTCATGTTTTATAATCATTTGTTAGGTTTTTTTTTTTATTTAATGTTTTATTATCATTGTTTACACATTTAAGTCATTTCCAAGTTTATGTAAAGTGAACATTAGGATGCTATTGTTCAAGAGGAAGGACTGTTGGGATTGGCTAAACTTTGAACATTGAGATATTAAATAAATAATAGAGACAAAGCCTCGAATAGAAAGAGTTTGTAAAAATCCAGAAGGCTTTGGAATGTGTTTGACGGAGGAGAGGAGAGCGATGTGTTGATATAGGAAAGACAGATAGATATCTGTGGGTCAGGAGGTGAGGTCAGGAGGAGAGGAGAGCGATGTGTTGATATAGGGAAGACAGATAGATATCTGTGGGTCAGGAGGTGAGGTCAGGAGGAGAGGAGAGTGATGTGTTGATATAGGGAAGACAGATATCTGTGGGTCAGGAGGTGAGGTCAGGAGGAGAGGAGAGCGATGTGTTGATATAGGGAAGACAGATAGATATCTGTGGGTCAGGAGGTGAGGTCAGGAGGAGAGGAGAGCGATGTGTTGATATAGGGAAGACAGAGAGATATCTGTGGGTCAGGAGGTGAGGTCAGGAGGAGAGGAGAGCGATGTGTTGATATAGGGAAGACAGATAGATATCTGTGGGTCAGGAGGTGAGGGGTGAGGTCAGTTCCTCTTAAGGAAGTAATCAGGGTTACTATCTGGTTACCTTCTTTCCTGTAGAGCCATAAAATGTAAGGATTGGAGAGAGAGGAGGAGTGTCTTAAGTAGGATGCATATAAACTGTGATGTCTGAAATGTTTAGCTGTCTGATTTTCAGCTGTACAGAACCTTTGGGAAGGATTAAACTTGGTTAAAGCTTCTACAGTGTCCGTGAGTTATTTAATCTGAAAAATAAGAACCTAACAATACTAAATAATATATATGTGAAATTTCTTTTGATTTAGACTGGACCATTATAATGCACCTGTCTCGAAACAGGGGCAGTGGAAAAAAATACATGTCATCTGTATGCACTTAAATAGAGAATGGAGGACGCTTTTACTGTGGTTCATGTTCATGCCAGCCAGGTAGGCTATACTCCTGCTGTAAAGAGGAGCAATGTGCTTAATATTAGGAAAGTTGAGAAATAAATATAGTAAGCCTAGCCTATAGAAAGCAGAGTGATGGCCTCTTCTTTTTAATAGAGGCCATCACTCTGTTTTCTCACGCAATTTGCATCGCCTATAGAAATATTGCAAAACATAAGCTCATGGGCTCTCATGAAATGTTTGATTACATTTGCAATGATGTGAGAGTGATTAGAGGGACAATAGAGTGCTGAGTACCAGGCAGTTAGCAAGTTTGGTAGGCTACTAATGACCATCAGCAGCATCAGCTCTTGGAGAAACCTAATTACCTCATGACTCGTGACCCCCGGTGTGGCAGTAATAAGGTTACCGTGACAGCCCTAGTTACCACTTCAAACTTTCTCAGTATATATCATGTCAACAAGCTGAAATAGGATTGTAAAATAAGTGTTGCCAAAAAGGACAACAACAATGATCCCAAAAATGACAGTACTAATGTTAAACATTAACCTATCACTATACATGTTCATACATGGAGTTTTGAATTGCACTTACCCCCAAGAAGAACCCTGACACACTGATCTTGGCCATAATATGCAGCCTCGTGCAGCGGGATCCATCCATACTTGTCAGGCCACAGTATGTTATTCTCAGTGTTTTTAGCCATAGCTTGAACCGTAGTGACATCACCATTCAGGATGGCTTGCACAATAGCGTCCTGTTCCCTAATAGGCAAACATACCCATCATCATCCACTTGCTTTTTTTCCTCTAGCCCACATGTACAATACAAGACATTAAGCGGAAATCCAGATCATTCTGAAACTCAGTAACTCTGACAGTGATAATTTTTTGAATTAGGTAACTTTGAGTTATGGATAGTGGATTAAAACAAAATACACTCATCCTTAGTTAGGGTTTATGGTGTTGGAAAAAACATTGGTTACCTTAAAAGGGGAATTCCACCACTTTATCTCGAGCACAATAGCACTGTCTACATTTGTGAAAATGGCGTTGTGGTTAAAAGACAAGATAAAAAAGTGCAATTTGATGAAAACATTTTTAAAAGCAGTGATTTCTAAACACTACTAGAATGGTGATGACACGGTGAGCAGGAAAAGGTTCCCCTCCCCTCCCATGGCTAGAAACTTGATGCAGATTTAGAAAATCATTGTTGTGCAGTATTATTCAGTTGTATTTGCCATTTTCTTATCTTGAAAAGTGAAAGTGGTGGAATTTCCCTTCAAGCAGATCATTCCCAGCAGGTTTGTATCCTATGAGGTGGAGAAATAACATACAATAAATGCCATCACATATTAATACAAACATCATTACATATCCTAAAGTGTTCATGTCTTGGTGTGAAGGGAAGATGTGTTGCTAAGATACCCTTTGTGAAAGAAGACACTTACTCCTCTGTCCCCGGGCACGTACTGAATGGAGCCGTCACCTCTGTGCTATGCCAGCATGCGCTTTCCATTGCCTGTGACAAAATGGGTCACCACAACGCCGTCACATTTCCTTCTTTCTTCACATTTCTTTCTCCTGCTACAATAACAGTGAGATATACTCAGTTGACAGTCACAGCTGACTGCTGCAAATGCGTACGTAAAATGAACTAAACTAATACAGTGGGACCCTAAGCTCATTGGATATGGTGTGTTTCTTCAAAGTGAAATGTTTGATTCGCATTGCTGACATGATTACTATGAAAAGCTCTGTATCAATCACTACAGTAGAGACATCTAAAATACCTGTCTTCAATTCTAGTTCATATCGCCATTATAATGTTCCTCTGAAAGCTTTTCTTAGGGGTAGGCTTGAGACATGTGCATATCCAACATGCACAGTTGCAGGGCACTAAAAAGTTGGTTAATAAAAAAAAAAACTTGTACCATGCTACAGGTTTTCGCGACAAACTATCGCTAGGAGATGCTAGAGCAAAGTGTTGCACAAGCACACGCAATGCAGCAATTGTCCTGCCAATACCGTAACATGACCTAGTAAACCTTATAAAACCTGCAATCTTGCATGCAACTCAGCACGGAGACTTGTTTTCATCAGTGTTGCTATTTTTCAACCTTGGTGACATGTGAACTTCAGACCATGCTACTTGGATGTATTCCCAAAAAGCCTGTTGGGTAAGGGATCATTATCATGAGATTTGTTGGGACAGGTGTTTGGCACGTGGCCCACTGGACTCAATCAGACCAGCCTGTAAACAAGGTGTTGTATGTCAACAAACGATACTCTAGGCATCTCGGTTTTCCAGCTAGCAGTAAGCGGGTAAATTGTTTAGTCACGTTAGCTAAGCAGACGTAAACACCTCACAAGTCAAGTCATTCGTTTGAGAAAACAGTCACTCTCATGCATATCTGCAACCTACATACGATATCGAATGGCAAAACCCACAATAAACGTAAGGTTATATGATTCGGAAAACATTTGCATTGATGGAGTCTGTACAGTGACACATAGGCGCATATGACTGACTAGAGCAACATAATAATCAGAGAACACTTTCCTTGATCAAGTCTTGACTGGCAACACTTTCTATTACATTGTCCTTGTGCCATGTAGTGACTTGATAAGTAACAAGAATTTCGCTACACTCGCAATAACATCTGCTAACAATGTGTATGTGACCAATACAATTTGATTTGACTTGGAACTACTTTGTAATGACCAGATAATTACTGCTATACACTGTAACTACAGATATGTTACGTAACAAGGACAGTTATAGTGCAGCATGTCATTATGCCATGATATTGGAATTGTATGTAACTATCCATAGCCTACAACTTAATATAAATGGTGGCCCAAATCCAAAAGTGGATAATGAAAAAGAATGAAGGCTCTTTTCAGCTGGCACATACACGTCAGTTGGGTTGGCAGTAGGCGGCCTATGTCTTGGTTCCTGCCTTGGTGGGTTTGGCCTGGTTGGGGATGGATTTGTCCTATATTGGACTGTTCTTCTGCCTAGAGCTGTTGGGGTATTGCTGGCTTCACCCGGTGAAGTGGCATTGTGGGCATCACTGAGGCTGCGTTCGATAGCCAGCAGAATCAGCTCGTCATCTGACAGGTTGTTGTAGAGACTGTAGTCATCAAACCCCAGGTTGTGGCCCGGCGTGGAACCAGGGATAGATATGCTGGCAACTGCCATGTTGGATCTGGAGAGAAAAAGAGAGGATACAGTGTATCAGTAATGTATGATGCATTATGTCCACCATGTTGGATCTTGAGAGACCCATTCCTAATCAATATACACCAGGGGTGGCCAAGCCTGGTCCGGGTGGGTTCTGTAACATATTCCGTCTAGAGACCATGATTAAAGGGATAGTTCACCCAAATTACAAAATGACATATTGGTCTTGCTTGTTCAGATAAATGAATTTACTTTAAGATGATTTGGACTTGACGTGCAAAAATGTTATTATCGGGGATATTGACTTGCATTGGTCTTGTTCCAGAAATGCAAAAAACGTATAACGTGTAGACAGTGCCCATGTCTTTAAAAAAAAGTTACAAAGTATCACTGTATTACATTGTCCATACTGGTTACAGTGCAGGAAAATCAAATGTTGTAATTGGGGTGAGATTTCCCTTTAATTTGGACTGGAACACACTACATCATCACCCTAAGTCCAGTGTAGGACATATATTACATCAGGGTGGTTCCCAATACACATTTCTGCTGAAGGGGTATTGAACTGTTCACTACTTCCCAAAAATGTAAAAGCATTGGATTGATGGAGGCATGGTCTAGGGAGTTTCCACCATATTTTTTCCACTAGGCTTTTCCTTCCAAATCAATGAAAGGAAGTGAACAAGTGCACACTTTAGGAGAAAGGAGAGATAATTGGGACGTACTGTAGCCAGAGACTATGGGATTGATTCAATTGAACCTGCAATGTGGCATTCATGAAGCAGTCCCACGATCATCAAATTCTACAATGGTTTTGAGTAAAGTAAAGGAACATATGTGCAAGTGGGCTTGTCAATTAAGGTGTTTAAAGTCCCCCCTAAGACAAGCATACCATACAAATGGATGACTTGAAGGAAAATCATTTATTGAATGGGTTTATTTAGGTTGGGTGAGGCTGGGATTATGTTAGGATTGGATAATGAAATTATGATATGCTCCCCTTGGAATAGTGTTCACATTTCACATTCAAATCATTAAAGTGATTTGGAAATAATCAAGGGTTGGAACCGGTTCAGGGAACAGAACCGAATTTTTTTTTTTTTTCGTGGAACAGAATCAGAACCACAAATGAAAGTGATCTAAACTGTTCTGGAACATAACCGTTATTTTAAAAGTCTGGGAACCGGTTAAAAACATTTTACATTGCAGGCATTTCTTTTCTGTCCGACAAAAAACACAAAAAAGCGCCTATGCAATGCCCTCACTCAGAAACGTATTCCAGTGTCTGCTTGCCTGCCAGCTGAAAATCTTTACCAGTGTGTAGGAAATCTGCCCTCCCCCTCAGAAGACGAGTTTAGTGGCCTACTGACGTTACAAGCGTGATTCAGAAATTAGGGAGATAGATTTTTAATTCGAAAATAAGGGATTCAACTTTTAAATACTACTTAAGGATACTATAGTTGTCACATTATCACGATTTATTAACTAGAAAAAAATAGGACGTGTGTTTATTTTAATTCTTGTGCTGCATTGCACACTAGCTAGCTGTTCCAACATTAAGCCAACTTTCTGATGGTCAAAGACATTAAAAGTTCCTTCATATAAGCCGCTCCTTCATAGATATAATTCTGTGAGCATAATTCAGAAGATACATGTCATAACAACAAGATGCCCACCAGTTCAAACCAAGCCTCCTCCACCCTCTCTCTCTCTTTCAGTCGCATCTCGCACCCTACACTCATCTGTCCAATGCCTTTAAATAGCTTGCCTGATCCATAGCAAGCTGCTCTATCCGCAGTGATTGGTGAAGTAATTTAATGTCGAGCTAAATGTAAAAACAAATCTATCTCAGAGGTTTATAAAGGAACAGAAAGGTCCATGTAGGTTTTTTTTTTACACAACAACAAAAGTGCACCAAAGTTGCCAAATAACAATGTAAATGAAAATATGTCTCACCTTTCTCACAAGCTTTTACAGTTTTCCAAAGGCAAAAAGAGAGTGTCAAAGTTTCGCTCTCTGGTTAAACTCCCCCACTAAGACTTCTCCACTCCTCTGTCAGTAGATGTTTCTGAGACAGGGCTTCCAATCCAGCCGTCTGGAATATTTCTGGGAGCTTCACATGATATCCATAGGGTAGTGGGCCAACTTTTCCTCTCCCCCCTTCATAGCTCAGAATACTCCTGAGGGGGAGTTGGCCTAGATAGCACTAAACAACAAAACAAATTGATGGAACTCTTGGGACTAACAGTGAGGAATCCCAAAACATGGTGAGTATCTTACTAATCAGAAAATGTGTTAATCATACAATATGTGCATATTACAATAGAGTGATATTGACTGACTGTGTTCAATGGAAACTGTGAGTTGTCCCAAGTACAGTGTTCAGGCTTGTAATCCTCCTGTGCTAGGTCAGACTCTTGCTGTGTCTGGTTTGGTTGTGGCGGGTTGGTGTGCCTTGTTCCTTATGTTGAGAGGTCTGGTATTGTGTTGTGTTACAATCAATGTAATGGAAAGAGGTGTTTATTGCGGATGCCTGTTTCTTATTTTTAGACAAACAAATCCATGGAAAAAGGGTCAAGTTTATCGACAAGGTTGACTTCTTCCCATTTTGTTGGCAGGTCAATCTGCGTCATGTGTTTGTTTCATTTTGATCTGAGGGCACTTTGCATTTATTTTCGTATGAGGGGAAGGTCATAGATACCCCACAGGCTGGATTCCAGAATACCAGCCACTACAGTTACAGTCGTGTCATCAGTCTTTTAATACCACGTTGAGTGTAGAGCTTAGGGGTTAAATCAATACTGACCTCTATACTAAGGTTAGGGGTTAGTTCAGTACTCGCCTAAGAAATTGTTGTAATGCAGAAGAAGCAATGAAAGGCTGTTCACAATTTCTAGTTTTACCTACTGTATTAAAGTGGAAATATAAGTGTGAAAATTTGTATGCCTATTCTGAACATTATTTTGTAAATTACATCAAAATAGAAAACAACTAACTTGTCAGTTGCTGTTTACTTGAGTAAACATTATTCTCCAATTAGATATTGGATTAAAAGTTAACTTAATGTAAAGTGACAAAACAAATCTTACAAACATTAATTGAACATTGTTATGTCTGTAACCAACATTTGCTAAAGCAATAACCCCTTCACACTATTTAGATGGACAGTCTCAGTTTCTTCTTCGACTACTATAACAATACTTTTGACCAGCTGAAGCAAGTCGCACAATTTTTCTTCAGGCTAGCAGTAGCCAGCCATGCATTATTTGTTTGCCTATTTCGTTGATAATCGAATAGGACTAAGTAAGTAAATAGTGCACTTTCAGCTGTCAGGATAATTTCTTTGACTTCTCGAATGCGAACACATTCAAACCGTTCATATCAAAGATCCACCACCATATTTTTATGCTAATGCATCCTTATTTCTATGCCAAACTTCCACTGTTGTGCGTGGTCAAAGAGCTACATTTTTATGTCATCTGACCATTCTGCATCAGCATGAGGATGTGGCCGGTGACATATTGCTTCTTGGAAGTCCAATATCTTAAAAACTTGACTGCTGACATGCAAAACATTTTGGGACTGTATCAACAGTGGACTAATGAAGATAGTTTTCCTTTAAGCCTTTATTTATACAGTGTTTGACATTGTCTTCAAGCAAGTACTGATGATATCATTAGCATTACATGAGTCATAATAAATCTGTCGATAAATCTGCAATATTCATAGAAAAATGTACTTTTTTTTTACATTAAACACTGAAATAGTTCCACCCACCTGTGGCAACAAGACCTTTGTACACAATGCAGTACCAAAATCACTATATTCAATGATATCACGGATAGTTCCGGCCAAACCATCTGATTGCCTGAGAAGCATTCCAAGCTGTGGTTTATTTTCTGATACAGGCAAATTCACTGTACCCCAGTAAAAAAAAAATCTCACTGCGCAGGGTAAACAATTAATTTAGTAATCAATAAGAGTCAGAGTTGCTGTTGCTAACTACAAGTACATACACATTTACACATCATTTACAATAGATTCATTCGAATGTTACTCCTGCCATTGTAATATCAAATCAAGCCTATTATGCAGTACACAACTGTGCAAAGACACATTCCCCCTTCATCTCAACTGGCTTACAATATGCAAAACAATCACATTTATTGAAAACAAGTCACGGAATCTGTGGACTTAGAGTCAACAAAACAAAAAGAAATTCCTAGACATCCTCTGAATTTCCCTTTGTATAGTTGAGGAACTTGATTAGTGTTGGTGGGAGGGGCAGGGTGTCGATGTGCCTCAGTCTGGGGATTCCAACCTGCTGATGGATCTTCAGTCTGCACAACTGCATCAGTGAATGTGGTGGCACTGAAAGTGCAAAGAAGTTGCTTATTAACCAACATGAAAAAAAATTATAGTACTGTAGTATCCCAGCAAGCAGGGGAACATCTAAGGACATTTGGCTATGTTCCCAATAGGTCCCTTTAATAGTTTTGGCAAGACGTTATCCCACTGACGTTCTGAGAAGGTTCTAGGAATATTAAAACATGACAATAGCCTGAAGACGTTCAGCACAGGTTCTGGTTTGGTCGCAGTTCCCAGTAGTGAACGTTTCGAAAAGGTTCCTACTAAGTTCTGATAGGACGTTATCCATGGGCCATTCAATGACCACAAGGGGACGTTTCATGATGGTCCCAAGGGAATGTTCCCTGGGGACCTTTGTGTAGTTCCCTGAAAGTTACCAGGACATCACTAAGGACCATTTCAGGACCTTTTCAGGATTTACATTTTACTAGTTATTAGGATGTTGCATGATGGTCCAAAGGGAATGTTCTCTGGGGGACCTTTGTCTAGTTCCTTGTAAGTTACCAGGATGTCATTGAGGACCATGTTTGGACATTTGTTTTACCAGTCGTCAGGACATCACGTGATGGTTCCAGGTGTCCCAATCCATTATAAGTAAAGTAATGAAATCGTATGGGGGTTTAAGGTAAGTGGTATGCTGTTCAGCTAAAATAGTAAAAAAAAAAATGTAATCAATCAAAATATGCTCACATTTTACATGATCCCTTAGTACTGACTTTTCAATATCACCCCAGCTGGGATTTGAACTCACAATCTCTGTACAGGGATACAGTTATATTTTTGCTGCACCACAAAGTCTGTAGTATTTGTGGTCAGAAGTCCCCTACACATTCATTACCTATGATTTAAAAAAAAAAAAAAAAAAAAGTGTTTTAAGTGAGAAGTAGGCATTGGTCTGAAGCCTGAAAAATAAAGGAAATTCACATGGGCACCGCAATGCCTACTCCACCCATGCTCTACGAAGGTTTTCTAGCACACAGCTTTGGTGTACGACTGTAGCTATGCTGGTCTATTGTACTTCAAACTATGTGTAGGCAGGTTGCTTAGGATTTAAACTTCTCAAACAGCCTGATTCATACTCTTCAGCGGGATAATAGACTTTACAGTGTCCTGCTATTTCAATCCCCAATTTCCCGGTCTCCGGGTGGTAACGCTAACCATTACGCTGCTAACCCTGCAGCAACCACGTAATCAGTTTTGATTGAACGTTTATTTATCTTGCTTGGTTACATTTGTTTTGTCTAAAACAGTTGATGTTTAAAAACGGTCTCATTTATACCTAACCAAGTTAGAAGTATGTCATTTTATTTTCACTGAGCACAGGTAACATAAGCAAGCAATGAGATCCCACTAAGCATTTACAGATGGTCAGTGCTATCTTGAATCCTTGGGACATTCCTACCCTAAACCCTAACCTTAACCCCTACCCTTGCTCTAACCCCTTACCCTAGTTTTGTCGCACCTAGACTACTGTCCAGCTGTGTGATCAGGTGCGGCAAAGAAGGACATAAGCAAATTACAGTTGGTCCAAAACAAAGCAACACGTATTGCTCTTAGATGTACATGGAGGGCGAATGTAAATGACCTGCATGTCAATCTCTCTGGGCTCAAAGTTGAGGAGAGATTGATGGAGTCACTATTGGTCTTTGTGTGAGGTGTTGATATGTTGAAGGTACCGAACTGTCTGTTAAAGCAGTTGGCACACAGTTTGGACACTCATTGGTATCACACAAGACATGCAACCAGAGGTCTCTTCACAGTCTCCAGGTCCAGAACAGAGGCTGGGAAACACACAGTATTAAATAAATTCATGACTAAATGGAACTCTCTACCACCCCAGGTAACTCAAGCTAGCAATAAAAACGGATTCAGAAAACTGAAAGAATACATTACCACACGACGGGAACTGTGAATAGACACAGACATTTTTAAGCATTTTGTATTGTATTTTGCATTGTATTATGTATGTGATACGTGGTTGGGATACGACTGGGATATGTGGATGTCTCCCTAGGCTATCGTAAGATGAAAGCACTAGCTGTAGGTCACTATGGATGGGAGCGTCTGCTGAATGGCTGAATTGTAATGTAAATGTAGTTCTATGTACACCCAACTGTACAAAGCATTAGGATCACCGTCATTTATGCTGCTGCTCTTGCTTTTCACGAGAGTGGCACGTGTAGCTTGTTTGGCCAATCATAAGTCATCAAAGCGGCAATAGGCTACAGACATAGAGCCTCTATATGTAGCAAAAGTTAGGAGATATCTCATCAATGGAAGATGGAATTAAAGGGATGGAATTCAAATTTAAAGAGAAGGTTAGGCTACAATGACCAACAGGTAGGCTGCTAACTTTATATTTTGAATGGAGTTGTTGTTTGTAACTGTGTAGGACGAGAAAGTGCATGCAGTCTCAATTAGCCTAGCTAGCTAGCTTAACTAGCTTTTTCTGGTTTGACACAGTCAAGACAGCTCCTACGTAATCATATTGGATGAGAAATAACCTAACTATTGCAACTATTAGTGTACTATAGTGCGAGTTGGCTTGTTTGGTTGCTAATCTTCTTCTCTCCCTCCTCCCTGCACACCGTGTCACTTGCTCACACTCACAGTAGCCTACATACACAGTAAGGCCCCCCTGCTTCCCTCACTCGGATCGGATCAGACCAGGTTTGGATCGGACCAGGTCTATATGGAACGGGTCTAGTTGTCCTTTGGAACGGGTCTCTATATATAAAACATTTATTTACAGTGCCTTCTGAAAGTATTCAGACCGCTTGCTTGACTTTTTGCACATTTAGTTCAAGTGTGTTACAGCCTTACTCTAAAATTAATTACATTGTTTTTTTCCCTCATCAACCTACACGCAATACCCCATAATGACAAAGCAAAAACAGGTTTTTAGAAATTTTTAAAACGGAAATGTACATTTACATATGTATTTAGACCCTTTAATCTGTACTTTGTTGAAGCACCCATGGCAGCGATTACGGTATTGAGTCTTCTTGGGTACGACGCTACAAGCTTGGTACATCTGTATTTGAGAAGTTTCTGCCATTCTTCTCTAAAGATCCTCTCAAGCTCTGTCAGGTTGGATGGGGAGAGTCGCTGGACAGCTATTTTCAGGTCTCTCCAGAGATGTTCAATCTCTTTAAGTCTGGACTCTGGCTCGGCCACTCAAGGACATTCAGAGACTTGTCCCAAAGCCACTCCTGCCTTGGCTGTGTGCTTAGGGTAGTTGTATTGTTGGAAGGTGAACCTTCGCCCCCAGTCTAAGTTCCTGAGCGCTCTGGAACAGGTTTTCATCAAGGAGCTCTCTGTACTTTGCTCAGTTCATCTTTGCCTCGATCCTGACTAGTCTCCCAGTCACAAAAAAACATCCCCACAGCATGATGCTGCCACCAACATTCTTCACGTAGGGATGGTGCCAAGTTTCCTCCAGACATGATGCTTGGCTTTCAAGCCAAAGAGTTCAATATTTGTTTCATCAGACCATAGAATCTTGTTTCTCCCCCCCGTTCATGGGACAGTTGTAAATCTTGCAGCGCCTTGTGTCAAGATCGCAGATTTTGGAGAAACAAGAAATGTCGGTACATATAAGTGTCTTATATCGGCTGAAAGCTTAAATTCTTGTCAATATAACTGCACTGACATGTTGTTGTCTGTCCAATTTACAGTAGATATTACTGCGAAAAAATGCCATGCTATTGTTTGAGGAGAACTCCTAACAACAAAACACTTTTTTCACCGTGATAGGTTTGATAAATTCACCTCTGAAGGTGAAATGTATACTTACATTTTGAAATATTGCTCTGATTTATCATCCAAAGGGTCCCAGACATAACATGAAGTGTCGTTTTGTTAGATAAAATCATTTTTCATATCCTAAAAAGGTCCATATATCATGCACGATCGATTTTGTATTTCCACTCGTTCAATTTGTGAAAATCTCACCCTAAACGTTGTTTCAACTCATCAAATTGCATTCGTATGTATTCCTCAGAGATCCTAGAACATAACGAGACTTCACTACATCATTAGGGGTGTAGTATATCCTATAGGACACCATATTTGGTCAGAGAGCGATGCCTTCATGTCACGCCGATGACGCGGGCGGTCTTCACTTGAACGACTCTAACTTTGTCAAATAAGCACCAATCGGTGCTAGCTAGATAGTGTTTACTCACCCTTTTATTTTGTAAATTAGCACTTACCCACTTATATTGCATTCACAGCGTTGATCAAAGCTCAGAATGCTTAAAATTCTTGATCTGAGTGCGCCTGCATCTTTGCGACCAAGTCAAATCATGAACAGTTGTTTGTTCTTTATGTTCGCATGCACCCCCCGGATTTACCCCCCGGTTTTCCTTGTTAGCAGCACATTCACCACTATCTCAACCGGCTAACTCCGCCCACATGCAAGTTGAGGCACAGGACAAACTACTGCAGCTCAGAGTCAGGCTCAGCAGACCAACAGCAAATGGCAACACAAGTAGGCAATTAGACGCCGCTGTTAGACTCGTGGGTTTGTGAGATGCCGGTCATAAGGCAATTTTGTTTAACGTCCGCGACTCCTGCCGTGTCCAATCATCCAATTTTACAATCATACAATCAACTTCACTTTGTTATTACCAATCTAAGTACATAACAAAATAATAGTAATAATTTATTTGAATGTTAAACAAATTGACATTTACATGCACAGAGAGAGAGATGCATAGAGAGAGAGAGAGAGAGAGAGAGAGAGAGAGAGAGAGAGAGAGAGAAAGCTGCGGTGGACTGACCCGTTGATCTAGCTAACGTTAGCTAGCTACACGGTTGACACGGTAGCCAGTTAATCTAGTGGCAACCTAATGGTTATTGCAACCTAATGTTTATTAGTTAGCTATTGCCACACACATCTGATTAATCAGAGTCAGTTCGCTGAGGCAATAGATCATCTTTGGGAGAGACGTGAGCGAGAGAACAATTAAGTGAATTAATAAAGTTTTGGTGGCAATCAGCCTTGAAATCAGCACATTTTGAGTTATGGCTGGCGTATTATCAGTACTAGGCAAGGAAAGGAAAGTTAGTCTACAAAGCTGAAAGCTACCGGCATCTTCTTGCATTGTAAAGTGATCTAGCCTGTATGGACATTGCTTTGCAAACAGGAATGAACAGTTTAAATATTTCTACATGCCATGTTGCATGCCATGTTGCATCATTCAAGTGTGGTAACCTCTGTGCAGCATGAATGGGGAGCTAACATGATGCAGCCCAGACTCCTAGTGCAGCCTAAGTGGAGCAGGCACGATGCGCTCACGCTATAACGGGTACATTGGCTTGTATGCTACAGTTTGACAGTAGTAACAAAAGTAACAAAAATTCTAGTACCCATTTTCAGGGTCTAACATTGAGAACTGAAGTTTCAGTATATTGTGTAACTCTATGGTGTAAGCTCACTTACTTGCTTTCACCTTGATCCCTGCCCAGTCACTGTAGCTATCCAGGTTCTCGATCAGCCGGGAGCAGAGTTTCACGTGGCCAACGTAATCCAGGAGCACATCTATGATGGGTCCTGCCCAGTGGCTAATTGTCGGATCGGAGATTGCCTCACAGAACTGAAAATGAAGGGCTCAAATTGGATTCAAAGAACAACCCGAGATGGAATTGTAAACTAATAGACCAGCAAACCATCTACATTGCACATTAACCCAACCTACCTGGACGCAAGTGTAGCGTCGAGCTTCGTCCTCATCAGTAACGTAGCGCACAGTTTCGCCGAAGATGCTGACCCTTCTTGAAGTTTTCAGGGGTGGGTGTGGCTTGCTGCCATATGTGCAATCAAAACAGGAAAGGGCATCACAGCCATTGGACATCAGATACTTCAGATAGTTCAGGATGTGTAGATACTTCATACCGAGCATGACCACTGCCGGGAAGGAGCAGGGGTGTGTGGGGATGGACGCATTCATGTTAGCTCCATGCTCCACCAGAGCGGTGATCATTTCCATGTAACCCTGCCTCACAGCGATAAGAAGAGGGTTGAACATGTCAAGGTTGGGGTTAGCGCCTGCATCCAGAAGCATTTCAGCGGCTTCTAGGTTGCTGTTGGAGACAGCAAAGTAGAGTGCTGTGCTGCGATGGTCCTCATACATTTTGGATCGGTCTTCTGCGAGCTGGAAATTGACGTCATAGCCTGCCTCGATAAGGATCTCCAGGATCCAGTCCCGGTTGTGCTCGGCAGCCAGGTGGAGGGGACTGATGCCACTGCATTGAACTTTGACCTTGCTGGTGGCAGGGATCAGCATGGAAACAATGCTACAGAAGGGAAGCACAGGGATCAAATTGAAAGGGAAATGTTTTGCTTGAAGAGAAACCAATGCTTTAAATTAACCAATCAATCAATTAATTGAACTCACTCAAAATGTCCTTTCTGGACAGCAATATGAAGAGGCAGGAGGCCAGACTTGGTGGCTCGGTTAACATCTGCTTTATGAGATAGAAGCAGTTCCACAACTTCCTTGTAACCATTCTTACTTGCCTCATACAGAGGTGTTTCCCCATCCCTTGCCTGGCAGTTTATATCAGCACCTACAATACACAAGAGCATACACAACATTTATACAATGTTGAAATAAAGCAAAACTGGCAACACCGCAACATCACCAGCAACAGATGGTCTGCATGCTTAACTTCTCGAGGGTAGGGGGCAGTATTTTGACGTCCGGATGAAAAGCGTGCCCGTAGTAAACTGCCTGCTACTCAGGCTCAGAGGGTAGGATATGCATATTATTAGTAGATTTGGATAGAAAACACTCTGAAGTTTCTAAAACTGTTTGAATGGTGTCTGAGTATAACAGAACTCATATGGCAGGCAAAAACCTGAGAAAAATCCAACCAGGAAGTGTGGAAATCTGAGGTTTGTAGTTTTTCAAGTGATTGCCTATACAGTGACTTAGGGTTCATTTTGCACTTCCTAAGGCTTCCACTAGATGTCAACAGTCTTTATAACCTTGTTTCATGCTTCTACTGTTACTGGGGAGAGAATAAGAGCTGACTCAACAAGATGACTGTCTGAGACCAATGAGTTGTTTACTGGGCGGTTACGCAGGCGCACCGTTCCTTCTTTTCCTATGTAATAAATACGCTATTGTCCGGTTGGAATATTATCAAATATTTATGATAAAAAAACCCTAAGGATTGATTGTAAACATCGTTTGACATGTTTAAACGAACGGTAATGGAACTTTTTTACTTTTCATCTCGGGTTTTGCGCTCGCGCATTATGCCTTTGGAATAGTGATCTGAATGCGCCAACAAAACAGAGGTATTTGGACATAAATATGGAGTTTATCGAACAAAACAAACATTTCTTGGGAAGTGGGAGTCCTGGGAGTGCATTCCAACGAAGATTAGCAAAGGTAAGTGAAGATTTATAATACTATTTCTGAGTTTTGTTGACTCCAGAACTTGGCGGGTAACTGTATAGCTTGCTTTGATGGCTGAGCTCTGTACTCAGAATATTGAACAATGTGCTTTCGCTGTAAAGCTGACACAGCGGTTGCATTATGGAGAAGTGTATCTATAATTCTTTCAATAACTGTTGTACATTTTATCAATGTTTATGATGAGTATTTTTGTAAATTGATGTGCTCATTCACCGGAAGTTTAGGAGGCAACACATTTTCTGAACATTATACGCCAATGTAAGATGGGGTTTATGGATATAAATATGAACTTTATCGAACAAAACATACATGTATTGTGTAACATTGAGTCCTGGGAGTGTCATCTGATGAAAATCGTCAAAGGTTAGTGATTCATTTTAGCTGTATTTCTGTTTTTTTTGTGACGCCTCTCCTTGCTTGGAAAATGGCTGTGTGGTTTTTCTTGTCTAAGCGCTGTCCTAACATAATCTAATGTTATGCTTTCGCCGTAAAGCCTTTTTGAAATCGGACAATGTGGTTGGATTAACGAGAAGTGTATCTTTAAAATGGGATATAATAGTTGTATGTTTGAGAAATTTGAATGAGATTTTTGTTGTTTTGAATTTGCCACCCTGCTCTTTCACTGGCTGTTGAATACTGTGTTCCGCGGGTACCCCAGAGAGGTTAATGGTTATTTTCAATTCTATTCATGCCATTGTAAAGAACATAATACTTTCTCCAAGATGTAGGAAACCCATCAACAAGGGTTTGGACATAAGAGTTCAGGTTCAATATGTTATGAACTTGTTGTGCTTAAGATCCCAGACTGCATCTTTAAAACAATTAATTAAAAATAATCTTGAAGCTGGCTTGTGAAAATTTGAAAACGACTCACCTTTGCTAATCAAGAAGTTCAACACGTCCACTCCCCCATTCTGTGTTGCCATATAGAAAGGTTCCATCCTGTAATTATTGACTGCATTAAGCTTGGCCCCGGCCTCCAACAACATCTGGCATATTTCCACGTTAGCACGCCCGGCTGCTTCATGGAGAGGTGTCACACCCTGAACACAAGCCTTGTGTACTGAGGCTCCATACTTCAGGAGGATGTCTACAATCTCCACATTGGGCTTCTCGCAAGCTGAAAACACAAACAGCACAGGTAATTTTGGTTGGATATTGCTGTTTGTAAAACATAAGCTGATTGTGTAACAGTGGTGGACTTTGCCAGTGTGACCAGTAACCTAGCTTGAGACCTGGAGACTTGTCTTAGCCCCAAGAGCAAACACCTACAGATGTCAGATCTTAATATGACCCATTTCGTCACAGGAGGAAAATAATCCTGCAGCAGGAGGATTTGAATGTATATTTCATATTTTTAATCGCCGCCAGTGGGCAGCTGGAATTGGTGTTTGTAGGCTATACAATAAATTAGTCTGCAGGTCCACTGGGCGTCAGTCAAGTAGCCTATGTAGGCTGCATGCAGGCTACTGCGTGTCTCGTGTGAATTTTTATGTGGATTATAATAAATTGACAATATTTGTATGGGTAGATGTACTTTTCTTTTGGGAAAAAATGTGTTTATATCAATTATATGTTGAAGGCAACCAATAGGCAGAATAAATGTTTGGTTGTCTCAGTGCCTGTGTGGTCCAGCAGGTACAGTTGCTGACCATGGCATACATATGTCAAAGTAGGCATGGGTTCAAATCTGGACCACTACTACCCTTTGAATTTTTGGAGAAACAAGTACTTTTCTAGTTATTCTCTGTGGGCTGTACTTATACTCTTACTAGTAATTTCTAATGCTCAGAGCACGCAGGACCCCTTACCGGCGAATGATGAACTACAAAATCGAAAGAATCATGATTCTACAAGTCTCTCGTTCACCATATGGGGCTTGTTATTGGTGCCGTCTATTGATACCTTTGAAACGAGGTCTAGTTGCGGCCACAACCGGACTAGATTGTGAACCACTCTTGGCGGAATGACACTGCTCGGCTTGCCTGGCTACCCTAACTCCGTGCTCCGCCCCGAATGCTATGCTACATCCACGGACGTTAGAGCAGCGGAAGAATTCAGAGTGAGTTGTAAGGCTTCTGCTTGATGCCGCGAGGGAGATTAGCACAATATTGTTAGCGAACTGCAGCAGCCCCCGAACAATTAGTTCTCGAGTTCGAGTTTTGAGCAGAGGCAGGCTGAGTGTGTTTTGGTTGTACAAAAAGCTGTGTCCATCAAGTAACATTCAATAATCAATTAATAGCATTCATTCTTGCACCATGTGATCAATTATCAGTTCTAAACATGTCTATTTCCTCTCGTGTACATGATAGACAGTTACTGGTTGGAGCACATCTCTGTAGCTGCTGGGCTGGAGGAGCACGTATTAATCCTGCTGTAGAATTCATTGTGGCCAGCAGACTAAAATGAACGAGTAACTTGGAAAAAATGAATCGTGACTCTTGTCAGTAAAAAGAGTCATTCAAAAAGTAAGAATTGTTCGCGAACTGCACATCACTAGTCTTCACTCCTGAGGATTTCTTGTTCTTGGGTTCTTAGCCAGACGCAATCAAAGATAAGTTGCACTTTAATGACCTGCCTTTGTAATATGATATATTTCTGGAGTATGATAGGCATTTCAATGATACACTATATACACAAAGTATGTGGACAAATTAGTGGATTCGGCTATTTCAGTCACACCCGTTGCTGACAGGTGTAAAAAATGGAGTACACAGCCATACAATCTTCATGGACAAACATTGGCAGTAGAATGGCCTTACTGAAGAGCTCAGTGGCTTTAAATGTGGCACCGTCATAGGATGCCACCTTTCCAACAAGTCAGTTTGTCAAATTCCTGCCCTGCAAGAGCTGCCCGAGTCAACTGTAAGTGCTGTTATTGTGAAGTGGAAACGTCTAGGAGCAACAACGGCTCAGCTGCGAAGTGGTAGGCCACACAAGCTTACAGAACAGGAGCACATAAAAATCGTCTGTCCTCGGTTGCAACACTCACTACCGAGTTCCAAACTGCCTCTGGAAGCAACGTCAACACAAGAACTGGATCTTTGTGAAATGGGTTTCCATAGCCAAGCAGCCGCACACAAGCTTAAGATCACAGTGCGCAATACCAAGTGTCGGCTGGAGTGGTGTAAAGTTCCCAGCCACTGGACTCTGGAACAGTGGAAATAGTAATGAATCATGCTTCACCATCTGGCAGTCCGACGGATGAATCTGGGTTTGGCGGATGCCATGAGAAAGCTACCTGCCCCAATGCAGAGTGCCAACTGTAAAGTTTGGTGGAATAGAAATAATGGTCTGTGGCTGTTTTACATGGTTCGGGCTAGGCCCCTTAGTTCCAGTGAAGGGAAATCTTAACGCTACAGCATGCAATGCCATTCTAGATGATTCTGTGCTTCCAACTTTTTGGAAGTTTGAGGAAGGCCCTTTCCTGTTTCGGCATGACAATTCAGCCGTGCACAAAGCGAGGTCCATCAGAAATGGTTTATCGAGATCGGTGTGGAAGAACTTGACTGGCCCTAACCTCAACCCCATCAAACACCTTTGGGATGAATTGAACACCGAATGCGAGCCAAGCCTAATCGCCCAACATCAATGCCCAACCTCACTAATGCTTTTGTGGCTGTATGGAAGCAAGTCCCCACAGCAATGTTCCAACATCTAGTGGAAAGTCTTCCCAGAAGAGTGGAGGCTGTTATAGCAGCAAAGGGGGGACCAACTTCATATTAATGCCCATGATTTTGGAATGGATGTTTGACGAGCAGGTGTCCACATACTTTTGATCATGTTCTGTATAATTCTGCTGTTGCAATTGTGTTTTGAGGACAAGTGTAAATCAAATGTCTAGGTAGATAACTAGCTAGCTAGTTAGCTTTGGCTAATCCAGAATGTCACAAAAAAAGTTACACATTGGGGGCCTCCTTAGTGGCGCAGTGGTCTAAGACTCTACATCACAGTGCTTGCTGTGCCACTAGAGATCCTGGTTCGAGTCCACGCTCTATTGCAACCGGCCATGACTGGGAGACCCATGGGGCAGCACACAGTTGGCCCCGTGTTGTCTGGTTTAGGGGAGGGGTTGCCCGGCAAGGATATCCTTGTCCAATCAAGCTGTGGCTTGCTGAGCACATGCACGGTTGCCAGGTGTTTCCTCGGATATATTGGTGTGGCTAGCTTCCGGGTTTAGCAGGCATTGTGTCAAGAAGCAGTGCGGGTTGGGTTGTGTTTCAGAGGATGCACGGCTTTAGACCTTCGCCTCTCCGGAGTCCGTACGGGAGTTGCAGCGAGGGGACAAGACTGTAACTACCAATTGGGGAGAAAATGGGGTTAAAATAAGTTAAATCTCCTGTTTTTAGCTTCCCACATGTTTGTCGACCAACTTGTCAGTGGCGTAAAGAGTGAACAGATTAATCAGATGTGTGTGGCAATAGCGAACTAATTAGTTTGGCAATAAACATTAGGTTGCCACTAGATAAGCTGGCTAAGCTAGCTAGCTGCAGTCAACCGTGTAGCTAGCTAACGTTAGCTAGATCAACGGGCAGCATCCTCCCACGCATTGCACTCTCTCTCTCTCTCTCTCTCTGTCTGTCTGTGCCTAAATGTCATCTCAGTAAGCTTTTTGAATCACAGGTTTTTGTGTATGTGTGTATTTTTCTTTATAGCTTGTAGCTGTAATACCCTTCAAAGTGGAAAGGAGAGAAGTAGGATGGAGGGTAAAACCGGTTTTGTCTAGAAGGGATACAGCTTTTGTCAAATTGACTTTTCATAGCAGGTTGGGAGAATGAATGTAGCAGGTTAGGAGCTTAAGCTTTGAAAAAGGGTAAGGGTTTGATGAAATGCAAAAATAAATCACTTTTGATTTCAATTTGACAAAATCTGTATCCCATCTAGACAGGACCGGTAAATTACCTTGGCAGGAAAAAGATGATTGAGTTGACTATCACAATTTATATCTGTACTTTTGGATTATTTATGTTATGTTCCCCAGCAAGAAAACCAATTAAATATTGTTTACCAAATTATTCTAACTTGAACATACAGTGGTTCTTTCTTTCCAGTGTATGCCGCGACCGTTTGTGGTAGATGGTGGCAGATTGTAGTAAATTGCGTCATTCTGGCAACAATGGCTGACACTTAAATAACCTGCCATAGAATTCTCAAGTCACATGATGATATGGTGTGTGAACCACCCACTACGACTTGGGAAACCATGCAGTTTCTTAGGCTACAAATGAAATAAATTATGATTAACTTCACAGACAGGGTGGTGAAAGTGCACGGCGATGAGCTTGATTCTCCTTTCCAATAAATATCGAGGGTCTTATTCTGGTGACATGATGATCGATGCTTGACTGCCATTAGACAATCAAAAATATTCTCGCTCTTATCCATAATAATCTCATCATGTACGATAGACTAGATTACCGGCATTGTATCTGCGAGCTGTTAACTAAAGCTCAAGTGTCAAGACCAGAGCAGGCACATTTGCTATTTAACGCAACAGTGCTGTGACAAAACTATCGGTAGAGTTGAAAATGTAATGGAAACATATTGAACTTCAGATTTTTATTCGGTACATGAAAACTTGAGTGAAAAGTACATTTTGTGTGCACTTTGTCATCACGCACAAGTCTGTTTGGTGGAAACATACCACTGGTGGGAAATGCGCATATTTTCTCCATGCGGATATTTTCATAAAACTCTGTCGCCAATTGGATGGAAACCTTGCTATTGAAGTAAAGTATTTACCTGCCACTTTGTTAGAATGGAAACTAATGTTGGTATAGCCTACCCTACTGACTGTTATTATTTTATTATTCATGTTATCCATAAGTGTCTGGTATGGTTATTTCTTATCAAGATCTGGGGTAAATTAAGCCTGGACTGTCCATATTTGAAATGTGTAACTAAATCAAGTCAATCGGTGGATTGCATCATTAGTACCAGAAGAGCTTGGGCCGGAATCGAACCGTTGGGATACACTAGACACACTAAGTTATAGCCTAGTGGAGAACAATATCAAGTTGTGGAAAAAATACCCAATTGTCATATTTGAGTCAAAGTAAAAATACTTTAATAGAAAATAACTCAAGTAAAAGTAAAAGTCACCCAGTAAAATATTACTTTAGTAAAAGTCTAAAAGTATTTGGTTTTAAATATACTTAAGTATCAAAGGTAAAAGTAAAGGTTGAAATAATTTCAAATTCCTTATATTAAGCAAAGCAGACGGCACCATTTTCTTGTTTTTTAAATTACGGATAGGCAGAGGCACACTCCAGCACTCAGACATCATTTACAAACGAAGCATTTGTGTTTCGTAAATCCGCCAGATCAGGTAGTAGGGATGTTCTCTTGATAAGTGCGTGAATTTGACCATTTACCTGTCCTGCTAAGCATTCAAAATGTAAGAAGTACTTTTGGGTATCAGGGAAAATGTATTGAGTAAAAAGTACATCATTTTCTTTAGGAATGTAGTGAAGTAAAGTACAGATACCCCCAAAAATGACTTAAGTAGTACTTGAAAGTATTTTTACTTAAGTACTTTGCACCTTTGCTAATATCTATATTGTGTTATTAAAATGACAGTTGTTGATGTGTATGGCTGCATTTCAGATACATTTTGGTACATTTGAATGTTGCAGTAATAGGACCTATACCTAAAGTGTTTGAGGAAGCGAGAACATTATTTTATCCTGTTATGGCTCGGGGGCAGTATTTTCACAGCCGGATAAAAAACGTACCCAATTTAATCTGATTATTACTCCTGCCCAGAAACTAGAATATGCATATAATTATTAGCTTTGGATAGAAAACACTCCAAAGTTTCTAAAACTGTTTGAATGGCGTCTGTGAGTATAACAGAACTCATTTGGCAGGCCAAAACCTGAGAAGATTCTATGCAGGAAGTGCCCTGTCTGACAATTTCTTGCCCTTCTTGATTATCTCTATCCATTACAGAGGATCTCTGCTGTTACGTGACACTTCCTACGGCTCCCATGGGCTCTCAGAAGGCGGCAAAAAGCTGAATCGTGGCTTTGCAGGCTCTGGTTGAAAAAAAGTAGCGTGTTTGGGTAGTGGCTGGTTACAGTACTGTGAGACTCAGGCGCGTGCCCGCGTCGACCCCATGCTATGTTTTCTTCATGCTTCGAAGTACGGTAATGGAATATTTAGAAATCTTTTGTCACGAATTGCGGAATGCTCGTGACCCTTATTTACACTTCGGATAGTGTCTTGAACGCACGAACAAAACGCCGCTATTTGGATATAACGACGGATTATTTTGGACCAAACCAACATTTGTTATTGAAGTAGCAGTCCTGGGAGTGCATTCTGACGAAGACAACAAAGGTAATCAAACTTTTGTAATAGTAAATCGGAGTTTGGTCAGGGCTAAACTTGGTCGGTGTCTAAATAGCTAGCCGTGATGGCTGGGCTATCGACTGAGAATATTGCAAAATGTGCTTTCACCGAAAAGCTATTTTAAAATCGGACATATCGAGTGCATAGAGGAGTTCTGTATCTATAATTCTTAAAATAATTGTTATGTTCTTTGTGAACGTTTATTGTGAGTAATTTAGTAAATTCACCGGATGTTTGCGGGGGGTATGCTAGTTCTGAACTTCACATGCTAATGTAAAAAAGCTGTTTTTTGATATAAATATGAACTTGATTGAACAAAACATGCATGCATTGTATAACATAATGTCCTAGGGTTGTCATCTGATGAAGATCATCAAAGGTTAGTGCTGCATTTAGCTGTGGTTTTGTTTTTTGTGACATATGCTAGCTTGAAAAATGGGTGTCTATTTCTGGCTGGGTACTCTGCTGACATAATCTAATGTTTTGCTTTCGCTGTAAAGCCTTTTTGAAATCGGACAGTGTGGTTAGATTAACGAGAGTCTTGTCTTTAAAATGCTGTAAAATAGTCATATGTTTGAAAAATGAAAGTTTTCGGATTTTAGAGGAGTTTGTATTTCGCGCCACGCCCATCATTGGATATTGGAGCAGGTGTTCCGCTAGCGGAACGTCTAGATTAAGATAGCGAGCCCTGATCCCGATGACTTGACTGCCCCCGCTTGGAGAGAAAGAGAACTGCTTTTTTTTAGCCACTAGCGAGGCTCATTTGAATTACCTGATGCATCAGGAAAATTCTTCACGAGAAAAGAGTGATCAAGTTAATATCTAACATCTGTAGGATTTACTTACCTTTGAAGAGTGGTGTTTCTCCATTCTTATTGGCAATGTCTGGATTGGCACCTCTGTCCAGAAGGCACTCCACACAGTTCACTTGGTGAAAGACAGCAGCCAAAAGAAGTGGGGTCTCATTGTAACTACCACATGTGTTCACCATACCAGGATGGGCTATAGGAACGACAACAGAACTTTGTGACCCAAGAAAATGAAAAATAATCAGCATGTACTGATAAAAGATCTGCCTGTGATTCAAGACCTGTGTGTATAAAATAGAAACCATTCTCAATTACACTTGTCTTTATTTCACTCTCACCTCTTAATATAATCTTGAGGCATTCTTTTTGACCGTAATATGCAGCTTCATGGAGAGAAATCCATCCTTTCTCATTTGGTATCAAGAGACTCATTGGGTTGCATTTCACAATCTCTTTCAAAGCCTTTAAATCACCATTCTTGATCACATTCACCAGGGGTCTCGCATCTCTAAAGCATAGACAAAGATGAAGGGGAAATTTGTCATTCAATTTAGTGTCATTGTGGATCTCGCTAAATATTAGCGGCATCAGGACACACATTTGTGGAACACCTGTATTACTGCTTTCCCTGTTAGGGAAATGTATCAATACTCACCATCAGATTTCTATGTTGGGCATTTTGGAATAATAATACACCTGTGCACCAACTTAATGCTGATCAAAATAATAATTGTTTTCACATTCATTCTTTCTGGCATACATACTGTCAAAATAAGTTAAAAGGTTGACAGACTCACATAATAGGGTCTGCTGATGGAAGGTTTGCAGATGATGGGTTTGGATGTGGGTTGGTTGGGTTTGGATTGGCTCGGGGAAAGTCATACACGTGCCTTGTTGCAGAGGGGAGCCTGGCACGGGTCGTAAATTGGTTTGGCTGGTAATTGGGTTGTCGATCCACAGATTGTGATGATTGAATTGACCCAATAGAGTTGTTGTCCTCAATGAGGCTGCGATCGATGGCCAGCTTCATCTGCTCCTCATCTGACAAGACACTGTAAAGACTGTAGTCATAAAAACCTGTAGGGGTGACCATTGCTCCAGATCTGGTTGATCTGGTTGCAAGGATACAAAAGTCACGACAATGAAACTTACTAAAATGTAACTGCACTTTTAAAACTGCATCAGTACGTAACCAAAATCACCAACAGCATGTGCACGTCAAAGTAAAATGGCTAAAAATGAATATATATATATATATTTTCTATGAAAACCAATATATGACTTCAATCAAATCTCATGATCATTAAGGATTTAGATTTTATTGGCCCCATATTTAAGTAATAGTATACATTTCAGCTTCAATGTCGCTATCAATTGCCCAAAAAATGTAATTAGCCTGTAATACTCATGTGACTTGAGTGTGTCAACAAGATGCGAAAGACTGCACAAGTAGTTGCTGACATTTGCTGCACATCTACTAATGTCAAAGAGGTAATTCAAGACAACTTTGAGTTCAAATATTGCAGATAATTATTTTGTTGCCAAGTCAGTGTTGTGGGCCTATAGTGTATTGTTTTAGCCTAGGACTAACACACCTTTATTCTACTTGCCACAAAGCTCTTGATAAGTGTTAATGCTGGGCTATAACATAAATATGCACATCATAGAACCCATTTCAAACAGACAGTGGGAACTTAAGTCTATATCTTTAGTTTTTGGTTATGATAACGTAACATACATTAGCTGTACCAATCTCATATCATATTCCTACATCATATTCCATTCATAAATGGAAATGACAGAAAATCTTAGACTGTAATGTTGATTGCAACCACATGGTTAGGGTTAGGTTAATTCATGACATTTCTTGATGTAATTTCTTTGCAGCAACTATACCAGTATCCAATTTTAAATAGTAATTCAACCATTTCTTTCCACTGAGTCATTGTTTTCTAGACCATTGTTTTGAGGGGGTGCAGTTATAAGATACATCTGAGCAATAACTTAATATCTGGTTACCAAAGTCATTTTGCTGAAGGAAACTTAGTGTAAATTGCAATTAATGAAAATATGCATGCTTGAAGTCCTTATACAGCTTAGTAATAACATGGTTATTAGCATAAACAGAAACTAATGTGGCTGTTGGCAACTTAGTCAAGTTTAAAATAAAAAAAAAACATACAGACATGTTATCGCTACCTTTTAGAGTTGGCAGTGTGCAGTCAAAACACTAACTGTAGACCAGCAGTTGTTAGATTGTAGTTATCGAGAGGTGATGAGGATTTGAAAATGTATTTTACTCTTGAGTGGTCCTCCATGCGAATGAAGAAAAAGCAGCAGCTCCAATGTTCATGATATATTACAAAGTGGGTCTTGATTTCATGTTTTGGCAAGCTGACCTATGACCACAAAGTTTGCTTGCATGTGTTGCTCAGAATAGGGATGCCCTACTTCAGATATGGCATGGTTTATGCTGACAGCTAAGTTCCTAGAGGGGGGTGGGGGAGTGTGTGTGTGTGGGGGGGGGGGGGGGGGGGGGGGGGGGGATTATTTAGGTTATACCAAGGATCTATCTAAAAAAAACATTTAAATCATATTTGTTACATACAGGTTTTTAGCAGATGTTATTGCGGGTGTAGCGAAATGCTTGTGTTTCTAGCTCTAACAGTGCAGTAATATCTAACAAGTAATATCTAACAATACACACAATCTAAAGTAAAGGAATGGAATTAAGAATATATATTTAGATATTTGATTTAACATTTTAGGACCCTTGTATGTATAATACATATATATTTGATGAAACATTGAATTTGACCTTACTACTATTAGCCCATAGAAACGCATTGAATACACATTACTACATGGCAAAACAGATAGTCAAAAATAAATAAAAAGGAATTATGTTTTGAAGTGTCTGTCCTATATCTGAGAGATATAAGAAATCTCCGGAAATAGTAAAAAAAAAATACCCATACCACTTTTTTGGCCACAAAACTACTTCAATACTTCCATTCATTTTAAAACCAGTGTCAGGCTACCTTTGTACGTGTTTGTGAGAGTCTCAGAAGGTGGGGTCATATTAGTTTGTAGCCCAAACCATCCATATGCTACAGACAGAAGTTGGCACATCGGAGTTACCGACTTTGGACAAGTCCCATGAAGCTTGTCGGGCTCGTTGAGCAAAAAGGAGAGTCTCTGTTCGTGAGAGGCTCAGCTTTCCATAGTGGGTACTCAAGATGTACTCAATATGTACTGTACAGTACAATAAAACAACCTTGTCTGGACCTATCTCCACAAATGTGATTATGTGCATAAGTTTATGTTTTGTTTGCCAAGCTGTAGTCTATTCAGTTCCCTCACATTATACTGCATGTGCGCTCGGAAAAAGTGGAGCCCAAAGTTCAGCAAAGAGTTTTCCCTTCCCTTTTACAGTAAGTGGCATACATTTAAAAGAAAGTCCATCTGTTAGCTTAGTAGAATCCCCCTCCCCCCAAAGACTCAGACTCTTAGGGGTAAAAAAATAAGAAAATGAATGAAATGGCTATAATCAAAGTGTTTATTTTTGGAAGTTGCTTTCATTTCAGTGCATCTAATATGTACATATTTCAACTGTATTAAATTCTTACTTTTTCAATTGCACAAAAAAATCTTTCTATTTTGAGTGTCAAGACGGTGCATTAAATCCCCAACCAACAAGTTGGCATTCCTATAGATGCAAGGAAAAGCTTTGTGTTCCATTGAGTCAATTTCAGCCATTACAGAGTTTATATTTCGTGGTTGTAATCTTAAAAGTGCATCATGCAGAAATCACTCCTCCATTTCCTGGTTGCTAAACTTCTAATAGCTCACCTAACTTCAGTTTATGTGACAAAACCAGCTGTCATTGTACTATCTAAACCGCTGTGAAATATATTTTCCATAACTAGAATATTTTTATTTTCATCTGTTCGAAGCTGGTGTACAGAACCAAAAGTAAAAGACACACAAACTAAACTTAATAATGGTAAGCATAGAACTGGCGGATATAGAACAGATCAACCGCTTCTTAACATTGCTTTCAGTGAGAATGACAGGTCTATAACTCAAACTCACATTTTTAACTCACATTTCTACGTGAATTTGGTTGGGTCGCCCAAAAAGTTACATATTGCAGTTTAAACTGAAAAAACAAATGGCACATGCAAGAGTGGGACATGAAAGGAATCAATCCAGTAAGTTAAGTGACAAGTGGATTTTGCACCTCAAACACAGGAAAAAGATGGTTGAAAAGTAGAAACCCAGAGGTGGACGGGGGGTATGTACATTGCATTTTTTTTGCAAAATCATGTGGAATGCATACATCCATTCCTTTGCCTTCTTTGGGATCGGTGTCCCTTCCACAGGACGGTTGAGCTAACGTAGGCTAATGCGATTAGCATGAGGTCGTAAGCAACAAGAACATTTCCCAGGACATAGACATATATATTGGCAGAAAGCTTAAATTCTTGTTAATCTAACTGCACTGTCCAATTTACAGTAGATATTACAGTGAAAGAATACCATGCTATTGTTTGAGAAGAGTGCACAATTTTGAACATAAAAAGTTGTTAACCTGTTATGGCTAGGGGGCAGTATTTTCACGGCTGGATAAAAAACGTACCCGATTTAATCTGGTTACTACTCCTGCCCAGTAACTAGAATATGCATATAATTATTGGCTTTGGATAGAAAACACTCCAAAGTTTCTAAAACTGTTTGAATGGTGTCTGTGAGTATAACAGAACTCAAATGGCAGGTCAAAACCTGAGAGATTCCTTTACAGGAAGTGGCCTGTCTGACCATTTCTTGAACTTCTTTGCCATCTCTATCTTTTACAAAGGATCTCTGCTCTAACGTGACACTTCCTACGTCGTCCATAGGCGCTCAGAGCCCGGGAAAAACCTGAATGTCGTCATCCCAGCCCCAGGCTGAAACACATTATCGCCTTTCTCAAGTGGCCGATCAAGGGACTGTGGGCTTACGCGCGTGCCCTGGCCGCCCCCGTCTTTGTGATTTTTCCTCTGTTTGCCGAAAAGGAGATTCCCGGTCGGAATATTATCGCTTTTTTACGAGAAAAATGGCATAAAAATGGATTTTAAACAGCGGTTGACATGCTTCGAAGTACGGTAATGGAATATTTAGATTTTTTTTGTTACAAATTGCGCCATGCGCACGGCCCTTCTTTACCATTCGGATAGTGTCTGGGACGCACGAACAAAACGCCGCTATTCGGATATAACGATGGATTATTTTGGACCAAACCAACATTTGTTATTGAAGTAGCAGTCCTGGGAGTGCATTCTGACGAAGACAACAAAAGGTAATCAAACTTTTATAATAGTAAATCTGATATTGGTGAGTGCTAAACTTGCCGGGTGTCTAAATAGCTAGCCCGTGATGCCTGGGCTATGTACTTAGAATATTGCAAAATGTGCTTTCACCAAAAAGCTATTTTAAAATCGGACATATTGAGTGCATAGAGGAGTTCTGTATCTATAATTCTTAAAATAATTGTTATGCTTTTTGTGAACGTTTATCGTGAGTAATTTAGTAAATTGTTAGCAAATTCCCCGGAAGTTTGCGGGGGTATGCCAGTTCTGAACGTCACATGCTAATGTAAAAAGCTGTTTTTTGATATAAATATGAACTTGATTGAACAAAACATGCATGTATTGTATAACATAATGTCCTAGGTGTGTCATCTGATGAAGATCATCAAAGGTTAGTGCTGCATTTGTGCTGCATTTGGTATCCATTAATTATTTTGACTTTGGGTAAATTTTGGTTGTGTTTCAGATTATTTTGTGCCCAATAGAAAATGAATGGTAATGTCATTTTGGACTCACTTTTATTGTAAATAAGAATAGAATATGTTTCTGAACACTTCTACATCAATGTGGATGCTGCCATAATTATGGGATAATCCTGAATGAATCGTAAATAATGATAAGTGAGAAAGTTACAGAGACCCCAAGACATGCCATTAACATTGTTCGGGGTATGGCTTGGCCAATGGTGCGGTCTCCGACAACATTTTAGAGTCCCTTCTCTTGGCCGCAGAGTTTTAAAGCTAATTTCCTGCAATTCTACACATTTTGCCTTTGTGCAGAGAGAAGTTTGAACCGTTTTAAAGCTAGTTTTTGACAATTCTACAAATTTTGCCATGCTTTTATTGTGTTCTTAAGCTATCTGAGTGACTCAAACATTATAACAACATCAGAGGGGGCCCCATGCCATTTTTGGAATTCTAGATTCTCTCTGACTGTCTTGTTTTTATTTTGGTGGTTGTTAGTTCTCAAAGACAATCTTATAAATATGTTGCTCTATTATCTTTTCTACATATTTTATATCTCTTTTTAGTTGTTTAAGTTTACACTGAAAACGTTTTACCATCCCAAATTCTTTTTTTTATAGCATATTTTTGGGAAAAAAACTGCTCATCTTTGTTAAGTGATTGACCAATCAAATCAAATGTCGTGCATTGCGCAAAAACAGGCCAAAAAAATCAAGCTGTCCACCCAAACTGAACTCAAGTAAGCTCAAGTACAGTACACTACAGTAGAGCACAGTACAGTGGTGTATAGTATAGTAGAATATAGTAGAGTAGGGTACATACAGTACAGTAGTGTAGAGCACAGTATGGTACAGTGCAGTATAGTAGAGCACAATATAGTACAGTACAGTAGAGCACAGTAAAGTAGAGCACAGTACATTTGAGTACAGTACAGTACAGTACAGTAGAGTACAGTACAGTAGAGTACAGTATGGTACAGTACAGTACAGTAGAGTACAGTAGAGTACAGTATGGTACTGTACAGTACAGTACAGTAGAGTACAGTATGGTACAGTGCAGTATCGTAGAGCACAATATAGTACAGTACAGTAGAGCACAGTAAAGTAGAGCACAGTACATTTGAGTACAGTACAGTAGAACACAGTAGAGTACAGTAGAGCACAGTAGAGTACATTGAGGTAGTACAGTATAACATATTATAGACCTCTATGCCATTTGCCAAATAGATTTCAATGTTTTGGCTCCTGGAGTGTTGGAGCTGGCTATGCATCTCAATACAATACACTTTTTCCTGAAGTGTACACTTGTCCACTACCCATATGGTGGTCCTCTGTAGCTCAGTTGGTAGAGCATGGCGATTCAACTTTAAAACGGAGATTGCCTCAGTTGTGTTGCCCATGCTGTCACAGATGCCATAATGGCACAGATACAAATATGAGATCTTTATACTGTATATCTCCATGGTGTAAATTGATTCGGTTGTAACCGTTTCAGCTTGGACAGTTTTGACTCATTTTGGACCTTAAAGAATCCCGATAGATAACATATGGTTGGCTGTCTTTCATTTGGACAGATGTACATCTCAGTAAATATATATTTTAGTCCCAAAACCGTACTTGACATGTTTCTTGATATTGTTACATCTGCCCCTGCCACGCCCTCTACTTCTCATCCTGTGTCTCCCTAACCTGCCGCCACTCCCCCAGTGCTCTCTCCCTCTCTCTCTCTCTGTGTCGGTGTATCTGATTGTGTGAGTGGAGATAGGTGTGCTGGAGTCAGAGCAGATCCCCACCAGCTGCAACCTGTTCCATAATCAAGACTAGAGGTCGACCGATTAATCGGGATGGCCGATTAATTAGGGCCGATTTCAAGTTTTCATAACAACTGGTAATCGGTATTTTTGGCCACCGATTTGCCGAATTTGTTTTTTAAATAAAAATATTTTTTAACTAGGCAAGTCAATTATGAACACATTCTTATTTTCAATGACGGCCTAGGAACGGCGGGTTAACTGCCTTGTTCAGGGGCAGAATGACAGATTTTTACCTTGTCAGCTTGGGGATTCAATCTTGGAACCTTACGGTTAACTAGTCAACGCTCTAACCACCTGCTTTACATTGCACTCCACGAGGAGCCTGCCTGTTACGCGAATGCAGTAAGAAGCCAAGGTAAGTTGCTAGCTAGCATTAAACTTATCTTATAAAAAACAATCAATCAATCAATCAATCATAATCACTAGTTAACTACACATGGTTGATGATATTACTAGTTTATCTAGCCTGTCCTGCATTGCATATAATCAATGCGGTGTGCATTCACGAAAAAGGACGGTCGTTGCGCCAACTTCTACCTAACCATAAACATCAATGTCTTTCTTAAAATAAATACACAAGTATATATTTTTAAACCTGCATATTTAGATAATATTGCCTGCTAACATGAATGTCTTAACTAGGGAAAATGTGTCACTTCTCTTGCAAACAGAGTCAGGGTATATGCAGCTGTTTGGGCCGCCTGGCTCGTTGCGAACTGTGAAGACTATTTCTTCCTAACAAAGACAGCCAACTTCGCCAAACGGGGGATCATTTAACAAAAGCGCATCTGCGAAAAAAGCACAATCGTTGCACGACTGTACATAACCATAAACATCAATGCCTTTCTTAAAATCAATACACAGAAGTATATATTTTTAAACCTGCATATTTAGCTAAAAGAAATCCAGGTTAGCAGGCAATATTAACCAGGTGAAATTGTGTCACTTCTCTTCCGTTCATTGCACGCAGAATCAGGGTATATGCAACAGTTTGGGCCGCCTGGCTCGTTGCGAACTAATATGCCAGAATTTTACGTAATTATGACATAACGTTGAAGGTTGTGCAATGTAACAGGAATATTTAGACTTATGGATGCCACCCGTTAGATAAAATACGTAATGGTTCCGTATTTCACTGAAAGAATAAACGTGATAGTTTCCGGATTCGACCATAATAATGACCTAAGGCTCGTATTTCTGTGTGTTATTATGTTATAATTAAGTCTATGATTTGATATTTGATAGAGCCGTCTGACTGAGCGGTGGTAGGCACCAGCAGGCTCGTAAGCATTCATTCAAAACAGCACTTTCGTGCATTTGCCAGCAGCTCTTCGCTGTGCTTCAAGCATTGCGCTGTTTATGACTTCAAGCCTGTCAACTCCCGAGATTAGGCTGGTGTAACCGATGTGAAATGGCTAGCTAGTTAGCGGGTGCACGCTAATAGCATTTCAAACGTCACTCACTCTGAGACTTGGAGTAGTTGTTTCCCTTGCTCTACATGGGTAACGCTGCTTCGAGGGTGGCTGTTGTCCATGTGTTCCTGGTTCGAGCCCTGGTAGGAGCGAGGAGAGGGACAGAAGCTATACTGTTACACTGGCAATACTAAAGTGCCTATAAGAACATCCAATAGTCAAAGGTATATGAAATACAAATCGTATAGAGAGAAATAGTCCTATAATAACTACAACCTAAAACTTCTTACCTGGGAATATTGAAGACTCGTTAAAAGGAACCACCAGCTTTCATATGTTCTCATGTTCTGAGCAAGGAACTTATACGTTAGCTTTCTTACATGGTACATAATGCACTTTTACTTTCTTCTCCAACACTTTGTTTTTGCATTATTTAAACCAAATTGAACATGTTTCATTATTTATTTGAGGCTAAATTGATTTCATTTATGTATTATATTAAGTTAAAATAAGTGTTCATTCAGTATTGTTGTAATTGTCATTATTACAAATCAATAAAAAATAAAAAAATTGGCCGATTAATCGGTATCGGCTTTTTTGGTCCTCCAATAATCGGTATCGGCGTTGAAAAATCATAATCGGTTGACCTCTAATCAAGACCTCTACAAATACTCAGCCCGGCCACTTCCACGCTGCCAGATCGTAGCCTCTGCTCATTCCGTCCCCTCTGACTCTGGTCCCTGTCGCCAGTCCCTCGTCTCGTCAGTCTTGCTTCCCTGCCCTGGACCCCCGCTCTACTGCTTCCTTGCATTCCGCTCCGGACCTGCTTACCCTGTCCCTGCTCCCCTTGCACCAGCCTCAGTTCCTGGTTCCCTGCTACCCGCCCAAGCTCCCCCTGGCCTGTACCCCATCTCCTCACGCTTTTCAATAAATACCTTGGTTACCTTATCCCTGTCTCCTCGTGTGAATCTGCACTTGGGTTCACCTGCTCCACCCCGTGTAACAGATATACTAAATGTTCGGTAGTGACACTTCTTAAAAATAAAGATTTACTAACATGCTCACTCATTTTCTCTTAAATGTTTTCAGACAGACTACTCAGCATGCAGCCATGCTGGAGAAGGGTGTGGATTAAGGCACAGTCATTATAAAGTATTTCAACATGTTTGTTTCGGTAGTGACATCAAAAGGTGAGACAGCATTTAAAAAAAAAGAAACATAAAAAAAGAAGCATAACTACTAATTAGATCAGTATCTTTCAATGTTATAATAGAACAACTCAATAATAGTGTAAAAACAAAATCACAAATCATGAATTGCTTTATTTTCAAACATGAAGTTTAGGAGTCAGGGTTAAGGACAGCCACCTCTCAATAGAAATGGGTATATAAAAAGATCTTTGTACTATATTAATCTAACAATATGCTTGTTATTGCCTTGGATTGAATAAGAACATATCATGATGTAAATAAATGTCCTAAAGTTTGAGGCTTAACTTTTTTGGGATGGGACTGAAATTTACACCACTTCTATAGAATCACCCATCACCCTAAGACCTGATTCAAGTCAAATGGGTTAAATGGCATTATATGTATAGCATTCTAATGAGGGAAAAGGTACAGGTCACTGACCTGTATCTATAGGCACCTTGAATTGTTTTGAACGTAGGCTATAGTGTGTCTATATGGTTAGGGTTAGGGCGGCAGGTAACCTAGCAGTTAGAGCGTTGGGCCGGTAACTGAAAGGTTGCTAGTTTGAATACCCGAGCCAACAAGCTTAAAAATATATGTCGCTGTACCCTTGAGCAAGGCATTTAATCCTAATTTGCTCAAAGGGCGCTGACCCTGTAAAACAACACGTTTCACTGCACCTATCTGGTGTATGTGTGAAATAAAGCATGTATTGTTTATTGTTTTGTAAAACCCCCCATGTGTTCTCTTGATCCTATCGTGGATATGACCTTGTTATGATATGTAAATAAGGAGGCGGGGATATTAAAAAAACATAAATATAGAGCTGAAAAGAGAGCCGAAGAGAAGATAATGTCATCCACCAATGGTTCTTAATTGTGTTGTTTCAGGCTCCATCGGGAAGAGTGTCACACGTCTTCAGGTAAGGATAAACAACATGTAACAGTGAGGTGCCATTCACTATCTACAATAGAGCGATCAAAGAATAACAGCTCAAACACCATGAGGAAACCTATTAACCTCACACAGTATAGAAAGACAAAACACTCCCTGTCTGGTGGAAAATCAAACAGATATTTTTCTCCTGCCATCGATTGATGCTTTAAAGCGGCTGTCAGCAGTAGAAACAATAGCAAAGCATCCTCCCCACCCGTGTTTCGGTACAAGACTGAGGGATAGGGCTGGTGAAATATACCACTCTCAAATTCTTAGAGCAATGGATGCAAGGACTGACCATCCATGGTATCAAAATGATAGTTGTTAACCATGTTTTGAGAGTATACTGGACAGTGTTTGTTATATTTAATTTGTTTACAAACATTGGAGTAAAACAAGCTTATATTTTGGATTTGATGAAGCACGACAGCTGAACTAAGCTCATAAGGCATTGATAAATTATATTCTTCAAGAACCGATGGGTACATATCATTCATTAACTGGTAAAAAACATGGATGTAGTAACTCCATATTGCCCCTTTAAAAGCCTCTAAATACTAACCTGTCATAGGCCTGGACCAGACTGATCTCTCTTTTCTTTTCTCTCCCGTTCTCTTTTTCTTTTCTATTTCGCTCATCCTGACACACGGATTCGCTGCTGTGCAGGGTCATTCATAATCTGTGTCGCCTTGGCAACCACTCACACCGATGTGTCATCTACTGAGCGGGGCAGCTTTGACCCTGTCTGAGGGACTGTGTCTGTGTGTCCGTGCCTGCATGCGTGTGTGTGTTTGTGTGAGTGTGTGTCCGACCCTGTCAACAGGCCAGTAGGTCAGAATGCAAAGTCAACAGTCAGCTCTCTTCAATGACCATGGCTTAATGACCATGGCTTCATGGTAACAGCTCTCCTCAATGACCAAGGCTTAATGGTGACATCTCTCCTCAATGACCATGGCTTCATGGTAACAGCTCTCTTCAATGACCATGGCTTAATGACCATGGCTTCATGGTAACAGCTCTCTTCAATGACCATGGCTTAATGACCATGGCTTCATGGTAACATCTCTCCTCAATGACCATGGTTTCTTGGTAAGTCATCTCTCTTCAATGACCATGGCTTCATGGTAACATCTCTCTTCAATGACCATGGCTTCATGGTAACAGTCATCTCTCCTCAATGACCATGGCTTCATGGTAACAGTCATCTCTCCTCAATGACCATGGCTTCATGGTAACAGTCATCTCTCCTCAATGACCATGGCTTCATGATAACAGTCATCTCTCCTCAATGACCATGGCTTAATGACCATGGCTTCATGGTAACAGCTCTCCTCAATGACCAAGGCTTAATGACCATGGCTTCATGGTAACAGCTCTCCTCAATGACCAAGGCTTAATGACCATGGCTTCATGGTAACAGTCATCTCTCTTCAATGACCATGGCTTAATGACCATGGCTTCATGGTAACAGCTCTCCTCAATGACCAAGGCTTAATGACCATGGCTTCATGGTAACAGCTCTCCTCAATGACCAAGGCTTAATGACCATGGCTTCATGGTAACAGCTCTCCTCAATGACCAAGGCTTAATGACCATGGCTTCATGGTAACAGCTCTCCTCAATGACCAAGGCTTAATGACCATGGCTTAATGACCATGGCTTCATCGTAACAGTCTGGCAAATTAGAACAAATCAACACCCTTCTCGTCCTCCACTTCTCACTCACCCCTTCTCCTCTCACTCACCACTCTACCTCACCCAACAACATCATAACACACACCCACACAGATCCTTCCAGCTAATGAAAAACACATTTTCACTACCTAATGAAATTAAGACCTCAATTTGCCAGATCATTTTGTTTTGGTAAATAAAGCATTAGCAGCACTAAACTCCCTATAGCCTACCACAGCTCACAGGCTCACATACTGAGGAGGCTACATAGACTCAAATCATAGTGACTCACATCATACAGATGCACATACAGACATGCATGAATGCACATACAGACATGCATGAATGCACAAGTACACACGATTGCACACACAAACAGAGAGAAAGAGAGGAGAGAGAAAGAGAGAGAGAAGAGGGGGAAAGGGAGACAGACACATAGAGAGAGAGAGAGAGAGAGAAAGACAGAGACAGAGAGAGACAGAAACAGGCATAGACAGAGAGCGAGAGAGACAGAGACAGGCATAGACAGAGAGACAGAGAGACAGAGAGACAGAGAGACAGAGAGACAGACAGAAGGGAGGCAGGCAGGCAGGCAGAGAGAGACAGATAAGTAATTGTATTGGTGATCCACACCAAATGATACATAAAAGGTATGATCTGTTTTTCCTCTCGAAGACGACTTCTGATTTATGGGTCCATAAGAAAAGAACAGCTCCACCAGGACTATCAATGTTGTACTGTACTGTATTGGCTTTCACTTACATTGATCATAAAATGACTGTCTTACCCTTTCCGCAGGGTAAATACAAATTCAATCACTTATAGAGAAGGGGAAAATCAATCCCCCAATGAAACATCACACTGCTTTTCCTTTCATTAATTAGACACAGTACAATGGTTTATTATAATTGAGAATTTTTGGGCAGCAACCTAGAAAATAATCTAGGGGAAACACTGGAACCCCATAAACGGAGAGGACTCGCTGACTCATGATGCTACACTCTAATGTAGGGGTTCATAAACCTTTTCAGCCTGGGACCCAAATGCGAAATTCTGTGTTTTCCTGAGACCCAAGCTCAGGAAAATATGCAACTATACGTAAATATCGGAACATTTCATTGCCCTTATGCCTAAAAAAAAAAAGCAATATATACAAAAACAAATATCAATGAAATACCCATAAATATATTTATGTTTATTTATCCCCATTAAAAACACTCTTACATTCCTGTCTAGGTTCGAACTGTTGCTGTTAAAATACAATAAATAATTTCATTCTGAACTGGAATAAACAGATTGATCACATCACACAGATGTATAACAGAACACACACAGGCTCAGTTTTTGATAGTGCAACCCTAAGTAACAGTACGGATACAAAATTCTGGCCTACTGTACATCCTACTGTATAAATGATTGTTGATAGAAGGTCTAGGTCGGAACTGTTGCTGTTAAAATGTTGTTGTTTTTTTAATTCTGAACTGGAATAAACTGATTGCTCACCTAACACAGATGTAGACCAGAAAACACACACACACACACACACACACACACACACACACACACACACACACACACACACACACACACACACACACACACACACACACACACACACACACACACACACACACACACACACACACACACACACACTCCTAATGAGAGGTGTGTGACTGGTTGAAGATTCAACAAGCAGGTCTATTCTGGGATCAGCTTTTAACAGTACAACACTGAGGTCATGCTCAGCATTCAGTCTGTTTCTGTACTTGAGAACCCTGACTTGCATAGGTACAGTTGAAGTCAGAAGTTTACATACACTTAGCTTGGAGTCATTAAAACTCGTTTTTCAACCACCCCACAAATTTCTTGTTAACAAACTATAGTTTTGGCAAGTCGGTTAGGACATCTACTTTCTGCATGACACAAGTAATTTTCCAACAATTGTTTACAGACCGATTGTTTCACTTATAATTCACCGTATCACAATTCCAGTGGGTCAGAAGTTTACATACACTAAGTTGACTGTGCCTTTAAACAGCTTGGAAAATTCCAGAAAATTATGTAATGGCTTTAGAAGCTTCTAATAGGCTAATTGACATAATTTGAGTCAATTAGATGTGTCTTTTTGCTTGACATAACGGGAAAATCAAAAAAAATCTGCCAAGACCGCAGAAAAAAAATTGCAGACCTCCACAAGTCTGGTTCATCCTTGGGAGCAATTTCCAAATGCCTGAAGGTACCACGTTCATCTGTACAAACAATAGTACGCAAGTATAAACACCATGGGTCCACGCAGCCGTCATACTGCTCAGGAAGGAGACGTGTTCTGTCTCCTAGAGATGGACGTACTTTGGTGCAAAAAGTGCAAATCAATCAAACAGCAAAGACATTGAAAAGATGCTGGAGGAAACAGGTACAAAAGTATCTATATCCACAGTAAAACGAGTCCTATATCAACATAACCTGAAAGGCCGCTCAGCAAGGAAGAAGCCACTGCTCCAAAACCGCCATAAAAAAGCCAGACTACGGTTTGCAACTGCACATGGGGACAAAGATCGTACTTTTTGGAGAAATGTCCTCTGGTCTGATGAAACAAAAATAGAACTGTTTGGCCATAATGACTATCATTATGTTTGGCGGAAAAAGGGGGAGGCTTGCAAGCCGAAGAACAACATCCCAACCGTGAAACACGGGGGTGGCAGCATCATGTTGTGGGTGTGGAAAATTATGAGGAAAATTATGTGGATATATTGAAGCAACATCTCAAGACATCAGTCAGGAAGTTAAAGCTTGGTCACAAATGGGTCTTCCAAATGGACAATGAGCCCAAGCATACTTCCAAAGTTGTGGCAAAATGGCTTAAGGACAACAAAGTCAAGGTATTGGAGTGGCCATCACAAAGCCCTGACCTCAATCCTACAGAAAATTTGTGGGCAGAACTGAAAAAGTGTGTGCGAGCAAGGAGGCCTTCAAACCTGACTCAGTTACACCAGCTCTGTCAGGAGGAATGGGCCAAAATTCACCCAACTTATTGTGGGAAGCTTGTGGAAGGCTATCCGAAACATTTGACCCAAGATAAACAATTTAAAGGCAATGCTACCAAATACTAATTGAGCGTATGTAAACTTCTGACCCACTGGGAATGTGATGAAAGAAATAAAAGCTGAAATAAATCAATTCTCTCTACTATTATTCTGACATTTCACATTCTTAAATAAAGTGGTGATCCTAACTGACCTAAGACAGGGAATTTTTACAAGGTTTAAATGTCAGGAATTGTGAAAAACGGAGTTTAAATGTATTTGGCTAAGGTGTATGTAAGCTTCCGATTTCAACTGTATGTTGTGCCAAACTGGATCAGAAGATCTACTGCTTTCTCAGTCAGGCAGGAGACCACTTCCTGCTGTAGATGAACAACCCAGAACTGTGTGAGTGTTCGTCTCAGAAAGCATCTTGCTTCAATCAGTTTATTCCAGTTCAGAATAAAAAATATTCCTTGTAACAGCAACAGTTCCAACCTAAACTTATTTTCAACAATAATTTCTACAGTAAGATGTACAGTAGGCCTGATAATTTTTCATCTGTACCGTTTCTTAGGGTTGTACTATCAGTAGCTAGTTAATTTGCTTTTGCCAACGTTAGTTATTAGCTGTTTAACGTTACAAGGCCATGGGATTGTTTGAAAGAGAATCTCACATTTACTCTTATGAGAGATGGTACTCCCTTATTTCTGCTCATCATTACCTGTTATAAAAATGGCAACGCCTTGCTTGTTGACTTACTTTTCAACTTTCGAAGCACTGTTTCCCGAAGCATTCTGCCCTGTTCTGAACGAACTCCCTGGGTTTCCCGTCATGTTGTGCCTGGATGTTTGGTCAGGACGTGTCGTTTTATTAATTTGTTCATTTCGAGAGACTCATTACTAAGCACTTCCCCACACAAAACACATTGTGGGCACTCCTCGTTATTTCTCAAAGTGTGTATGAAAGAGACAAAAAGTCATCGCTGTATTTGCGTTTCATGACGATTGAGCTCAGTCAGAACTTGTGGCTAGCATGAGTCCATTTCATGACAGCGGTGAGTGATGGCGAGTGGGAGTAACAAGTCAGTGGCTTGAACAACAGCGCTGCAGCGTGTGGGTCGCGAAGTGATCTTCAAGAAAACTGCAGAAAAAAGATCCGGTAAACAGCGAAGCACATGGGTATCTTCCTCTACAACCTCTCCGCACACTGAACCGAGAACGCAGTTGCACCTGGCCAAATTAATTAAATTAATGAAATAATTATACATTTACACCGCGACCCACCATTAACAGGACCAATACTTTAAACGCTGCTCTAATACATGATGCTCCACTCTAATACAAGTTCATGATGCTCCACTCTAATACGTGATGCTCCACTCTAATGCTAGTTCATGATGCTCCATTCTAATGCTAGTTCATGATGCTCCACTCTAATGCTAGTTCATGATGCTCCACTCTAATGCTAGTTCATGATGCTCCACTCTAATACATGATGCTCCACTCTAATGCTAATTCATGATGCTACACTCTAATGCTAGTTCATGATGTACCACTCTAATGCTAGTTCATGATGCTCCACTCTAATGCTAGTTCATGATGCTCCACTCTAATGCTACTTCATGATGCTCCACTCTAATGCTAATTCATGATGCTACACTCTAATGCTAGTTCATGATTCTCCACTCTAATGCTAATTAATGATGCTACACTCTATTACCAGTTCATGATGCTCCACTCTAATGCTAATTCATGATGCTACACTCTAATGCTAGTTCATGATGCTACACTCTAATACCAGTTCATGATGCTACACTCTAATGCTAGTTCATGATGCTCCACTCTAATGCTAATTCATGATGCTACACTCTAAAACATGATGCTCCACTCTAATGCTAGTTTGTGATGCTCCACTCTAATACATGATGCTCCACTCTAATGCTAGTTCATGATGCTCCACTCTAATGCTAGTTCATGATGCTACACTGTAATGCTAATTCATGATGCTCCACTCTAATGCTAATTCATGATGCTACACTCTAATGCTACTTCATGATGCTACACTCTAATACCAGTTCATGATGCTACACTCTAATGCTAATTCATGATGCTATACTCTAATGCTACTTCATGATGCTACACTCTAATACCAGTTCATGATACTCCACTCTAATTCTAGTTCATAATGCTCCACTCTAATGCTAGTTCATGATGCTACATTATAATGCTAGTTCATGATGCTCCACTCTAATGCTAATTCATGATGCTACACTCTAATGCTAGTTCATGATGCTCCACTCTAATACATGAGGCTCCACTCTAATGCTAGTTTGTGATGCTCCACTCTAATACATGATGCTCCACTCTAATGCTAGTTTGTGATGCTCCTCTCTAATACATGATGCTACACTCTAATGCTAGTTCATGATGCTTCACTCTAATGCTAGTTCATGATGCTACACTCTAATGCTAGTCCATGATGCACCACTCTAATGCTAGTTCATGATGCTACACTCTAACGTTAGTTCATGATGCTACACTCTAATGCTAGTTCATGACGCTACACTCTACTGCTAGTTCATGATGCTCCACTCTAATGCTAGTTCATGATGCTACACTCTACTGCTAGTTCATGATGCTCCACTCTAATGCTAGTTCTCAACCACCATCTAAGGCCAGAGCCCTGGGGCCTGAGAGCTGAGGATACTAGACAGCTGAGGTCAGTGTGAGTGAACAGTGTTTCCCCACGGGAAGGGGGGGAACACTAATGAATAATAATCAGCTTGTAAATTGCAACCCTCTACAGGAAATTAGAGACTGATTGAAGGCTCCTCATCTTCCTGCACATCATTGATCCACAGCAGCCGTCACCACAGCAACACTCACTCAGACCTCCCCAGGTTGAACTGAACACACTGAGGCTGGGACACTTCTGTTCTCTAATCTCGTGTTTGTGATTAGAAGGGCATGAAATAAATCTGATCTATGACCAGTTAGTCACTCGTTACACTGGCACCGGGCCTGACAGGTGTGAGGTGAGGTGTTGATCCAGAGACAGTTTGTTTGTGTTTTGTGGGGTAGGGCCTATTCTAAAGGTTAGATTATGATTGGCACTTTTCTCTGAAGCCCCTATCCTCAGGGTAGATGGCTGACATAAACTGATTTTTAGATTATAAGGATGTAAAAAATATTGGAAGCCACTAATATATTTCATCATGGTAAACCCAAAGTGACCTTCAAGACAGACTGGCCACTGACCACTCGATCACCTGTAATGGTTGCTTGAGAACCTGAGAGCACACTGCGATGCAGCAGTCACTTAGGTGAGATCAATACAGGGTAGTATTTCTGTAAGACAATATGAGGTCAACAACACAGGACAAAGCACACCAAAAACCTTTATGTGACCTGTATACCTTGTTTGAGTATGGTGGCCTAGCAAGGTTGAGTCCATCTCTGATGACTTTATCCCTAATCATGATCTTCAGCTTCAGTTTGGGGTAAATCACCAGCTCCCTCCTGTTGCCAAGCGTCAGGTTCCTCTGCGCACTTAGATACGCGCCCCCATTCCTCCCAACCCGGTCACTACTCGGTTCGGTCCAAGACTTGGATTTCCAGGAGTTTAGACTCGTATTGGTCGAACAGGTGGTTGTTGGGTGGTGTGGTGGGCATCGGCCAAAGCATGAAATACAGGCCGGCAGCTGCCTCATCCTCAACTTTCAGCCTTTGCACCGCGTCGTGGATCCTTTGCCGTTGGTGCGGTATGTAGACACCATCGCCTTCCAGATCATCGTAGCCGTTATCCACGAAGGATTCCACATACTGAGAGAGCCATGGCTCCCCCCTCTTGACAGCAGAGAGAAAAATATAGTTTTAAGTTCATTTCCTGCAACTTTGTCATAGGGCGTTTAGAAAATGTTGCAGTTGTAAAGCAAGTTTTCTGCAGTTCTACACATTTTGCCATGGGGTGGAGTGAATTTTTGGCAATTTTATCATACGTTTCATGCAATTCTACTCATTTTTCTATGGGGCAGAAATACATGTTTGCAGTTTTAAAGCTAATTTCCAGAAATTCTACTCATATTGCATGGGGTGGAGAGAAATAATTTGATCAGTTTTAAAGCTAATTCCTGCAATTCTACTCATTTTGCCATGGGGTGGAGAGAAATAATTTGATCAGTTTTACAGATAATTTCCTGCAATTCTACACATGCCATGTTAATGATATCTGAGCGAGAGTGAGTAACCAAATCAATGGAGGTCAGGGCCCCTGGGTATGTGCCCTGCTTGCCCAGTTGGTCATTCTGCCATGATTACCACACATTTAGAAAACTGACTAGACTAACTTAGCAATCTAATAATTGTCAGCTGACATGGCTAGTTGAGTGACTGTCAGTGACTGACAAAACAAGTGAAAAACTGCTGATGCACAACCACATTTCGAACTTGCACCTTGTGTATGCTAGTATTCCAACTCTTGTAAGTTGAGACCTGACTGAGTTCCTAAACTACCCTTCTAGTGGCCAGGGGCCCCCTAGTGGCCAGGGGCCCTAACGACCGATTATGTTGCTTATTCCTGGAGCCAGCACTGGAGAGAGCTTGAGGGTCTTCAGCCACTCAAACAAGATGCTGGGTCCACTGGTGGTCATTTTGGGGAGCAAAAAGAAGAACAAATGTAAAGGAAAACTTCAGCACTTCACTGTTTTCCCTCAACCTAATTATTCAGTAAATAACCAGATAAACACTCTAGTAGTGAGTGATTTAGCTTTATACTAATGAAAATCCTGACAGATGTAGTACCCTCAGCATCTAGCTCCATATTCAATGACCAAATGTACATTTCACACATACTTAAAGTGTTTGCCAGTTACAGGAAAGTCCCCTGTATCCCCACTATGAATAGTCCCCAGTATCCCCACTATGAATGGTCCCCAGTATCCCCACTATGATTAGTCCCCAGTATCCCCACTATGAATAGTCCCCAGTATCCCCACTATGAATAGTCCCCAGTATCCCCACTATGATTAGTCCCCAGTATCCCCACTATGATTAGTCCCCAGTATCCCCACTATGATTAGTCCCCAGTATCCCCACTATGATTAGTCCCCAGTATCCCCACTATGAATAGTCCCCATTATCCCCACTATGATTAGTCCCCAGTATCCCCACTATGATTAGTCCCCAGTATCCCCACTATGAATAGTCCCCATTATCCCCACTATGATTAGTCCCCAGTATCCCCACTATGATTAGTCCCCAGTATCCCCACTATGAATAGTCCCCAGTATCCCCACTATGAATAGTCTCCAGTATCCCCACTATGAATAGTCCCCAGTATCCCCACTATGAATAGTCCCCAGTATCCCCACTATGAATAGTCCCCAGTATCCCCACTATGAATAGTCCCCATTATCCCCACTATGATTAGTCCCCAGTATCCCCACTATGATTAGTCCCCAGTATCCCCACTATGAATAGTCCCCAGTATCCCCACTATGAATAGTCCCCAGTATCCCCACTATGAATGGTCCCCAGTATCCCCACTATGAATAGTCCCCAGTATCCCCACTATGAATAGTCCCCAGTATCCCCACTATGATTAGTCCCCAGTATCCCCACTATGAATAGTCCCCAGTATCCCCACTATGAATGGTCCCCAGTATCCCCACTATTAATAGTCCCCAGTATCCCCACTATGAATAGTCCCCAGTATCCCCACTATGATTAGTCCCCAGTATCCCCACTATGAATAGTCCCCAGTATCCCCACTATGAATAGTCCCCAGTATCCCCACTATGAATAGTCCCCAGTATCCCCACTATGAATAGTCCCCAGTATCCCCACTATGAATAGTCTCCAGTATCCCCACTATGAATGGTCCCCAGTATCCCCACTATGAATGGTCCCCAGTATCCCCACTATGAATAGTCCCCAGTATCCCCACTATGAATAGTCCCCAGTATCCCCACTATGATTAGTCCCCAGTATCCCCACTATGAATAGTCCCCACTCTCCCCACTATGAATAGTCCCCAGTATCCCCACTATGAATAGTCCCCAGTATCCCCACTATGATTAGTCCCCAGTATCCCCACTATGAATAGTCCCCAGTATCCCCACTATGAATAGTCCCCAGTATCCCCACTATGAATAGTCCCCAGTATCCCCACTATGATTAGTCCCCAGTATCCCCACTATGAATAGTCTCCAGTATCCCCACTATGATTAGTCCCCAGTATCCCCACTATGAATGGTCCCCAGTATCCCCACTATGAATAGTCCCCAGTATCCCCACTATGAATAGTCCCCAGTATCCCCACTATGAATAGTCCCCAGTATCCCCACTATGAATAGTCTCCAGTATCCCCACTATGATTAGTCCCCAGTATCCCCACTATGAATAGTCCCCAGTATCCCCACTATGAATAGTCCCCAGTATCCCCACTATGAATAGTCCCCAGTATCCCCACTATGAATAGTCCCCAGTATCCCCACTATGAATAGTCCCCAGTATCCCCACTATGAATAGTCCTCAGTATCCCCACTATGAATAGTCCCCAGTATCCCCACTATGAATAGTCTCCAGTATCCCCACTATGAATAGTCCCCAGTATCCCCACTATGAATAGTCCCCAGTATCCCCACTATGAATAGTCCCCAGTATCCCCACTATGAATAGTCCCAAGTATCCCCACTATGAATAGTCCCCAGTATCCCCACTATGATTAGTCCCCAGTATCCCCACTATGAATAGTCCCCAGTATCCCCACTATGAATAGTCCCCAGTATCCCCACTATGAATAGTCCCCAGTATCCCCACTATGAATAGTCCCCAGTATCCCCACTATGAATAGTCCTCAGTATCCCCACTATGAATAGTCCCCAGTATCCCCACTATGAATGGTCCCCAGTATCCCCACTGTGAATAGTCCCCAGTACGATACCAATGCTCTTGTGTCTTAGTGGCCTGGCTGGATTCCACTCAAATGAATGGAACTGATATGTGAGTGTTTGCTGCCATCTAGTGAAAATGTTTGATTCATCACTAACTGTGCCTGGAGTCTGGATTCTGGGACTTGACCTTGATGAGATCATCCTGATGCTCAGCTTTAACCCTCAAACTACATGTTACTGTCTGAGGCAATCACTTTTAGATATCCCAGATGTTATATCAATGCTGTATGACTATAGCTTCGGCCTCAAGTCAGTACTCTAACCAGTTATTCTGTGTTAATACTGACTTATTGATAAATAATGAAAGGAGCAGCACGTCCCTGCGAAAGATGGCACAATGCATTCACCTTAGTCTTCATGAAGAAACATGGAGAATAAACCAACACCAAAGGTATGCATGTTTTCCACTTTTATTTTCCATTGCACAGTAATTTCTATCTACAGAATTATTTCTAAATTGTTTGTGGCAGCAGATAAAGTCATAAACATCCATGTGAAATTTGCATAAAACTGTACAAGAAAATTGGCTACAATGAGAAAATACTGCAACCCACTGATAACCGTTAAATCCAGGACAGAAATGGCATTATGGCGGACAGACTCCCTCTTGTGAGTATGAATAATACCAGGTAAGAAGAATACTGCGTACTGAGTGTGTGGGCAAGAAACAACTCACTCAAAGACAAGAGAAAACTCATTGAAAATCTGAAAAATAAAAGAGATCTAGAATGAACGGGAAGGACCTTAATCATTTTCTTTGTAAGTAATTTTTTCTCCTTGGAAGATTGAAGCAGGACTACCTATCAACAACCACACAACAGTGCATACTAGAACACAGAAAAAGAGACCAAACCTGCAAGTTAGTATCTCCAAAATGAGCCACTTGGAACTATTACTGGAGTAGAAGCAGAATGCATTAGAAGACAAGCCAGGGAGAGTTGATGCATGATGTGTGCAGACTGAGACACTGAACATGCGAGGCAGGTCTATGATGGAGCCACATTACACAGAGGTTGGATCATCCTGCTGACGCAGACATCCTCTCATTACTGTGGTTAGTGTGTCATTACTGTGCTTACTGCGTCGTTACTGTGGTTACTGTGTTATTTCTTTTCTTTTCTTCCCATGATTTTCTTGCTGATTTTCCACAATTGATTTGACACAGATTGATTGGTCACCAAAATCAAGCATTTTGAGACAAGAAAACAAGTCATTATCGATCATACAGCACAAAACAATGTCAAAGTTGAACATTTAAGATACTGTGCTGGTCATAGCAACAGTGAAATGCTCCTATGGTCCTTTTAGGAGAGGGTGCAGGCTACTTAGAAGTTAGCCAAATACCACTTTAGAACTTTTATGATGGGCACAATGTTGTAAATACAATGTTTGTTCCATACTAAAAACGTGCTACCCTCACTAATAATAATCATTTGGTGGGTGCTTATATTTGTCCTATTTCACACATGTACAAGTATGTATTAATACGCATGTGTGAATTGGAAATGATTGTTTTTTTGCATATCCCACTCTCCTTGAGAAGGGAACCTAGCCCAGTGGCCGGGTCAGAATGCACAGTTCCCAAGGCCCCATATAGACCTATGCCTATTGTATTTTAATTAGTGAAACTTCTGGAATGCCAAGTTGAGTAATGGAACAAGGAAATGAAAGCTAAAGTAACTCTTTGGTGTCATTAAAAATATGGCAGCTGTCCTTGAGTCGCTTGCTTGAGAAACACCCAACACTTTTCCAATTGGTCTTAGATTGTCAAACTATTTACCTATTTACAACAGAACGATAGAGAAGCCTGGCAGAACATTGAAGGACATACAAATGAGTGCTTTCACCACTGAAATGGGGATAGAAACAGATCTCTAAACAACAGACGGTTTCGACACACCACACATATAGCAGCGTCTCTTACATTTAAATAAATAAAATGTCAATAAACAGACCACTCAAACTGACAAAACATTTTACGGACAATTCTCAAGGAAAACTAGAAAAGTTTCAGTCTTCAAAAACGTATGACTTTGCGTGAACGTACATACTGTATCTATAGTCCTGCATATTTGAACACAAACAAATAGGTTTATTCCCATGTGTTATTAGTAATCTCCAAGTTCACGTGCACTTCAGGATCACATGTCCATAGAGTATATTTACTCCTGAATATCAATCCAATAGGTCTGGATAGACCAGCAGTCTGTAGGCCTACTGTAACACTGACATCTTTCATACAGGGTCACTAACAAGCCCAAACTGTAGCAGATGTTAATGGCATGATGAGGTCAGGGAGGCAAGTAGCATTTACATGTCAAATAAAACACTTCAGGGAGAGACGGAGACAGTGACAGTCTTGCCTCTGGAGTTCTGATCTTTTCAAGATTTCTGATGTGTGTCTGACACCTGATATGAAACATTATTGATGGTGACGTGTACTAATCTGAATGATAAATCTATGTATTTTATATCCATGACCTGTTTTTGAATCCAGCCCTTTTTATAAGGATAGCTTTATGGGAGTTTAACAAAGCCACAAAACATACTGGCAACAAGACCAAATAAAAACATATCATCATTCACAATGTTCACGACAGCTAAGAAAAAGAAAAACAGATTTACAATAACAGAATAAAACAAACAATAAACAAGAAGAGATAAATTAAAGGTAGAGTCAGAGAAATGACATTGCACGAGCAGCACCACAGCTATGGCAATGAGCAAGATACAAGACTTCGCTCTCACATAATCACACACAGTATCTGCTCCTGTGCACGGGTTCGTTTTGCGCTCTTACAGTATGGTAGCCACGGGACCAAAACAGCTGAGAAGTTTAGTCTCGTGCTCCAAAGCTCTTAGTTGCTGCAGAAATTGACCCACTATCCTGTTAACTTTGTGCATCTACGTCATATAGCTGACTCTACCTTTAACACATGTATAATACAGTTGGGAACGATATGAAAACAGTGAATCTATATGATGAGGAGAGTCTAGTCGGAGCAAGGAGAGGGGATCCAGTGTACATTGGAATTACCAGTTGTTTTATCCTGCAGCTATGATATCACCTCCTGTGACTTTGAGTAGAGCTTCCTTTGCCCCTCACACCACCACGTCTGTCTCCACCTGTATGTTGTCCTCTTGTTGTTTTGCACTTGACAGTAGGAAGTGAATACAGCGTTGATCATTTATATAGATTTATGTATATATAATTATGTATATATATTCTTTTTTTCCTCTTTTTACATTTAGATTTTTTTTTGTAGTTGTTTCTTCATTGTTTCTTTTTTCTCTCAGTTGTGTCTGATTTTGTCTGTTAGTATATGCCCCGGATTGGTTGGAGCAGAGACAATGGCACAGAACATTTTGCCGAATGAGGATGAGGGAACCCCAGAGCTCCAGTCAATCGGCAGGTCACAGATGGGAAAAACAAACAATAACAAAAAAGAGAACACCTCTTTTCTCTCCAGTCCGTTCCTCAGTTTGTAACCTTATGACTGAGGTAAATACAGTATACAACATTGTGCTAGGAAAGAGTATCCCAGGTGTCCAGCGGAGGAAGGAGAGATGGAAGGAGGGATGGATGGAGAGATGGAGGAGGGGGGCATGTAGAGTCCAGATGAAGCTATGTCTCTTTGGCTCTGCTCCCCCCTCTCAGATCAGAACTGGTACCACTTCTTGTCTTTGCACTTCAGCATCATCTTTAGAGAGGGGAAAATGGAACACTAGTGTTACAGAAAACTCCCCATTGTCTTGCTCTAAGGGCTATTCCGGACACTAACAAATTTGTGTTATTAAACAGGAATTAAATGAGGAATTGGCATGCTCAGCTCAAAAGTTTGTGGTAACAAAAAGTATTTGGGTGCAGGGTTCAAAAGCCATACACTGGAAGAAAGGAAAATCCTGCACTCGCTGAAATATTCTTTACGTTTTTGTCAGCGTTTCGAGGGCAGCCTTCGACAGCGTTTGAATGCTGAAGAAAGCTGTTTGCTCTGATCACGTCCATTTGTTCTGACCTCTGCTGCTAAAAAAACAAACATTAAAACGTAAGAATATTTCAGTGAGTGTGAGTTTCTTCTTTTTTCCAGTGTAGCCTCATAATATAACACCTTCCTACAGGATGAAGTTGCCCCTAGACACTGATCTCAGATTAGTTTTATGTTTTGTATCATAATGTAACGTCTTACGTCATGGGCGTGTTTGCCAAAGGAGTCGGCGCTGGCCAACATGGCAGCCGTCCTCTCGTCCAGCTCGCCCAGTTTCTGCCCTCTCTCATCCAGTGCTATCCGGGCACGCGCCAGGTCCGCCACCACGCCCGAGGCTGCCCCCTTCATGCCCTCCAGGCCCTGAGGACCTGGGATGTGCTGGGCAAGGCCACGGGACGCCTTACCCGCCTGCGTCTCACCAACTAGAGGAGAGGGGGAGAGGGAGAGTCAGAAAGACAAAGAGGGAGGAAAAAGAGTGGGAGAGAATGAGATTGAGAGGATAAGAGAGCCTACTAATGTAGCAAACTTAACACTGAATATATAAATAAAATAGTTTCTCTGTGCATGTGTACACTATAGTATGTGTGTGTTATCCTGTTATGGCTAGGGGGCAGTATTTTCACGGCTGGATAAAAAACGTACCCGATTTAATCTGGTTACTACTCCTGCCCAGTAACTAGAATATGCATATAATTATTGGCTTTGGATAGAAAACACCCTAAAGTTTCTAAAACTGTTTGAATGGTGTCTGTGAGTATAAAAGAACTCATATGGCAGGCAAAAACCTGAGAAGATTTCATGCAGGAAGTGGCCTGTCTGACAAGGTGTCGTTCTTCTTGTCTCTGTTTATTGAAGAGTGAGGATCTTAGCTGTCCCGTGACACTTCCTACGGCTGCCATAGACTCTCAGATGGCGGCAAAATGCTGAATCGTGGCTTTGCAGGCTCTGGCTGAAAAAAAGTAGCGCGTTTGGGTAGTGGCTGGTTACAGTGCTGTGAGACTCATGCTCGTGCCCGCGTCGACCGAAAGCTTTGTTTTCTTTCCTCTGTTTAGCTAAATGGACATTCCCGGTCGGAATATTATCGCTTTTTTACGAGAAAAATTGCATAAAAATTGATTTTAAACAGCGGTTGACATGCTTCGAAGTACGGTAATGGAATATTTAGATTTTTTTTTGTCACGAATTGCGCCATGCTCGCGACCCTGATTTACCATTTCGGATAGTGTCTGGGACGCACGAACAAAACGCTGCTATTCGGATATAATGATGGATTATTTTGGACCAAACCAACATTTGTTATTGAAGTAGCAGTCCTGGGAGTGCATTCTGACGAAGACAACAAAAGGTAATCAAACTTTTATAATAGTAAATCTGATATTGGTGAGTGCTAAACTTGCCGGGTGTCTAAATAGCTAGCCCGTGATGGTTGGGCTATGTACTTAGAATATTGCAAAATGTGCTTTCACCAAAAAGCTATTTTAAAATCGGACATATCGAGTGCATAGAGGAGTTCTGTATCTATAATTCTTAAAATAATTGTTGTGCTTTTTGTGAACGTTTATCGTGAGTAATTTAGTAAATTGTTAGCAAAGTGGAGTGCGGGGGGTAGTTCTGAACGTCACATGCTAATGTAAAAAGCTGGTTTTTGATATAAATATGAACTTGATTGAACAAAACATGCATGTATTGTATAACATAATGTCCTAGGTGTGTCATCTGATGAAGATCATCAAAGGTTAGTGCTGCATTTAGCTGTCTTCTGGGTTTTTGTGACATTATATGCTAGCTTGAAAAATGGGTGTCTGATTATTTCTGGCTTGGTACTCTGCTGACATAATCTAATGTTTTGCTTTCGCTGTAAAGCCTTTTTGAAATCGGACAGTGTGGTTAGATAAAGGAGAGTCTTGTCTTTAAAATGCTGTGAAATAGTCATATGTTTGAAAAATTGAAGTTTTTGTATTTTTGAGGAATTTGTCATTCGCGCCACGCCTATCATTGGATATTGGAGCAGGTGTTCCGCTAGCGGAACGTCTAGATGTAAGAGGTTAAGTTCCATGTGTGTCACTTACATAGTTCCTCTCTGTCCAGGGAAGTTGCTCCTCCCCCAAAAAGGCCCTTGAAGAATCCTCGGTTGGGAGCCTCTGGGGTTTCCACTGGTGTGAACAGTTCTCCCAGCATCTCCTGAAACACACATACACACATTAACGCAGTTGTATTACATGTGTGTGAGTGTGTGTATTTATGTGGTCCTGACCTGCAGGTTCTCACAGGTCTCCTGGCTGTATGTGATCCTCTGTATCTCAGTGGGGGAGGTGAGGTACATGGCCTGGCCCAGGTTGGTAAAGCAGAAGGTCCGGGCTATCCGCATGTCTGTCAGTGGCAGGTAGTTTACATCCAGCAACGGTCTCAGCCCCGGCAGACTGCAGACAGACAGAGAGAGAGACCACATACAACACAATGTTACTCAAACACAACATCATTCTACTGAGCGTGTTTTTCATGTAGAAACTTTGAGTCTAACCCTAGCATTCATTAAGCTCTTTATAGTAATACAGGGATTATCAGTTAGCTTTAGCATATGCATATCTTTTACCAGCGTGTGTGTGTGTGTGTGTGTGTGTGTGTGTGTGTGTGTGTGTGTGTGTGTGTGTGTGTGTGTGTGTGTGTGTGTGTGTGTGTGTGTGTGTGTGTGTGTGTGTGTGTGTGTGTGTGTGTGTGTGTGTGTTGTTTGTTTGTTTGTATGGCTCACTGACTCACCTGAGGGTCATGATGTGTCCGTTAGCACAGAAGCAGGCCACACAGTTCCCTATGTTCATCTGGACCACATCAGCCCTCAGGACGAACGATGTCTCTGTGATGCTGTGTTTGAAGATGCAGTTCTGTGAGGGCAGTGCTATGACCTTAGCCTGTTTCTCAGAGCACACCACCGCATACTGGCTCTCCTGCAGCTCCTGGGAGGTGGAGGGTGACACAGAGACCGGGCGGCGTTTACGGGCCTTGTCTCGCTCCTCACTGTCGGCGCCCGCGGCGTTTGGCTCATACCAGGTCTCGAAGGCAGGGGGGAGGAAGGTTCCTGTGTTGTCCAGGAAGGCCATCCTCAGGATACTGCCCTTCAGTCGTGCCAGGGTACCTGGACAGATAAGTGGGATGGAGTGTGTTGAAAATATATCTACAGTGCATTCAGAAAGTATTCAGACCCCTACAACCTTATTCTTTGGGAAAAGTCTCTGATTGGAGTCCACCTGTGGAAAATTCAATTGATTGGACATGATCTGGAAAGGCATTCACTTGCCTATATAAGGTCCCACAGTTGAAAGTGCATGTCAGAGTAAAAACCAAGCCATGAGATGGAAAGAATTGTTCATAGAGCTCTGAGACATGATTGTGTCGAGGCACAGATCTGAGGAAGTGTACACAAATAATGTCTACAGCATTGAAGGCCCCCAAGAACACAGTGGTTCTCCATCATTCTTAAATGGAAGAAGTTTGGAACCACCAAGACTCTTCCTAGAGCTGGCTGCCCGGCAATCGGGGGAGAAGGGCCTTGGTCAGGGAGGTGACCAAGAACCCGATGGTCACTCTGACAGAGCTCCAGAGTTCCTCTGTGGAGATGGGAGAACCTTCAAGAAGGACAACCATCTCTGCAGCACTCCACCAATCAGGCCTTTATGGTAGAGTGCCCAGATGGAAGCCACTCCTCAGTAAAAGGCAAAATGTACCTAAAGGACTCTCAGACCATGAGAAACAAGATTCTCTGGTTTGATTAATTAAACCACGATTTAACTTCTTGGTGACAGGGGGCAGTATTCAGAAATTCAGATGAATACGTGCCCAAATTAAACTGCCTGCTTCTCGGGCCCAGAAGGTAGGATATGCATATTATTAGTAGATTTGGATAGAAAACACTCTGAAGTTTCTAAAACTGTGTGAATGATGTCTGTGAGTATAACAGAACTCATATGGCAGGCAAAAACCTGAGAAAAAATCCAACCAGGAAGTGACTTGTAGTTCTTCTATCTAATCCCTGTTCAAACTACAGTGTCTGTGGGGTCATTTTGCACTTCCTAAGGCTTCCAATGGCTGTCAACAGCCTTTAGAAACTTGTTTCATCCGTCTACTGTTACTGGGCAGAGAATAGGAGCTCAGTCAATCAGTGGACAGCCTGGGACCAGTGAGTTGTTTACTGCGCGGGCACGTTGGCGCGCCTCTCCTTCTTTTTCCTCTGTAATGAATACGCTATTGTCCGGTTGGAATATTATCAACGTTTTATGTTAGCCTGTTGGGGATAGGGGGCAGTATTTGCACGGCCGGATAAAAAAACGTACCCGATTTAATCTGGTTACTACTCCTGCCCAGTAAATAGAATATGCATATAATTGTTTGATTTGGATAGAAAACACCCTAAAGTTTCTAAAACTGTTTGAATGGTGTCTGTGAGTATAACAGAACTCATATGGCAGGCCAAAACCTGAGAAGATTCCAAACAGGAAGCGCCCTCTCTGACCATTTCTTGGCCTTCTACACCATCTCTATCCAAAACAAAGGATCTCTGCTGTAACGTGACATTTTCTAAGGCTCCCATAGGCTCTCAGAAGGCGCCAGAACGTTGAATGATGACTTTGCAGCCCATGGCTGAAAAACAGTAGCGCATTTGGTAAGTGGTCGATCTGAGAACAATGAGACGGGGGCGCGCGTGCACGAGACGACTCCATGTTTACATTTTCAGTCTTTGAACGAAAACAGGGTTTCCCGGTCGGAATATTATCGCTATTTTACGAGAAAAAAAGCATAAAAATTGATTTTAAACAGCGTTTGACATGCTTCGAAGTACGGTAATGGAATATTTTGAATTTTTTTGTCACGAAACGCACCGGGCGCGTCACCCTTCGTTACCCTTCGGATAGTGTCTTGAACGCACGAACAAAACGCCGCTATTTGGATATAACTATGGATTATTTGGAACCAAACCAACATTTGTTATTGAAGTAGAAGTCCTGGGAGTGCATTCTGACGAAGAACAGCAAAGGTAATCCAATTTTTCTTATAGTAAATCTGAGTTTGGTGAGTACTAAACTTGGTGGGTGTCAAAATAGCTAGCCTATGATGGCCGGGCTATCTACTCAGAATATTGCAAAATGTGCTTTCACCGAAAAGCTATTTTAAAATCGGACACCGTGATTGCATAAAGGAGTTCTGTATCTATAATTCTTAAAATAATTGTTATGTTTTTTGTGAACGTTTATCTTGAGTAATTTAGTAAATTCACCGGAAGTGTTCGGTGGGAATGCTAGTCACATGCTATTCACATGCTAATGTAAAAATCTGGTTTTTGATATAAATATGAACTTGATTGAACAAAACATGCATGTATTGTATAACCTGTTAGGGCTAGGGGGCAGTATTGACACGGCTGGATAAAAAACATACCTGATTTGATCTGGTTACCACTCCTACCCAGTAACTAGAATATGCATATACTTATTACATATGGATAGAAAACACCCTACATTTTCTAAAACTGTTTGAATGGTGTCTGTGAGTATAACAGAACTCAAATGGCAGGTCAAAACCTGAGAGATTCCTTTACAGGAAGTGGCCTGTCTGACCATTTCTTGAACTTCTTTTCCATCTCTATCATTTACTAAGGATCTCTGCTCTAACGTGACACTTCCCACGTCGTCCATAGGCGCTCAGAGCCCGGGAAAAAACAGAATGTCGTCATTCCAGCCCCAGGCTGAAACACATTATCGCCTTTCTCAAGTGGCCGATCAAGGGACTCTGGGCTTATGCGCGTGACCCGACCGCCCCCGCCTTTGGGATTTTTTCCTCTGTTTGCCGAAAAGGAGATTCCCTGTCGGAATATTATCGCTTTTCTACGAGAAAAATGGCGTAAAAATTGATTTTAAACAGCGGTTGACATGCTTCGAAGTACGGTAATGGAATATTTAGAATTTTATTGTCACGAATTGCGCCATGCGCGCGACACTTCTTTACTATTTCGGATAGTGTCTGGAACGCACGAACAAAACGCCGCTATTCGGATATAACGATGGATTATTTTGGACCAAACCAACATTTGTTATTGAAGTAGCAGTCCTGGGTGTGCATTCTGACGAAGACAACAAAAGGTAATCAAACTTTTATAATAGTAAATATGATTATGGTGAGTGCTAAACTTGCCGGGTGTCTAAATAGCGAGCCCGTGATGCCTGGGCTATGTACTTAGAATATTGCAAAATGTGCTTTCACCAAAAAGCTATTTTAAAATCGGACATATCGAGTGCATAGAGGAGGTCTGTATCTATAATTCTTAAAATAATTGTTATGCTTTTTGTGAACGTTTATCGTGAGTAATTTAGTAAAATGTTAGCGAATTCCCCGGAAGTTTGCGGGGGGTATGCTAGTTCTGAACGTCACATGCTAATGTAAAAAGCTGGTTTTTGATATAAATATGAACTTGATTGAACAAAACATGCATGTATTGTATAACATAATGTCCTAGGGTTGTCATCTGATGAAGATCATCAAAGGTGAGTGCTGCATTTAGCTGTCTTCTGGGTTTTGGTGACATTATATGCTGGCTTGAAAAATGGGTGTCTGATTATTTCTCGCTTGGTACTCTGCTGACATAATCTAATGTTTTGCTTTCGTTGCAAAGCCTTTTTGAAATCGGACAGTGTGGTTAGATTAACGAGAGTCTTGTCTTTAAATAGCTGTAAAATAGTCATATGTTTGAGAAATTGAAGTAATAGGATTTTTAAGGTTTTGAAAATCGCACCACAGGCTGCAAGTGGCTGTTACGTAGGTGGGACGAATTCGTGGACGAATTCGTCCCGCCTAGCCCAGAGAGGATAACATAATGTCCTAGGAGTGTCATCTGATGAAGATCATCAAAGGTTAGTGCTGCATTTAGCTGTGGTTTTGGTTTTTGTGACATTATATGCTAGCTTGAAAAATGGGTGTCTGATTATTTCTGGCTGGGTACTCTGCTGACATAATCTAATGTTTTGCTTTCGTTGTAAAGCCTTTTTGAAATCGGACAGTGTGGTTAGATTAACGAGAGTCTTGTCTTTAAAATGGTGTAAAATAGTCATATGTTTGAAAAATTGAAGTTTTTGCATTTTTTAGGTTTTTGAATAACGCGCCACGGGATTACACTGGCTGTTACGTAGGTGGGACGATTTGGTGCCACCTAGCCCAGAGAGGTTAACACTTCGGCCTGAATGCCAATCATCACGTCTGCAGGAAACCTGGCACAATCCCTACGGTGAAGCATGGTGGTGGCAGCATCATGCTGTGGGAATGTTTTTCAGCCACAGGGACTGGGAGGCTAGTCAGGATCGAAGGAAAGATGAATGGAGCAAAGTACAGAGAGATCATTGATAGAAAACCTGCTCCAGAGCGCTCAGGACCTCAGACTGGGGCGAAGGTGCACCTTCCAACACAACAACGACCCTAAGCACACAGCCAAAACAACGCAGGAGTGGCTTCTGGACAAGTCTCTGAATGTCCTTGAGTGGCACAGCCAGAGCCCGGATCTGCAGCGAAGAATGGGAGAAACTCCACAAATACAGGTGTGTCAAGCTTGTAGTGTCATACCCAAGAAGACTCAAGGCTGTAATCGCTGCCAAAGGTGCTTCAACAAAGCACCGAGTAAAGGGATACTTATGCAAATGTGATACTACAGTTGTTGTTTTGCAAAAATTTCAAAAAATCTGTTTTTGCTTTGTCGTTATGTGGTATTGTGTGTAGATTGATGAGGAAAAAACTACGTAATCCATTTTAGAATAAGGCTGTAACATAACAATGTAGAAAAAGTCAAGGGGTCGGAATATTTTCCGAATGCACTGAATGTATAAAACATTTATCGGTATGTACAGATGCCGATTATGTGTAGAGCAGGATGTAATTTTTGTACGGAAACATGCAAACATATAGCAAAGAGTTGTTAGCGTTCCTTACGTATTCATTAACATACACACACAATCACACATACCCATCCATTCACTCATAACCCAGACACCCACCGCTAGGCAAGACGATAACGGGCTGCAGCAGCCTTTGTTCCCCAGCAGGGGGCAGGTTGAGGGCCACAGCCAGCACTGTTCCCAGGGAGGTTCCCACGTACAGGCATGGTGTGATGGCGCTGTCCCCCTTCCGGGCGAATGTCTCACAGAAGTGGAAGGAGGTGATGGCCTCGCGCGCCTCCTTGTCGATGGACGTGACGGAGGAGGAGCGTGAACGGCTGAAGGAGTTGTCTCGGTGGTCTAATGGGTTGGCGCCCCGTGGAGGACATACAGACAGGAGGACAGTAGAGGAGAGGACAGAGAGGTAAAGCACCCGAACACACGGAGAGAAAACACACTATACACAAACATACACTACATGAATACTGTGAACAACAGCTGTATGATTGGTGGGAGCAGTTGGATTCTGACAAACAACATTGCGGTTGACATTTTATTGTATCACTAAGCTAAAATAGCAATTACACAGGAGCAGAAAACAGTGAGCAGACGTTCCTTTTAAAGAGGTCTAAAACACCTTGTGAAATGTTGAGTAAAATAGATTAGACCAGCTGTAAAATAACTTTATCTGTTGAAGAAAACGCTTCTCCTTAAGTGGCAAACTAAGAGTTCGAAGTCCAGGTGCAAGGGTAAGGACACATAGAAATAGAAAAGGACTTGTTTTTATCTGTGGAGGAGATGGAACTCATAAAATGAATGGTTGGTCGTTGGCAGAAGAAGATTTGTACGTAGGAAACAGACCCATGGGAAGATTTCACTGAAACTTTACAACCTTGTACTTGTTTTATTCATTAGTAAAAAAAACAACACATCATCAAAATTTCAAACCAGGTGTCAATATAACAAGCTAATACAGTTTTATAAGCTCCCTGTGAGTTGCTGGAAAGATGAATAAACAAACGTTTATAAACTGGATGTATCACAAACACTGTTGTAATACACTGAGAGCACAAAACATTAGGAACATTCCTAATATCAAGTTGCACCCCCTTTTTCCCTCAGAACAGCCTCAATTCATTGGGGCATGGACTCTACTAGGTGCTATCAGCGTTTCACAGGGATGCTGGCCCATGTTGACTCCGATACTTCCCACAGTTATGTCAACTAGGCTGGATGTCCTTTGGGTGGTGGACCATTCTTGATACACAGGGGAAACTGTTGAGTGTGAAAAACTCAGCAGTGTTGCAGTTCTTGACACACTCAAACTGGTGCGCCTGGCACCTACTACCATACCCCGTTCAAAGGCACTTAAACATTTTGTCTTGCCCATTTGTCCTCTGAATTGCACACATGCACAATTCGTGTCTCAATTGTCTCAAGATTAAAAAATCCTTATTTAACCTGTCTCTGCCCCTTCATCTACACTGATTGAAGTGGATTTAACAGGTGACATCAAAAAGGGATCATAGCTTTCATCTGGATTCACCTGGTCAGTCTATGTCATGGAAAGAGCAGGTGTTCATAATGTTTTGTACACTCAGCGTATGTCACAACACAGTGTGTGTTGTTATATGTCGACACCTCCAAAAATCTTTTACCAGACTATCATATCTCTGCATTTGACAGATTTTGCATATTCAGTAAGAATCTGACCCCAATAAACCCTCTCTTCCTCATCTTAGGGGTTCTGCCATTTGGGGTCCTAGGAAGGAAATTGTGATTTTCGTTTTTGGGTAAACTGTGCAGATCAAAAAAAATAAAAGAACAATGTTTCTTTCTGTATTTATATCTGTCGGTCTCCTACAAGAATTTTTTTTTAACTTTTGGAAATGAACAAACACAAAAGAAACAGGTAGGAAATAGAAAATAGGAAGAGAATGCTGCAGAAAACACATATACATAGAAAGCTCTACTGTGCAACAGAGTCCTGGTTAGTTTAGCGTAGCAGTTTGCAAAATACCCAACAGAAATGTACTATATGTCTGTCCTCTCCACCTCTTGTCTCCAGGTTTGTCTCAAGAAGTAGCAGACACTGCCAAATGGTGATCATCAGTCTGACAGCATTTTTTAGGAAATATATAGGATGTATCTATGCTTTTGGTAGTCATGAGGCCATCAACAGGGCTCTTTGCCACCTCTAGGGCATTATACGTATACTAAAATCTTATAGAAAATTACATAAGCTTCTATTAATGGATAGTAACTATGGAACTCACATTATTCCCTTGAGATGCTCATATCGGGAGACCATTTGGTCTTAAGGATACAGTGAAGTCCAGTTTAGGGAGAAAAAATGTATTAAGAAACGCAAAATGTTAACACGAAGTTAAGGCTTACCCAAGTCTGGCTTTAGCTCAGTAGGCAAGCTTAATTTCCGTGACATCTTTGCTGGAAAAAAGAGAACACCCCTCTTTACAAACACACACCTAAGCTAACACGACAGGCCATGCAAAGCTAGCTTGGAGCTAGGAGTTAGGAGCTAGCAGCTAGGACTGGGATGTGGTTGTGCTTATAGCATAACTACACACATAAGCTTTGGTATAACTGTTGGCGTTTGCTTCATTGTGCTTCAGGGGAGGCAAAATGCTTTAGAATTAAACAGGAAGGAAGTATTAGGGCATCACAGGAAGACAACCCTGTTGAATCACAGAGGCATGCTGGGACGGACAAAATAACAACAAGGAAGTAAGCTGTTGTACATAGCACACACAGTGTCCTGGAAGAGAGGAATAGTAAGAAGATACACATTCATTCAGAACCCCCATGCCACAGGAGCATGCACCAAAGACAGGAAGGAAACAGGAAGTGAGTAGGATGGAAGAAAACAGTGGAATGACAGTACAGTACAAGCAGGGAAGATGTATCTCTGGTAGGCACTTTTAGCTAGGTAGTCAGAACTATGTAAACTTTTGGAGCCTCGTGAGGTTTTGGTTTTTACATTTGACTAGCCTTACAGTCCATTTCTATTATTTATTAAATAATGTTAGAGATGCTTTGCACATAAATCAAAGATTCCTTAAAAATGATTTGTCTTTTAAGAAAAGAACACACTTCTTAAACTGCCCATTTATCCTAAATCTATGAGTTAGAGAATGACAGTGTTCCGAATATAAACCTTGCCGCAAAGTCAACGGTGTCAGACAGACAGAAGACAGAGTTAGGAAAGTACAGAGTGACTACAAATAGACTGCTGTGATGTCATAACTACAGACAGCCAATCAGGAGCCGGAGTGAAGGAGGGACAATCGTTGAAGGACAATTGCCACAGGCACATTTCACAATGTGACATACGTGCTACAAACATGTAGCATGCAATGGAGGTCTAGGGTATACCATTATAAGTGTGTGTCTGTGTGTGTATAAGATTTTATTCAAGGTTTGTTCTAGGCCAAACAGTGATTCACTGCCACTGAGGTGAGACAGAGACAGGTTGCTACAACAAAACAGTGGCTGACAACTTATCTTATACAGTGTACTATCACTGCCCAAACTACTCCATGGTTGAAGTCTTTGGCCACTCTTACCTCCTCTACCCCCACCTCCATTGTAGAATTGCTGATGGTTTGACGCCAACACTTTTGGGAGGAAGTAGATAGACGTGCAGTTAGAAACATCCTGGTACTTTACCATACCGCCTACCAATCACAGTTCCCCGAAATGTGTCCATTCGTGAAAGGAGTTTTTCTACTTGTTATCATTGTAACACGAGAACCAATTGGTAGCAGTTTGCCTCAATCTTAATTTTCAACTGCCTGGGCACATGCAGAATATTTGTAGACGTAGTGTACATTTTTTTTTCCTAGCGGCCAAAACTTTAAAGCCTTGTTGACTCCCAACGATTCTAGAATCTCAATTAGGAGTAGACATATGCTCAAGTCAAGACTGGAGACCAGATATGCCATCCTCATAAATAGCAGATGAACTGAGGCCGTGTCTAGCTAGTGACACCAGACACTGGGGTTTGGCGTAGTTGGCTGAACACCTGGAACATAGCTAGCAGTGTGACTTCAGTCTCTGGGCTACTTATTTTTTCTGTGTGACCTTTTAAAATGCAGCTCAGCTCTGTGTTTTAGCCCCAGTGTCTGTGTGTTAATGTCAAGCTCCCAGTAATGAGATGGAACTGGGTTGTTCTCTAATTAGCATGCCTCATCACCTCAAATGCTAATTTAGAAAACTGAGAATAGTCGTCCAGGACAGGGCCATTGAGGAAGCACCTTATCTTGACAGTAACTGTGGAAGGGACCATAACGTTTTGATTGTGCAAATCTGAAAAGAGCAGATGCTTGGATTAAGTTGTGTGAAAAGTGTTATTGTTTGTTGTTGATCTATTTGTGACCATGTTCTGTAATACTGTAGTAATACATACAGATGATTGAATATGCATCTCCTAGCTACATGATCAGATCTCAATTGAAACTCACATGGAAGTTAGTAGTTTGTTTGTTTCCTTCCTAGATCTGAAAATGACCCAGCATGATATGAGTAAAACCCATTGGAAAGGAAACCACTACATCCCGTCGTATAAAAGTCAAAATGAGGTCTGGAAGACTCAGACAAAATCAATAGACAGAAAACAAATTATATGTGGGCATATCGCAGTATCATTTTAAAAAAGTCAAAGATTTGGGAAGGTCCATATGAACTAAACTAATGTCCTATTTGGTGGGAATCAATACATTTATGTCTTGGACTGACTATAGAGTACGTATTCACTGATTCAGGGAGTTTAATGGTCCTAAACTGTCTAGTTAATGCCAAATCATGGTGTCATCGCCGCTGTTTACTGCTAATGTCTCAGGTTTTGATAAAACATATTAAAACTGCCAAAATCAATCTAATCTCTTCTTTATTCTTCTTTCTGTTTTATTAAAAGTATATTTTGTTCCTTGAAAGCAGGAGAGTGAAGTGTCAGTACACAAAAGATACCTGTAAAAAATGGTTTCATTTCAACTCTAAACACTCCAGTTGGAAACTTGACCCTTCAATGAAGTCTGTGTGAAATCAAACTTTCAGAGAGAGAGAGAACGGTAACACTTCTGGTTTTCAAGAAAAAGGTTCCCACATCCAAAGGTGTGTGTGACATCTCAGAGAGAACCATATTCACCAAAAGCAACCAAATCGCTCTCATGCATTCTAATAAAATTGCAGGCAAAGATGTACTACCTGTTTCTAGCATGGATTCATAATATTCAGGTTAGGTCAATATACGGTCTTCAAGTGAATCATGCTTATTTATGAGCCCCTTTACCCATAACAACCCACCTGTTACTAAACAAGTTGTTCTGGGTTCAGTGGGTGTTGTAACTGCTGTGGATACAGATGTAGGATCTTAATTTAAGCCAGTTCGCTACAGCAGGATAATAATCCTGCAGCAACAGCAACAGGAAATGTGAAATATTATGTGGATTATAATTAATTATTGTAGGGGTCGATACATTTTTCGTGATGGAAAATCAAGTCTAAAATGTCAAAGTGGAAATTACAAACTTCAGAAGTCTTTTTAAACGTTCAATACACTACATACACTGCATTGCAGGAAAGTTCCCCTGCAAATGGTTGATCAAATTAAGATCCTACATCTGTACCACTGTAATGCTAACTCTAACATGCTGAAAGAGAGTTTACCTGAAGTGGGAGATTTGCAGCGGTCCTCCGAGGCAGAACCCTCGTTGATGTCACACAGACCTGCAGCAGAAGAGACAGACATTGCACGACATTAGATATCATTATCATTAGCTACAGATTCATTCTTCTCTGTCCTTTTCTCCTTTCTATTTGATAAGGATGTTATGATATGTAGGTTTTTGGGTATACCACCATTTTCCCTGTCTGCCAAACAGATGAAGCAGACCAGAGCAGAAACAGACTAAACAGACTGCTACCCAAGCCATTGCCCCAACCTCCCCATACATAGAGACAGAAGGCCTGGACCCAGACAGACAGACAGAGACAGACGCAGCCAGATAGCCCCAGACAGACACAAACACAGCCCCACTACCCCAGACAGACTCCAGTACTATGGGTAGGACAGACATACAGACCCTGACCCAGACAGACTCCAGTACTATGGGTAGGACAGACATACAGACCCTGACCCAGACAGACTCCAGTTCTCTAGGTAGGACGGATGGACAGGTAGACTGACAGACACCACCAGATGGACAGACAGACAGCCCCACACAGACAAAGACTCAGCCCCACTGCCCTAGACAGACTGTAGGTACTGTAGGTAGGACAGACATACAGACCCAATCCGCACACGACTCCAACATCATCACTAAGTTTGCAGATGACACAACAGTGGTAGGCCTGATCACCGACAACGATGAGCCAGCCTATAGGGAGGAGGTCAGATACATGGCAGTGTGGTGCCAGGACAACAACCTCTACCTTAATGCCAGCAAGTCAAAGGAGCTGATCGTTGACTACAGGAAACGGAGGGCCGAACACGCTCCGATTCACATCGACGGGGCTGTAGTGGAGCGGGTCGAGAGATTCAAGTTCATCGGTGTCCACATCACTAAGGATTTATCATGGTCCACACACACCAAGACAGTTGTGAAGAGGACACAACAACACCTCTTCCCCCTGATGAGGCTGAAAAGATTTGGCATGGGTCCTCAGATCCTCAAAAAGTTCTACAGCTGCACCATTGAGAGCATCTTGACTGGCTGCAACACCACTTGGTATGGCAACTGCTCGGCATCCGACCTCAAGACGCTACAGAGCGTAGTGCGTACGGCCCAGTACATCACTGGGACCAAGCTCCCAGCCATCCAGGACTTCTATACCAGGCGGTATCAGAGGAAGGCCCAGCACATGAACTTGGTACTGGTACCCTGTGTATATAGCCAAGTGATCGTTACTCATTGTGTATTTATTATACATTTTATTACATGTTTTACTTTAATGTTATTTCTCTATTTTATATATCTTTGTATTGTTGGGAAGGGCCTGTAAATAAGCATTTCACTGTTAATCTACACCTGTTGTTTATGACACGTGACAAATTCAATTTGAATTGATTTGTTAAGTCATTACTCCTCAGACTCCCCCCACTCTGACAGGTGCCAACCCACCACTAACCACACACACACACACCTAATTTTCCTCACCAAGCTGTTGCTAAGCGACGCAGGTCACAGTCATTACTGAAACTCTGAACATCTGAAACATCTGAAACTCTGAACATCTCTGAAACTGGAAACACTTATCTCCCTCACTAGCTTTAAGCACCAGCTATCAGAGCAGCTCCCAGATCACTGCACCTGTACATAGCCCATCTATAATTTAGCCCAAACTACTACCTCTTCCCCTACTGTATTTATTTATTTTATTTATTATTTTTCTCCTTTGCACCATATTTTTTATATTTTAACTTTGAACTTTCTTCAAATGATAATTCTACCATTCCAGTGTTTTACTTGCTATACTTTATTCACTTTGCCACCATGGCCTTTTTTTGCCTTTACCTCCCTTATCTCACATCATTTGCTCACATTGTATATAATCATATTTTTGTCTACTGTATCATTGATTGTATGTTGTTTTACTCCATGTGTAACTTTGTGTTTTTGTATGTTGTCGAACTGCTTTGCTTTATCTTGGCCAGGTCGCAATTGTAAATGAGAACTTGTCCTCAACTTGCCTACCTGGTTAAATAAAGGTGAAATAAATAAAGAAAAAAATTACACAAGAGCGGTTATTGGCATTGATTTGGTTATACTGTAGTAACGTCATTAAACAACAGGTGGCAGTATGTCATAATGCAGTGATGCTGCGGTCTGTCAATAACACCACAGTGCTGCAATGACACAGTATGTGTAGGAGGGATGGCTGTTTATGTGTCAGTGTGTGTGCCAGCCAGCCACCACAGAGAGAAGACAACGCACTGAATAGTCAAAATAACTATTTAGTAACCATTCAAAATCCTTTCAAGGAATTGCAAAGATACAGAGACGGAGGAGAGGAGACAGAGAACCTCGTACAACCTTGTCACCAACATTGCTTTTTTTTGACTGCCTACATGTGCAGGTGATACAGACTGAACAGTCTACAAGCACATCTACCAAATATACCCCTCATCCTTGTAACATCGTACAAGACTACGTAAGCCTATATCTACACACCTGTAAGTATTAGAATTATTAAGATGACATAAGTCATAAGTCATGCTACAAAAGACCATCTACTGTAAGGCCATATATAGTACAAACCACAGGAGGTTGGTGGCACCTTAATTGGGGAGGACGGGCTCGTGGTCATGGCTGGAGTGGAATTAGTGGAATGGTATCAAATACATCAAACACATCATGGTTTCCATATGTTTGATGCCATTCCATTTGCTCCATTCCAGCCGTTATTATGAGCTGCCCTCCCCTCAGCAGCCTCCTGTAATACAACCCTACAGAAGGCTCTCTGTATGGTGGTAAATCAGTGAAGTGGTAAAGGTCTTTACCATTACCTCCGGCGGGCTGGCGTGTCTTGCGTGGAGAGCGAGCCTGTCTCTGGTAGGGATCATTAGACCCATACAGCTCCACTGTCCCCAGGTTCAACAGCACTGTCTTCTGGAGGTAGTCCACCACTGCCAGACCATTACTGTTCCCAAACACAATCCTGTTGGAGAGAGGAAGGGGAGGGAGAGGGAGGGAGGGATAGAGAGATGTAGAGAAAGAGAGGGAGATATAAAAATAGATCAAATATAGCTAGTTCTTCCAGAAAGCAAAGCAGCAGAAGTCTCAGACAGAATTTCCCTGCGGACATAAACCGTGTAGACACAGCTTGACTCCATTCCAGCTCAGCTGTACGAGGGAAATCACATCAAATCCATGGCTCAGCCCACATTTTGACTCTTCGAATTGAGGACCTGTTTCTCAAGTTGAGAAAAACATTACCGCTCCCTAAAATGATCTTACTTTCACAGTATCCTTGGTTGGTTTGCACAGAGCTCCAGACTGAAGTGTCATATTGGGTTGTTTCATTAGGGTTCACAGTAAATCTCATGTAGATATACTGTCTACCACCTTATACTTACAGGCCGTAGGAGGAGTTGAGGGCCAAGCTGGTGATCTGTTGGGGGGGCTCTCCACTTACCCACACCAGCTGCACCACCAACTCTACCTGATACCCTGAAGACTGCTTCAGAGGGGTACTACGCACCCTACAGACAGAGAGGGAGAGAGAAAAAGAGTGTAATTGTATTGAATAGCCTCAGAGAGATTGTGGGCCGGCTGTGCATCCTTAAGGCACAGTTTATTGCAGAGTGTACGTGTGTGTAACTAGTGTATGTGAGCCGGTGGTGGTGCAGGGTGCATACTTGAGGCAGGGTACGTTGTCTCGAACCCCGTCAGAGGAGTTGCTGCTGGTGGAGGGGTGAGTCGGGGGTCCGGTGGTCTGGGGGCTAGGTGAGGCTGCTCCTGGGGTGGGCAGGTCACGGTCCCCCCCTCCTCCCCCCTCTGGAGGGGACTCCATGTCATTCACCTCGTACTGCAGACGTACCTCCAACAGCTAGGGAACACACACACACACACATTCCAGAGACTCAATAATGAGTTCAGCAGCCATTATTTCAGTATGATTCAGTGTGTGAGTCTATGTGTGTGTGCATGATGGGAGTTTCAATATCACTACTGGCATTTATGCATGTGATACTGATCGGTGTCCTCTCTCTCTCTCCCTCTCCCTCTCCCTCTCCCTCCCTCCCTCCCTCCCTCCCTCCCTCCCTCCCTCCCTCCCTCCCTCCCTCCCTCCCTCCCTCCCTCTCCACAGGTCACACACTTGATCTTGGTCAGACACAGATCATTATTATCATCACTACTCATAGCTGCCACAAAATAATGATACAGGTTGTTTACCACTATGTATGTTGGCATGGCAACCATATTGCGTTCTTACTGGCTGGAGACTCATCTAATGAGGCATTGGGAGGTTAACACTGTCTCTAGGAACAGCCTTCAGGACCCAAGAAACACCACTGAACCAATAATGACTCTGCTCAGTATGGAGGCTATATTTACCACTACGCTGTGCGTCTGTCATCATGGCATCCATACTGCCAGGCTATAAGCATCAAGAGTAAATGGGAGTGTTTCTCAGTTTACACTATCCAACGATCCAACATGGTCAGTACAGAGACATGTTAAACACACACACAAAGACAGCTTGTCTGTCGAAACGTTGGTTATTACGTTATTCAATTATTACATCTGAGCTCCTAGAATGTACGGCTCTCCTTTCATTTTTCAAGTGTTCTACTCCGCTAGCCAGCACCTCGCCTAAATAGGTGTGCATTTCTTTCGCCTCCAAACACACACACGCCGACCCACCTGTACGACCTCGGTGGTGATCTCCTGCCTGCTGAAGCGGTATATGATGAGGTTGGCGGACACCCCGGCCACACACAGCATCCTGCTCTCAGGACACCAGGCCATTATCTGGATGGCAAACGGGTCCTCATCCACAATCTCTGTGTTCTGCTTGTCCTCCTTATTGTTCCTGCTCTTCTCAAACACCTTGGCTGTCTTCAGCTTGTACAGTACCTGGAGCATTACTGGGGAAAGATAGGAGACGGTTTAGTTACACACAAACACATTGGGAGACAGTATAGAATAGGGAAACTATAAGGCCATCTAAGCCCGAGATATTACACATAAGGAAGTCCATGTAAAGGCACTTACTTGCAGAAGCGTCCCAAAACTTCACAGTCCCATCAGCATGCCTGTGAAATCATAAAGAGAAAGAGAGAAGCCGGCGAGGGAAGGAGAGAGGGTAGAGGATCAGAGAGGGAATAATTACCACTTCAGCTTTTTGCATACACACCCACATCTCTAATGATTCAACTTGGCTCTACCTGTCATGGTTGTCTAGATTCAGCTCTACAGAAGAATATACCCACAAGAGAGGAGACACACCATAACCCTGTGTCTCAATGGTGCAATGCATTCTGGGATTGACCTGTATAATCTGCACTTTGTGTAACTAGAGGAACAATCTCTCTTCAGCTGAAGAAAGAGAGAGAGAGAGAGAGAGATAGATAGATAGACAGAGAGCGCGAGAGAGAGCGCGAGAGAGAGAGACAGAGAGCCAGAGACAGAGAGACAGAGAGAGAGAGACAGAGATAGACGTGGGGGGATTACTAACACAGGGATGTCTGGAGGTGACAAGAGAGGGAGGGGGAGAGAGGGAGGGAGAGAGAGAGGCGTGTAAAGAGACCCCTTCTGCCAAGCCATTTTTCAATGTCACATTGCTAAGTTCAAGTATTCTAAAAGGCTTTTTCTCCCTGTCTCTGAGTTTTTTCCTCTCATGACTGCTAGGCAGGATAGAGGAAGGATAGAGGAAGGATAGAGGAAGGCAATATGATTAAATAGAGTTGGGTCTCCTACCCAGTGATGATGATCTCAGGGTAGCTCTGTGTGCCGAGGCCCCAGTTACCACCACTGATTGGCCACTCCTGGACAACACAATACACCAAACAGAACAACACAAACAAGAAAACAACAAGAAATGGTAATCGTTGAGATTGATACATGCGTAAGGTATAAGGAAATCAGTGATAAGATGTCAGATCCAATCTAGCCTACACATTGAACCAAATATTATAAACATACTGTAATGAGACCATTGGAATGAGACAGGAGGGAAGCAAGAGGACAGAGACACATGCCTTCTCTTAGCCAGTGGGCTGATGGGATGTCATTTGTCTTAGAGATAGAGGGAACCTTTACCACGGTGTGTGTGTTTGTCAATGCACGTGTGTGTGTGTGTCTGAGAGAGCGCAAATGTGTTTTTTAGGTTGTGTTAAACGCAGTAGAACATACAAAGGTCAGTTGTATGACTCAACATTGATCTTTCAGTAAGAACGCTTCCCACAGCTACCCCTTACTTGACACACAGCAGAAAGAAGCAGGCAGGGAGATAAAGGGATGGAGAGATGAGAGGGAGGAGAGGGTCAGTACATGGTGACATTTCCAACAGCGCGGGAGAATATAACAAGAATTCAATGAATTAAAAAGGAGCAGAACAGAGAGAGACAGGATAGAGGGTAGAATAAAGCTAGAATTAGAGAACATGTAGGATAAATGAAAGGATACATTGTTAGATTTAAAAAGAAAAAAGATACAGGAGATAAGATGCAGAACAAGGTGGAGATTGGACTACCGAATGTTATTTACTGTATATCCTTCAACATAAACATTGATGGGATATGATGGTATAGCACCCTAAAGCTCAACTCTGGACCTCCAAGCCAGTTCCACAGATTTGTTTTCATTGTTTCCCTCTAATCAGGCACTGATTTAGACCTGGGACACCAGGCGGGTGGAATTTATTATCAGGTAGAACAGAAAAACGGAAGGCTCCGGAACTCGTAGGGCAAGAGTTGAATACCCCTGCAATAGCACAGTACTGCCATTACGTAGGGCCCAGTAGCTGAGAGGGTGTATTGTAGAAAAGTGTGGTCCTTACCTTTTTGCTGTAGCCCTGTCGTTTCTGTCTGGAGCCAACAGAGTAAAGTGCGGGTATGAGGTCCACAGGGCAGTCAGCAAAGTACTCACAGCAGGTAACCGGAGACTCATGGATGGTCAGTGGATAGGGGTTCTCGAATATGGGGTAACTGGGAAAGGGGACATACAGTTACAGCTCACAGTTTTAGTCCCTACAATGTCAGGCCACAAGACACTGAAACTGTAAGAGATGCATGCAATAGAATGGAAATGAATGAACGTACAGAATCTAAGCTAAATCTACAGGGATAACAAGTATACTACCTGTTAGTTAGTAATTACTGTTGTATTTTAAATGAGTAGGAACATTCAGGAAGTCCGAATAATACAGCAGCTACATATTTTATGTTAATACAGCATGTTCAGTACTTTAACATACACTCAGACTTACCCATTTTGTGCAAGGTCGATTACTACTAAATCCTTTTCTAGAAGGACCACTACAGCATAAGGTTCCTGAAAATCTGCATGGGAAAAAAAAAAAAACAAAAAGAAAGACAGATGTCATTCATCAACACAATATGTAGGGTATATTCTCTGAAATTATTCTCTGAAATCTACAATTCCCAAAGGACATAAGTGTCTTTTAAGATGTTGATAAAATATATGAGCTTGAGGCTTGGTACAGTAGGGATATATAGTAACATATTAAAAGCGTATCTCAATATTAAACTGAAGATGAGTTAACATCCCACTGGGCACAGATGTCACTTCAACGTCTAGTTTTGATTTACATTTGGTTGAATTGTCAACTAACATGAATTGAATGTGAAATGTCATTTGATTTAGGTAAACATTTATGTGAAAAAAATAAGAAATTCCCTTACGCTGATGACTTTGTCCCAATCTACGTTGATTCAACATCATCACATTGATTTGGGGGGTTGAAATGACGTGGAAACAACGTTGATTCAACCCTTTTTTTGCCCAGTGGGATGTTTGATAATGGAACATTATTTTTTTGGATGAAAATGAACTGAGCTGAACTGAAGGAATATGGAGGAATACCACAGACCTGAAATACCTACACACAATATTGCAGCACAATAGCAGTATGCTGTTAGAGGTGGTAGGAGAAAACGCAAGGTTCTTTTGTTAGCGTCTGGCTGAGATGCAATGGGAGAGTAAATAGGCATTATTGTCTGAGCCAGAGAGAGGATAGTGTGTGCGCGTGTGTGCGTGTTTGTGGGTATGTGTGTACCTGTGTGTGCATGTGTGCGTGTGGTGTGTGTGTGTGTTTGTAGAGAGAACAGTGTGTGACTGGAAGCCTGGAACATGTTTTCAGTGTCCTCCCTTCAGAGTCAGTGTAGTTACAGCTTGTAAGTCCCAGAAGAAACACAGTGTACACCAGGGCAGCCACGACCTTGACAATCAATGTCTCTCCGCTCTCTCTCTCCAACTCCCTCTTCTCTCACTATCTCCTTTTGTCTATTAGAAGGTCTCAGAAATGCTCTAAGTGTTTCTCATTCTTTGTTGTCTGTGGATGTGTCTGTCAGTCCGGCTGTCCGGCTGTCTGTGCTGCCTGCCTGCCTATGTCTGTCTATGTCTGTCTCCCTGCCAGTCTGCCATTCTGTTTGCCCATCGCTGTCAGTGTGTCCGTCTGTCAGTGTGTCCGTCTGTCAGTGTGTCCGTCTGTGTCATTGATCTGCCTCTGATCTTTTCTCAAAAAGCCTCAATTTCATAATAAAAGATGAAATGTCCTGTTCAACATCCTCCCCTCCTCCCCATCAGTAACAGCAGATTGAACCAGTGGTGCAGTAATCAGCCCAGTGTTGTGTAATCCCAGGTCTCCTAGGTCGCCATTACAAGATGGAATCAAAGCATCCCAAAATAAGGTTGGTCGCCATGGTCACCATTACGCAACCATCAACCGATCGTCTGCTAATCGGTTTCCTCGTGCCCCCACACCAACGCTAACATCAAACAAGACCAACACACTTCAAGCTACACACACATACACACACACACACACACACACACACACACACACACACACACACACGTTTTGGATGAGCTACATCCACATGACTTTTGCCCCCCATTTTCTGTGGTTAAGATGCAGTCTCTTCATGACAGCCATTTACACATGCCTATCAACATTACACTGCCTAAGGATAAATATTATTGTAATAGCACCGGCTAATGTAATAGTACCGGTCAATGTAATAGCACCGGTCAATGTAATAGCACCGGTTAATGTAATAGCACCGGTCAATGTAATAGCACCGGTCAATGTAATAGCACCGGTTAATTAATAAATTTATTTTTATTTCACCTTTATTTAACCAGGTAGGCTAGTTGAGAACAAGTTCTCATTTGCAACTGCGACCTGGCCAAGATAAAGCAAAGCAGTTCGACACATACAACAACACAGAGTTACACATGGAATAAACAAACATACAATCAGTAATACAGTAGAAAAATCTATATACATCATGTGCAAATGAGGTAGGATAAGAGAGGTAAGGCAATAAATAGGCCATGGTGGCAAAGTAATTACAATATAGCAATTAAACACTGGAATGGTAGGGTTTGCAGAAAATGAATGTGCAAGTAGAGATACTGGGGTGCAAAGGAGCAAGATAAATAAATAAATACAGTATGGGGATGAGGTAGATTGGATGGGCTATTTACAGATGAGCTATGTACAGGTGCAGTGATCTGTGAGCTACTCTGACAGCTGGTGCTTAAAGCTAGTGAGGGAGGTAAGAGTCTCCAGCTTCAGAGATTTTTGCAGTTCCTTCCAGTCATTGGTAGCAGAGAACTGGAAGGAGAGGTGGCAAAAGTAAGAATTGGCTTTGGGGGTGACCAGTGAGATATACCTGCTGGAGCGCGTGCTATGGGTGGGTGCTGCTATGGTGACCAGTGAGCTGAGATAAGGCGGGGCTTTACCTAGCAGAGACTTGTACATGACCTGGAGCCAGTGGGTTTGGCGACGAGTATGAAGCGAGGGCCAGCCAACGAGAGCGTACAGGTCGCAGTGGTGGGAAGGATATGGGGCTTTGGTGACAAAACGGATGGCACTGTGATAGACTGCATCCAATTTGTTGAGTAGAGTGTTGGAGGCTATTTTGTAAATGACATCGCCGAAGTCGAGGATCGGTAGGATGGTCAGTTTTACGAGGGTATGTTTGGCAGCATGAGTGAAGGATGCTTTGTTGCGAAATAGGAAACCAATTCTAGATTTAATTTTGGATCGGAGATGTTTAATGTGAGTCTGGAAGGAGAGTTTACAGTCTATTCAGATACCTAGATATTTGTAGGTATTCTAAGTCAGAACCCTCTAGAGTAGTGATGTTGGACGGGCGGGCAGGTGCAGGCAGCGAACGGTTGAAGAGCATGCATTTAGTTTTACTTGCATTTAAGAGCAGTTGGAGGCCACGGCAGGAGAGTTGTATGGCATTGAAGCTCATCTGGAGGTTAGTTAACACAGTGTCCAAAGAAGGGCCAGAGGTATACAGAATGGTGTCGTCTGCGTGGAGGTGGATCAAAGAAACACCAGCAGCAAGAGCAACATCATTGATGTATACAGAGAAGAGAGACTGCCCGAGAATTGAACCCTGTGGCACCCCCATAGAGACTGCCAGAGGTCCGGACAACAGGCCCTCCAATTTGACATACTGAACTCTATCGGAGAAGTAGTTGGTGAACCAAGCGAGGCAATAATTTGAGAAACCAAGGCTGTTGAGTCTGCCAATAAGAATGTTGTGATTGACAGAGTCGAAAGCCTTAGCCAGGTTGATGAATACGGCTGCACAGTAATGTCTCTTATCTATGGCGGTTATGATATCGTTTAGGACCTTGAGCATGGCTGAGGTGCACCCATGACCAGCTCTGAAACCAGATTGCATAGCGGAGAAGGTACGGTGAGATTCGAAGTGGTCGGTAATCTGTTTGTTAACTTGGCTTTCAAAGACCTTAGAAAGGCAGGGTAGAATAGATATAGGTCTGTAGCAGTTTGGGTCTAGAGTGTCTCCCCCTTTGAAGAGGGGGATGACCACGGCAGCTTTCCAATCTATGGGAATCTCAGATGATACGAAAGAGAGGTTGAACAGGGTAGTAATAGGGGTTGCAACAATTTCGGCAGATAATTTTAGAAAGAGAGGGTCCAGATTGTCTAGCTCGGTTGATTTGTAGGGCTCCAGATTTTGCAGCTCTTTCAGAACATCAGCTATCTGGATTTGGGTGAAGGAGAAGTGGGGGAGGTTTGGGCGAGTTGCTGTGGGGAGCGCAGGGCTGTTGACCTGGGTAGGGGTAGCCAGGTGGAATGCATGGCCAGCCGTAGAACAATGCTTATTGAAATTCTCAATTATTGTGGATTCATCAGTAGTGACAGTGTTTCCTAGCCTCAGTGCAGTGGGCAGCTGGGAGGAGGTGCTCTTATTCTCCATGGACTTTACAGTGTCCCAGAACTTTGAGTTTGTGTTGCAGGAAGCAAATTTCTGTTTGAAAAAGCTAGCCTTAGCTTTCCTAACTGTCTGTGTATATTGGTTCCTAACTTCCCTGAAAAGTTGCATATCACGGGGGCAATTCGATGCTAATGCAGATGTAATAGCACCGGTGTAATAATGTAATAGCACCGGTCAATGTAAAAGCACCGGTTAATGTAATAGCACCGGTTAATGTAATAGCAGCAGTCACTGTAATAGCACCGGTCATTGTAATAGGACTGGTCAATGTAATAGCACCGGTCAACGTAATAGCACCGGTTGATGTAATAGCATCTGTCATTGTAATAGTACTGGTCATTGTAATAGCACCGGTCAATGTAATAGCACCGGTCAATGTAATAGCACCGGTCAATGTAAAAGCACCGGTTAATGTAATAGCACCGGTTAATGTAATAGCAGCAGTCACTGTAATAGCACCGGTCATTGTAATAGGACTGGTCAATGTAATAGCACCGGTCATTGTAATAGGACTGGTCAATGTAATAGCACCGGTCAACGTAATAGCACCGGTTGATGTAATAGCATCTGTCATTGTAATAGTACTGGTCATTGTAATAGCACCGGTCAATGTAATAGCACCGGTCAATGTAATAGCACCGGTCAATGTAATAGTACTGGTTAACGTTATAACTTTTCTATTTATAATAACTTGTACATTGTTTTATGTAATAAAGCCTGGTTAATGTAATAACTTGCAGGGTAATTAAATAATGTAATAGGTTATCAAATTACATTTTAGTTATTTAGCAAACGCTCTAATCCAGAGCTGTAATGGCTGTCGTAGGAGAGAGAGGACCAAGGCGCAGCGGGTTGCATGTTCATCATATTATTTATTGTGAACACGAGAAAAACAAGAAAACAGAGAACGACAGACCGACAGTTTCACAAGCTAAATAATAACAGCAGTGCGAAATACAACTACCCACAATTAACAACCCCAAACACATACCTATATATAGGACTCTCAATCAGAGGAAAATAGAAACACCTGCCTCCAATTGAGAGTCCACACCCAAACCTAAACATAGAAAAACTAAACTAGACAGAACGTAGAAAATACAACCTAGAACATACCCAACTCCCAGAACTAACAAATCACACACCCTAAATACAACCAACCACCCTGAACCAACCAAAACAAATACCCTCTGCCACGTCCTGACCAAACTACAATACAAATAATACCTAAACTGGTCAGGATGTGACAAGAGCAACTTACAGGAGCAATTGCTCAAGGGCACATTGACAGATTTTTCTCTTGGGATGATGTTATTATTTTATGTTTTTAAGAACCCCCTAAAGTCAATGTCCGCTCCCCCTGAAAACAATTAGCATTAAAAAAAATCCCCTTCAAAATCTGTCTGAGATATCACTGAACTACAGCGGTGTTTGTCAGACCATGAAATATCCCGAAAATCTGTCATCTCACAAAAACATCTGTAGCGTCCAAACAGTTTGGCCCACTGTTTGTTAAATATGGGTAAAAAATATATATAAATAATTTCCTGAGCTTTCTTATATCTCAGATATAGGACAGACACTTTAAAACAAACTTCCTTTTGATTTATTTTCTGAATATCTGTTTTTCCATGTATGAATCTGTTATTCAATGCGTTTCTGTGTCACACCCTGATCTGTTTCACCTGTCTTTGTGCTTGTCTCTACCCCCCTCCAGGTGTCGCCCATCTTTCCTGTTATCCCCTGTATATTTATACCTGTGTTCTGTTTGTCTGTTGCCAGTTAGTTTTGTTCTTAGAACCTACCAGCGTTTTCCCCCTTGCTCCTGTCTTGTCTTAGTTCCTGTTTTCTAGTTTTTCCCGGCTTTGACCCCTCTGCCTGACCCTGAGACTGGCTGCCGTCCTGTACCTTTGCCCCACTACTCTGGATTACCGACCTCTGCCTGACCTGACCCTGAGACTGGCTGCTGTCCTGTACCTTTGCCCATGTTGTTGTCATAAGCAACGTTACTTCGGCACAGTCTGCATCTGGGTCTTACCTTGAAACATGATACTATGGGCTAATAGCAGTAAGGACAAATTCAGTGTTTCATCAAATATTATTATATATATTTTTTGTATAGGTAAAGGGGTCCTAAAATTCAAAATCAAATAGCTAAATGATCATTGGTGTGACCATCTTAAAACAATCCAATATGTTAGCTTAGTAACCACCCCCGCTTAGATTTTTTACATAGTTGACACAGTTTTCATCATCTATTGTCTGAATATGTACAGCGTTGATCAAGCAGCATCCTAAAATAGTGTGGCCTACTGTACCATTTGAACCAGCAACCGACTGGAGCGTCAATCTTCTTAATCAACCCAAAACAACAAGCATCCAAACATGATATCAACTATAGCATCAAACCAATGAATAAATTATAGTTTGTTAGAGGCAACGTGGTAGCTATTTCCACTGTGGTAGAGGACACGGCTCCTCCCCCTTGAAGGACACCTTGGCTGATAACTGAGTTCTCTACAACCCATCAATCTGGGGCTAACTGAGATGAGGGCATTTGAAAAAGAAGGCTAAGACCTCCAACAGACCTTAACCTGTTGGGGCTAGGGGGCAGTATTTGCACGGCTGGATAAAAAAATGTACCCGATTTAATCTGGTTACTAATCCTACCCAGTAACTAGAATATGCATATACTTATTATATATGGATAGAAAACACCCTAAAGTTTCTGGCAGGCAAAACCCTGAGACATTTTCTGACAGGAAGTGGATACCTGATGTGTTGTATTACCTTTAAATCTATGCCATTGAAAAACACAGGGGCTGAGGAATATTTTGGCACTTCCTATTGCTTCCACTAGATGTCACCAGCCTTTACAAAGTGTTTTGAGTCTTCTGGAGGGAGATCTGACCGAACAAGAGCCATGGAACGATGATGGCCCATTAGACACCTGGCGCGCGAGTTCATGTTGGGTACCCTCGTTCCAATACGTTATAAAAGAGAATGCATTCGTCCACCTTGAATATTATTCATGTTCTGGTTAAAAAAGGCCCTAATGATTTATGCTATACAACGTTTGACATGTTTGAACGAACGTAAATATATTTTTTCCCCTCGTTCATGAAGTGAAGTCCGGCGGGCTTAGATCATGTGCTAACAAGACGGAGATTTTTGGACATAAATGATGAGCTTTTTTGAACAAAACTACATTCGTTATGGACCTGTGATACCTGGAAGTGACATCTGATGAAGAGAATCAAAGGTAATGGATTATTTACATAGTATTTTCAATTTTAGATCTCCCCAACATGGCGGCTAGTCTGTATCGCAACGCGTATTTTTCTGGGCGCAGTGCTCAGATTATTGCAAAGTGTGATTTCCCAGTAAGCTTATTTTTAAATCTGGCAAGTTGATTGCGTTCAAGAGATGTAAATCTATAATTCTTTAAATGACAATATAATATTTTACCAATGTTTTCTAATTTTAATTATTTAATTTGTGGTGCTGACTTGACTGCCGGTTATTGAAGGGAAACGATTTCCTGAACATCAACGCCACAGTAAAACGCTGTTTTTGGATATAAATATGAACTTGATAGAACTAAAAATGCATGCATTGTCTAACACAATGTCCTAGGAGTGTCATCTGTTGGAGATTGTAAAAGGTTAGTGCATCATTTTAGCTGATTTATGGTTTTGGTGACGCCTGTCTTTGAATTGGCACAACATTACACACAACTCTTGTAAATGTACTGTCCTAACATACTCTAAATTTATGCTTTCGCCGTAAAACCTTTTTGAAATCGTAAAACGTGGTTAGATTAAGGAGATGTTTATCTTTCAAAGGGTGTAAAATAGTTGTATGTTTGAAAAATTTGAATTTTGACATTTATTTGGATTCAAATTTGCCGCTCTTGAAATGCACCTGCTGTTGATGGAGTGCACCACGGGTGGGACGCTTGCGTCCCACCTAGCCCATAGAGGTTAACCTGGTTCATTTCCCATGCAGACCTACATCAGAGGCTTCCAGGGGCTATAGAGCAGGTAAGATGTGAGCTGTAAAGAGGGGAGGGTACTCCACTGTGTGTTCTCCACCCAGCCCCTCTCTGACCCAGACATTTCGGCACAAGCTGTAAAACGCCATTCAATTGAATTAAGTCTATTCCCACCTCCACTCAATTGGTTCCCATTGAAACACACACATCTTAGCAAAACAAACCCAAAACAAGACACCAAAATCAACACCTCTGTCATTACATAATGATATAGAGAACAGAACATCTAAATCAACATCAATGAAAGCCCTCTCCCAAGGCACATCATCTCACAAAGGGCAGGACATTCATTTAATAACATAATCAGGTCAGACAGCTATTGTGAACAAGGGAGAAGATACAAATCTAACATTCATTGTACTCTACAAAGAATCACGAGCATAAACCTCCCCTGGGATATTTTATATTCATCACACAGTCTCACACACACACAAAAACAGAAAGGTCAAATGTCAATGCTGAGAAGGGCTAGGACACAACATATTACCGGCTGGAAACAACAAAGCCGTCAGTGTAGTTGCTAATTAAACTGATTCCACTCATAAACACACTCTGAGGCTTACTGGGATATTTGTAGATAATGATATAGCAAGCATACAAACAACCACACACATGGACACACACACACACACACACTGACCGTTAGAGTATGGCGTCTCACAGAGCGTGAGGAAGTCTACGATAGGATAGTCCATCTCCAGCACGGCTGTACTCTTCCCATGCATCACCGTCAGACATGGCCGCCGACCCACCGTGTCATACGACAGACCTCCAGACAGGATCATGAAGGGGTCTCTGTATAGCACACGTATACCACACACAGACAGACGCAGACATACACACACGTATACCACACACAGACAGACGCAGACATACACACACGTATACCACACACAGACAGACGCAGACATACACACACGTATACCACACACAGACAGACACAGACATACACACACATATACCACACACAGACAGACGCAGACATACACACACATATACCACACACAGACAGACGCAGACATACACACACGTATACCACACACAGACAGACGCAGACATACACACACATATACCACACACAGACAGACGCAGACATACACACACATATACCACACACAGACAGACACAGACATACACACACGTATACCACACACAGACAGACGCAGACATACACACACATATACCACACACAGACAGACGCAGACATACACACACATATACCACACACAGACAGACGCAGACATACACACACATATACCACACACAGACAGACGCAGACATACACACACATATACCACACACAGACAGACGCAGACATACACACACATTCCACACACACACAAACAGACACATGAGACACATGAACACAAGTCCATATGGAAAGCTATAGAGATGCCTTATTCATTATCTCTTCAAGCATCGTTGTGTGTGTGTGTGTGTGTGTGTGTGTGTGTGTGTGTGTGTGTGTGTGTGTGTGTGTGTGTGTGTGTGTGTGTGTGTGTGTGTGTGTGTGTGTGTGTGTGTGTGTGTGTGTGTGTGTGTGTGTGTGTGTGTGTGTGTGTGTGTGTGTGTGTGTGTGTGTGTGTGTGCGAGCGAGCGTATCCTTACCCCAGTCTAGTGGTCTTGTACTCCACTTTGAGGATGGGTTTGCAGGGCTCTGGCTTCTTTCCATCCTTGGGCTGCTTTCCTGAAATAGACCAGATCACTTTAGCTTGTCAGTTCCCTTCTTTATTGCCCTCTTACTCTCTGCTTTGTTCCCTTTCACCTCTTTTCCCTTGCCCTCTCTCCTCTCCTCTCCACTCTCTCCTCCTCCCTTTTCTTCCACAATTTCCCTGATGGAGCAGTAGCAGCCACTGTGTGTGCCAGACAGTGATTCAGGCCTGTCCATCAGGGAGAGGGAGAGAGATAGATTTGTGAATAAATGCTAGCTATGTGCACAAAGGGAGTCAACCTTAAGGGTTGGTCAAATAAGTATACACTAAAAAGGAAGAATGTAATCACAATTTATTGTAATAATTGACAATTACCTAGCCTTAATATTTTTTTTTAAAGGGAAGCCTTTTTTAATTTCACATAAACCTGTCACACACGTTTTCATAATTGTTCATTAAATACTGAACTGATTATGCATGCAGCAGCGGGGAAAACAACTAATTGAAAACAGTTTCAATGGAATCCTTTCCCCATTACACTGTACACAAGAACAATAAAATGGCAATTTAAGAATGGGGTTCAAAGTTCTCTTGCTTTCTTTCACTCCCTTTCTCTTGGTTTTCTCTCTTCTATTCCTCTCTCTGCTTTCTGTCGCTTTGTGTGTGTGGAGGGGACAAAGTCACGTCAGGGAAGGAAACATTTAACACTGAGAGTAAATTAAACCCTTGTTCATTTTATTTGATCTATTTTGTAAATAATGTATGTTTACTTTGTGTAAATTCCTCTGTCTGTCACTTGCAGCCCCATATCACCAAGTAAAATTCTTAGTATGTGCAAATGTACAGTGAATAAAGGTGATTCTGATGAGAAAGGAGAAATGTTAGAAACCAGAGAAAAGTTATAAAGACAGGTTGCATATTAAAAGAAATTGTGTGTGTGTGTGTGTGTGTGTGTGTGTGTGTGTGTGTGTGTGTGTGTATGTATGTATGTATGTATGTATGTATGTATGTATGTATGTATGTATGTATGTATGTATGTATGTATGTATGTTCAAGCTTACCATGTGGGGTGATTGTCTGAAATGGCTTGCCCTGGCCCTTGATGTTCCATATGGTGAGCGTTCCGTCTGAGTGACTACAGATGAACTGCTTGCCCTCATGGTGCCAGGCAACCGAGTGGATCGCCTAGGAGACCACAGGAAGCAGGAAGTGAGGGACAGGAAGAAGAGGGCCACTTAATCACAGTGGGAAACCATTTGTAGCAGTACCAGGTACAGTTGTACCTCTCACACACATACTGTTCACGTATAAGGCTTCTCCTATGGACATACGGTGTGTTCACATGTGACTATTACGCCCACGCCTTAGTGGGGATTATGCTGTGTTCAGCAGATGGCTGTTGTGATGTTGGCGTAGAGGAGGGTTGCAAGGCAGAGTTTACATTTGGTTACGTCATGTACATCCCTGAAACATGGTACAACCTTCTATCAACCACCTGTGTAGCATACATTATAAATGAATTATCCTTTATGATGCATTATATAGCTACAGTACAGTATAAGCATTCATTACAGATCATGGCTAAATGCCTATATATCTGTACAATCATAATGCACAAAGGTGGTTCAAATGTGACAGTGCTAACAAGTGTTATCCCCATTGACAGAAACAAATGTTAGCCCCATTGACAGAGACAAGTGTTATCCCCATTGACAGAGACAAGTGTTATCCCCATTGAAGAGACAAGTGTTATCCCCATTGAAGAGAGACAAGTGTTATCCCCATTGAAGGGAGACAAGTGTTATCCCCATTGACAGAGACAAGTGTTATCCCCATTGACAGAGACAACTGTTATCCCCATTGAAGAGAGACAAGTGTTATCCCCATTGAAGAGAGACAAGTGTTATCCCCATTGACAGAGACAAGTGTTATCCCCATTGACAGAGACAAGTGTTAGCCCCATTGACAGAGACAAGTGTTAGCCCCATTGAAGAGAGACAAGTGTTATCCCCATTGAAGAGAGACAAGTGTTAGCCCCATTGACAGAGACAAGTGTTATCCCCATTGACAGAGACAAGTGTTATCCCCATTGAAGAGAGACAAGTGTTATCCCCATTGAAGAGAGACAAGTGTTAGCCCGATTGACAGAGACAAGTGTTATCCCCATTGAAGAGAGACAAGTGTTATCCCCATTGAAGAGAGACAAGTGTTAGCCCGATTGACAGAGACAAGTGTTATCCCCATTGAAGAGAGAGAGAGAGGGAGAAAAAGCTAAAGAGCAAGGTCAAGAGAAATGAAAGAAAAATACATAGATTGACTGACATATTATAAAGAAGAGAGGAGAAGAGACATGGGAGAGAAAGAGAGAGCGAGAGCGAGAGCTAGAGCGAGAGAGCGAGAGAGCGAGCGAGAGAGAGAGCGACATAGAGAGAGCACCTGGCTATGAGGAGGCAGGCAGCATAAGCTAACGCCAGACCTGCTACAGCAACACCTCACTGAGACAACCTGAGAAATGCTTCAAAAAAATGCTATACATTTTTTACATAAAAACTCTCCCAACATTATAAACGTTCTGCAAAAGCTCAAGGTTGGGAGATACAAAGACAAGCTAAGAGCAGAAAACAGACAGATAGGAGTGGGGATGGGGTGGAGTGGAATTATGATGCGGTGGGTTGAAATTGAAGACTCATTATTTTGTAATTAAGAATGCCCTCCCTCTGCTTTGCATAAACTAAACTACTTTTTTTATTTTATTTTTATTTTGGCAAGGCAGAAAGTGATTTAGCAACCGACAACAAATGAATAAAATGGCTGCTTCATCGTTATTAAAGCACTCCGGAAAGATCAGACCGGCTTACTACTGTCTTATGGCTCATTATTAAAACTCATTAGGTTAAAACACACCCACTAGCACGGACGCACACATACACACTCGCGCCAATATTGAAATACTTAGAAAACATTTCTCAGCTCAAGCATTTTAAGGTGAATGTAACCGCACACAGTGCGTCACTTCAACAGGCTATAGAAATATTGATGCCTTATTGATGTCACTTGTTAAATCCACTTCAATCAGTGTAGATGAAGGAGAGGAGACAGGTTAAAGAAGGATTTTTAAGCCTTGAGACAATTAAGACATGGATTGTGTATGTGTGCCATTCAGAGGCTGAATGGGCAAGACAAAAGACTTAGGTGTCAGGCGCACCAATTTAAGTGTGTCAAGAACTGCAACGCTGCTGGATTTTTCATGGTCAACAGTTTCCCGAGTGTATCAAGAATGGACCACCACTCAAAGGACATCCAGCCAACTTAACACAACTGTGGGAAGCATTGGAGTCAACATGGGCCAGCATCCCTGTGGAATGCTTTAGACATCTTGTAGAGTCCATGCCTCGACGAATTGAGGGGAAAATATATTAGGAAGGTGTATTTGGAAGGTGTACCTAATGTTTTGTACACTCAATGAACAAATCACTCTATATATACTGTATAGAGAGAGAGGGGGGGAAGAAAGAGACAAACACAGAAAGAGAACGACACACACAGAGAAACACACACACAGAAACACACACACACAGAAACACTCACACAGAAACACACACACAGAAACACACACACAGAAACACACACACACAGAAACATACACACAGAAACACACACACACACACACACACACACACACACACACACACACACACACACACACACACACACACACACACACACACACACACACACACACACACACACACACACAGAGAAACACACACAGAGAAACACACACAGAAACGCACACGCACAGAAACGCACACACACAGAAACACACACACACACACAAACACACACATAGAAACACACTCACAGAAACACACACACAGAAACACACACACACACATGAACAAACACATAAACACACCCACAGAAACACACACACACACACAGAAACAAACATAGACAAAGACACAGACACAGATATAGACACACATAGAGAGAGACAGTTGGGCCTAATTAGAGTGCATTCCTCCTATTACAGTGTGAGACAGACTGGGCATCTATGTAACGACAGCAGTGTGTCGTCCTCCCAGACATCCTTAGTCACACTCCCTTACCCTCACTAAAGTTCAGCCACAGTACATAAACACAAACAAACAAACAAACAAACGTACTAACAGAAGAGAAACTGTTGACAAATCAATGCTACTCCACAGGACAGGACATGTACATACTGTAAATGTCAACAGATAAAGAGCCCTTCAGAAAGACAGATATTGACAGGTAGAGGTCTGTTAAAAGCCTATAACAGTGTGTGTCAGTGTGTATTACAGATCTTGCCGTTTGTCCTATAATAGTGTGTGTTAGATGCTCTGTGATGGGGGTTGTCCTATAATAGTGTGTGTTAGATGCTCTGTGATGGGGGTTGTCCTATAATAGTGTGTGTTAGATGCTCTGTGATGGGGGTTGTCCTATAATAGTGTGCTCTGTGAATGGGGTTGTCCTATAATAGTGTGTGTTAGATGCTCTATGATGGGGGATGTCCTATAATAGTGTGTGTTAGATGCTCTGTGATGGAGGTTGCATTGTGTTAGTGTACATTGGTTTTGAGTACCTGTCTCTGTGAGACTCCAGCTCTAGAGTACTGAGAGGAAGACCTGGGCTGGGTTTCACAAAAGCATCGTATCACTAACATCATCCTTCGTCCATTTAGATTCAATGAAATGAAGATGATCTTAGTGCTACTATGCTTTTGGGAAACCCAGCCTTGTCATGTTCCAACAGTGACAGGACCTGTCCAGACCTCAAATGTGTGTCAAACACTCCTCTCACAGTGCCAGGTGAAGGACACAATCCGATTTGCCATCTCGCTTTTCTCGACCCATTGATTTTGTTAGTAACGTTTTGTTAGTAACTCTCACTCAGATAATATATTCAAAACCGAAACATTTCTCTCCACCCTATGGCAAATTGAGTAGAGTTACAGAAAATGTGCTTTAAAACTTAAAATGTTTCTCCCCGCTGTCAAGAATGTTTTACTTGCACGGTGGAGGGGTCCCCCAACAACATTTCACTTAGGGCCCCCAAAAGGCTGGGGCCAGCTCTAACTGTATGTGTGGGTATGGATGTGGGAAAAGCAGACCCGCGAGCCACTGCGGCCCCTGACGATGATTTCACATTTTTTGTGGCCCCCACCCCCATCAATATTGCCCATCCCCGGTATGGAGCTAGAGCTAATATACGTGGCCATTCCTGTTGCTAATGGAGATAATACCACTTCTGTCAAGTGTCCCATTAGCACAACGAATTGCTGAATGAATGAATGAATGAATGAATGAATGAATGAATGAATGAATGGTGTCTGGCTACTAGAAATAGTTTATGCTTTTTATATGTCTCAGTGTATTCCATTCAATAGGTGCAATGTGAATTGCATATATACTGAACAAAAATATAAAGCAACATGTAAAGTGTTGGTCCCATATTTCATGAGCTGAAATAAAAGATCCCGGAAATATTCCATACTCACAAAAAGTGAACAAATTTGTTTATATCCCTGTTAGCGAGCATAAGCTGCCTCCAGTTCTCGCCAATATCCAGCAACTTCGCACAGCCATTAAAGAGGATTGTCACAACATTCCACAAGCCACAATCAACAGCCTGATCAACTCTACTGTATGCGAAGGAGGCAAATGGTGGTCACACCAGATACTGACAGGTGTTCTGATCCACGCCCCTACTTTTTTTTTAAAGGTATCTGTGACTAACAGATGCATATCTGTATTCCCAGTCATGTGAAATCCGTAGATTAGGCCGTAATGAATTTATTTCAATTGACTGATTTCCTTATATGAACTGTAACTCAGTAAAATTGTTGAAATTGTTGCATGTTGCTTTTATAGTTTCGTTCAGCATAGCTTAAGATTTGAGCCAATATAAACACTATCTGGAAAGTCATCACATTGGCTCGAGTATGAGAAAGTGTTTTGGTTTTCTGTTGAGTGCACATACACAAATACATAGGGTGATCTCTAACGCTGCCATGATTATTCCAATTCCACTGCTATAACAGCCTTTCAAGTGTGTGTGTGTGTGTGTGTGTGTGTGTGTGTGTGTGTGTGTGTGTGGAGGTGTGTGTTTCTCCCCTCACACCTACTTGTATTTATTCAGCTAGAGAGGGAGGGAGGGTGGGAGGGAGGTGGTGAACTGAGAGAGGGGTGTTAAGAGGGAGAGAATGACAAAATGAAAGAAGGAGCAGGAAAGATGGAGAGTGAGAGAGAAAAGAGAGAGATATAGAAATCTGAAACAGGCTCCAGTGTAGGCAGGCTATTCATCAGTAGGAGAAGGATGGGGCATTTAGTCAGACAACGCAGAGCTGAGGTGACTGATGCTCTCTTCTTCTCCATCTTCTCTCTGGTGCTCACAGTGACGGCACCTGCAGAGATAGCACTGAGCCATGAACAGGAAAAACACTGGGAGAGAGACACAATGGGAGAAGGAATGCTGTCAATTGTTTGTGAGGGTTGGAATACATACATACTGTGGTTAGGTGTGACAAAAATAGACAGTGTTTCCTGTAATTAGTGAGGGTGTATAAGATGTCCTAAAACGACTAGAGAAACTTGAGGACAAGGCTACAGCCAGTGTCCTCCACCTCTATTCCCTATGTCCTATACCCTATTCTCGATGTCCTATACCCTATTCCCTATGTCCTATACCCTATTCCCTATGTCCTATACCCCATTCTCAATGTCCTATACCCTATTCCCCATGCTCGATGTCCTACACCCTATCCCCTATACTCTATTCTCTTTGTCCTATACTCTTTTCCCTGTCCTATTCCCTATGTCCTATACCCCATTCCCTATGTCCTATTCCCTATGTCCTATGCTCTATTACCATTCGCTCTATACACTACGCTCTAAGCGCCAGGTGACCGCTGGCCCTTCCCCTGACAGTGACAGAGATAGCTTCCTGCAATTAGAACATTTTTCCCCAAAATACTGTTTCCTCACAACTTAGAGTTTGAAGTCCGAGGAACTCCAGACCCTGCCCTTCTGCCAGCCATAACGATGCCAAAACGTCCTTTGTCATCACGCCCAGTCTACGCAGCAAAACCACTGATACAGTACCATGATCCAGTATATACATCCAGCCCGGCTTTCAGAAACTTGCAGCGCCATCAGAAAAGCCTACACATCTATCCTGGTATAAGTATATACTTAGCATTTTAATCATTACTTAATGTGTTGGCCAGAGCCCCATCTAGGAATCCAGAGTTATCATAATTAAATCTCCCCATAGTCTATTCTACAGAATCGAATGCTATTCTACGCCCTTTAAAACTGGTTAGAGGCCAGCTTTGTTTAGTTCTTCACCGCTAAAGTTAAGACTGGGACAACTATTGCTGATCCAGAATCAGTGATACATTACTGAACAAACATGGCTATATGCCCTTCAAAACTGGTTCAGCTCTTAATACCTCAGGTTTAGACTGACGATCATAGGTCTGACCCTGAATCAGTTATTAGTGACAAGTGATGACAGCAGAACATTAGCTGTAATGCCAGAGCATGGCAGTGATGTGAATACAATGCTGTTTTCCCCAGTGTTCATGAGCTCCAGAGTACTGAAGCAGCAGCGGTGTAGAGAAGTAGGTCTCTGGGGAGGTGTTACAGGGTTGAGAGGAGAGAACATAGCTGCCAAGGAGATTCACTACATAAGCCTTTGGACCAGGGAGGAGCAGAGAGAGAGAGATATCATCTCACCCAGGGGAGAGTGAGAGAAAATGCACAAGAAAGAGGGAGCATCCTATTCATCAGGGAGAGTCACCACAGGGCCATGTTGTCCTTGTGTTGTCACATTGTAAATGAGGTGAATGGTAGCACGGGTGTTAACATAAACTCATTACTGTAAGCCTGACTCTGCATGTGTCTTTTTAAAGCTACTCGATCTGTTTGGCACCAGGGTTTCTGACTCGTTCTTAACTGGGTATTATGAGGCTGGGGATAACAAGTCATTATGTGATGTTTGTTTTTTTATTAGCATTTTTTTTGTTAGAAAAGGATGTTGGCTTGGGAAAACAAGTAAACACAAATGGCCGATGCTCTAGAAATTGAGGTCCACAGGCAAGACAGCAGGACAGCCGTGGTTCTGTGAGACTACACACTGTAGGATTGGGTTCCAAACTATTGTAACTGTAATGAATACTCAGGGAGAAAAAGGTGTAGATTCATGCGCATAGAGCAGCGGGTGTTTATTTTGCCTTCACAGAAGGCAGGATTCATGGTCACAGGCAAGCAATGGTCATACACAGGCAGGTGAATCAAAACTAGGACTGAAGGCTATAACTGGTTCTCACAAAACGAGCTAGGAAAAGGCTTAGTAAAGTCAAAACAAACAATACCTCACAAAAGGTACAAACAGAATGAACTGAACTAAATAAGGATCTGATGAGACCAGGTGAGTAACTAACACAGGTGAAATCAATGAACAAAAATGAAAGACAGGGCTACGTACAAGAACACAAAGAAAGAGGACTACGTTCAAGAATACAAGATTGACTAAGAAAATAAATACAGAACATCCCCCCTGGGAGGTTCCTGACGACCCAACGGCACCAGAGGATGGAGGACGTGGACGGGGGAGTAGAGGCGACTGCGAGGTCCGGCAGGCTGGTTCGACAAGGTCGTGGACTGACCCGACGTTCTGCGTCGAGGCTGATGTCCAGTGGGTCTGTTCGGGGGTCGACCCCAAGGTCGGGGAGTGGGACAATCCGGACGGTTACCGTGGAATGCCTGAATCATCTCTGGGTCGTGGATGTCCTGGTCGAGGACCCAGGACCGGTCTTCAGGCCATTAACCTTCCCAGTCCACCAGATATTAGATGCAACCTCTCAGGCATTTGGAATCAAGGATGGCCTGAATGTGAAGGCAGGTTCCCCTCCGACGTCCAACAGTGGGGGCGCACTGCGGGTTGAGACTGAAGGATGAAGAGGACCGGTTTTAACAGAGACACATGGAAGGATGAGGAGATTTTACACTGATGGGGGTAACGAGGCAGTATGTGACAGGGTTGATGCAATGGGTTATCTTGAAGGGGTCAATGAAGTGAGGACAGAATTTTTTGCAGGGAGGTGGATGTCTCTGGTAGAGAGCCACACACGCTGTCCGGGGTGAAAGAGTGGCGTAGGTCGGCGGCATCTGTCGGCAAAGCATTTCTGGGTATTAGAGGCTTCCTGCAGATGCCAGTGAGCGTTCTCCCATACCCGCTCACTACACCGAAACCAGTCGTCGACAGCTGGGACAGTACCAGGCTCCGCCTCCCAGGGAAACATAGGGGGTTGGTAACAAAGTAGACACTGAAATGGAGTAAGGTGGCGGGATGAATGCATGAGTGAGTTCTGAGTGTATTCGGCCCAGGCCACATACCGACTCCAGTCATGTGGAGAGGCAGAACATTGTTGGCGGTGGTGCCGAGAGGAGAGGCTGAGGGCGACCCTCAGTCAGTCACAGAAGGCTCACCACACCCGGGAGACAAACTCGGGCTCGCGGTCAGAGATGATGTTCTCCGGAATCCCATACAGACGGAACACCTGCTGGAACATACACTCAGCCAATTCCATGGCGTTAGGTAAATGAGGAAGAGGAACCAGACGACACATTTTTTTTAAACGGTCTAGTATGACAAGGATGGTGGCGTTACCAGAGGATTCAGGAAGGTCAGTGATGAAGTCAACAGCTACGTGGGACCAGGGTCTGAGGGATTGGCAAATGTTGAAGCTTACCGGAAGGGAGATGGAGGGCTTTTAGTTTGGGCACAGACTGGACAGGAGTTAAGTAATCCCTTACGTCAGATGCCAGTGAGGACAGCCAGAACTTACGGGCTAGAAGTTTGGTGGTTCGTGTAATGCCCGGATGTCCTGACCCCAAGGACGTGTGACACCATTGCATCAGTTGGGGTCTAACAGCTGCTGGTACGTAACTCCTCCCAGCTGGTGTCTCAGGAGGAGCCGGGTCAGAGCTTCTTGTATGGCAGAGTGAACCTCCCACTGTACCGGTCCCATAATGCAAGAGGAAGGAAGAATGGGTGTACGGTCTGAGTTACCGGTCAGAAGGTCAAACTGGCAGGAGAGAGCATCAGCTTTTACGTTTTTCTTCCAGGGATGAAAGTAACATGAAAATGGAAGCATGTGAAGAGCCCAGTGGGCTTGTCTGGAGTTTAACCTGTTAGGGCTAGGGGGCAGCATTGACACGGCTGGATAAAAAACATACCCGATTTAATCTGGTTACCACTCCTACTCAGTAACTAGAATATGCATATACTTATTACATATGGATAGAAAACACCCTAAATTTTCTAAAACTGTTTGAATGGTGTCTGTGAGTATAACAGAACTCAAATGGCAGGTCAAAACCTGAGAGATTCCTTTACAGGAAGTGGCCTGTCTGACCATTTGTTGAACTTCTTTTCCATCTCTATCATTTACTAAGGATCTCTGCTCTAACGTGACACTTCCCACGTCGTCCATAGGCGCTCAGAGCCCGGGAAAAAACAGAATGTCGTCATTCCAGCCCCAGGCTGAAACACATTATCGCCTTTCTCAAGTGGCCCATCAAGAGACACTAGCTTATGCGCGTGACCCCGACCGCCCCCGCCTTTGGGATTTTTTCCTCTGTTTGCCGAAAAGGAGATTCCCTGTCGGAATATTATCGCTTTTCTACGAGAAAAATGTCGTAAAAATTGATTTTAAACAGCGGTTGACATGCTTCGAAGTACGGTAATGGAATACTTAGAATTTTATTGTCACGAATTGCGCCAAGCGCGTGACACTTCTTTACTATTTCGGATAGTGTCTGGAACGCACGAACAAAACGCCGCTATTCGGATATAACGATGGATTATTTTGGACCAAACCAACATTTGTTATTGAAGTAGCTGTCCTGGGTGTGTATTCTGACGAAGACAACAAAAGGTAATGACATTTTTATAATAGTAAATATGATTATGGTGAGTGCTAAACTTGCCGGGTGTCTAAATAGCGAGCCCGTGATGCCTGGGCTATGTACTTAGAATATTGCAAAATGTGCTTTCACCAAAAAGCTATTTTAAAATCGGACATATCGAGTGCATAGAGGAGGTCTGTATCTATAATTCTTAAAATAATTGTTATGCTTTTTGTGAACGTTTATCGTGAGTAATTTAGTAAAATGTTAGCGAATTCCCCGGAAGTTTGCGGGGGGTATGCTAGTTCTGAACGTCACATGCTAATGTAAAAAGCTGTTTTTTGATATAAATATGACCTTGATTGAACAAAACATGCATGTATTGTATAACATAATGTCCTAGGGTTGTCATCTGATGAAGATCATCAAAGGTGAGTGCTGCATTTAGCTGTCTTCTGGGTTTTGGTGACATTATATGCTGGCTTGAAAAATGGGTGTCTGATTATTTCTGGCTTGGTACTCTGCTGACATAATCTAATGTTTTGCTTTCGTTGTAAAGCCTTTTTGAAATCGGACAGTGTGGTTAGATTAACGAGAGTCTTGTCTTTAAATGGCTGTAAAATAGTAATATGTTTGAGAAATTGAAGTAATAGGATTTTTAAGGTTTTGAAAATCGCGCCACAGGATAGCAGTTGCTGTTACGTAGGTGGGATGAATTCGTCCCGCCTAGCCTAGAGAGGTTAACCTGTTAGGGCTAGGGGGCAGTATTTACACGGCCGGATAAAAAACGTACCCGATTTAATCTGGTTATTACTACTGCCCAGAAACTAGAATATGCATATAATTATTGGCTTTGGATAGAAAACACCCTAACGTTTCTAAAACTGTTTGAATGGTGTCTGTGAGTATAACATAACTCATATGGCAGGCAAAAACCTGAGAAGATTCCTTACAGGAAGAGGCCTGTCTGACAAGTTCTTGTTCTTCTTGACTCTCTTTATTGAAAACTGAGGATCTTTGCTGTAACGTGACACTTCCTACGGCTCCCATCGGCTCTCAGAACCCGGGAAAAAGCTGAATGATGTAATTCCAGCCCCTGGCTGAAAAACATTAGCGCCTTTGGTAAGTGGTCTATCAGAGGACAATCAGACTGAGGCGCGTGCACGAGGCGACCCCATGTTTTTATTTTCTCTCTCTTTGAACGTAAACACGCTTTCCCGGTCGGAATATTATCGCTTTTTACGAGAAAAATGGCATAAAAATTGATTTTAAACAGCGGTTGACATGCTTCGAAGTACGGTAATGGAATATTTAGAATTTTTTTGTCACGAAACGCATCGTGCGCGTCACCCTTCTTTACACTTCGGATAGTGTCTTGAATGCACGAACAAAACAGAGGATATTTGAACATAACTATGGATTATTTTGAACCAAACCAACATTTGTTATTGAAGTAGAAGTCCTGGGAGTGCATTCTGACGAAGAACAGCAAAGGTAATAACATTTTTCTTATAGTAAATCTGACTTTGGTGAGGGCTAAACTTGGTGGGTGTCTAAATATCTAGCCCGTGATATCTACTTAGAATATTGCAAAATGTGCTTTCACCGAAAAGCTATTTTAAAATCGGACATAGCGAGTCCATAGAGGAGTTCTGTATCTATAATTCTTAAAATAATTGTTGTTTTTTGTGAACGTTTATCGTGAGTAATTTAGTAAATTCACCGGAAGTTCTCAAATTTCTCAAACATATGACTATTTTACACCATTTTAAAGACAAGACTCTCGTTAATCTAACCACACTGTCCGATTTCAAAAAGGCTTTACCCACGAAAGCAAAACATTAGATTATGTCAGCAGAGTACCCAGCCAGAAATAATCAGACACCCATTTTTCAAGCTAGCATATAATGTCACATAAACCCAAACCACAGCTAAATGCAGCACTAACCTTTGATCTTCATCAGATGACACACCTAGGACATTATGTTATACAATACATGCATGTTTTGTTCAATCAAGTTCATATTTATATAAAAAACCAGCTTTTTACATTAGCATGTGACGTTCAGAACTAGCATACCCCCCGCAAACTTACGGGGAATTCGCTAACATTTTACTAAATTACTCACGATAAACGTTCACAAAAAGCATAACAATTATTTTAAGAATTATAGATACAGACCTCCTCTATGCACTCGATATGTCCGATTTTAAAATAGCTTTTTGGTGAAAGCACATTTTGCAATATTCTAAGTACATAGCCCAGGCATCACGGGCTCGCTATTTAGACACCCGGCAAGTTTAGCACTCACCATAATCATATTTACTATTATAAAAATGTCATTACCTTTTGTTGTCTTCGTCAGAATGCACACCCAGGACGTCTACTTCAATAACAAATGTTGGTTTGGTCCAAAATAATCCATCGTTATATCCGAATAGCGGCGTTTTGTTCGTGCGTTCCAGACACTATCCGAAATAGTAAAGAAGTGTCGCGCGCTTGGCGCAATTCCTGACAATAAAATTCAAAGTATTCCATTGCCGTACGTCGAAGCATGTCAACCGCTGTTTAAAATCAATTTTTACGTCATTTTTCTCGTAGAAAAGCGATAATATTCCGACAGGGAATCTCCTTTTCGGCAAACAGAGGAAAAAATCCCAAAGGCGGGGGCGGTCGGGGTCACGCGCATAAGCTAGTGTCTCTTGATGGGCCACTTGAGAAAGGCGATAATGTGTTTCAGCCTGTGGCTGGAATGACGACATTCTCTTTTTTCCCGGGCTCTGAGAGCCTATGGACGACGTGGGAAGTGTCACGTTAGAGCAGAGATCCTTAGTAAATGATAGAGATGGCAAAGAAGTTCCAGAAATGGTCAGACAGGCCACTTCCTGTAAAGGAATCTCTCAGGTTTTGACCTGCCATTTGAGTTCTGTTATACTCACAGACACCATTCAAACAGTTTTAGAAAATTTAGGGTGTTTTCTATCCATATGTAATAAGTATATGCATATTCTAGTTACTGAGTAGGAGTGGTAATCAGATTAAATCGGGTATGTTTTTTATCCAGCCGTGTCAATGCTGCCCCCTAGCCCTAACAGGTTAAGGCATCCACCTCCAGGGTGAAAGGAAGGGTCGGATTAGGTTGGTGAAGGACAGGAGCTGAGGTGAAGAGGTGTTTCAAGTTGTTGAAAGCAGCCACGGCGGTATCAGTCCATTGACGGGTCCGGGTCTTTTGGCTGGTAAGGGCAGTGAGGGGAGCGGCAGTAGAACTGAAGTTCCGAATGAACCGGTGATAGTAGTTGGAGAACCCAATGAAATGTTGGAGTTCGTTAACGGTGGTGGGTTTGGGCATGTAACTGACAGTGGTGACTTTGTTCTCATCCATGCTGACCCCTCCAGGTGTCAGTATGAAACTGAGGAAGTTTACATGGAAGGTGCTCTTTTCAGTCTTCACATAAACGTTATGATCAAGGAGCCATTGAAGAACATTTTGCACATGCTGTATGTGTTCCTTAATTAAGGAAGTGAGAGTAAATCAGGATGTCATCAATGTAGACAATGAGAAAGCAGTTGATCATATCCTGGAAAACCTTGTTCACAAAGGATTGGAAGACGGCAGGGTTATATGTACTTCGCAGGTCAAGTTTTGTATAGATGTTGGTGCGGCCCTCTTGTTCAAGGGTCGCTGGGATCAGAGGAATGGGGAAACGGTTCGTGACCGTGACGTCATTCAGGGAACGGTAATCAATACATGGACGGAGACCACTGTCCTCCTTTCCAACGAAGAAGCTGGACGCAGCCAGGGAAGAAGAATGAATTAAACCGTTTGAGTGTTATCAATGTAGTTCTCCATTGCCTCATTTTCCAGGATAGATAGGGGGAAAACACAGCCCTTCGGTGGGGACACTCCAGGGAGTAAGTCAATAGCACAGTCCCCTGGGCGATGTGGTGGCCTTGATTTTGCTGAAGACATTGCTGTACTGGGCGTATTCAGATGGTATGGTGGGTGGCACTGCAGAGGCAGAGTCCAATGGTGGTGGCTCTGCAGGGGTAGGTTGAGATAACTGGTGAAGCAGGTAGAAGACCAGGACAGTAGTTCACCTTGTCGCCACGAGATGGCAGGGTCGTGATGACAAAGCCAGGGGTGTCCAAGGATGAGTGGCTATTTGGGGGATGAGAGTTCCATGAGTTGAATGGTTTCGGTGTGGAAGACTCCAATCTGGAGGGTGACGCTCTGTGTCAGGTGCATAATGAAGCCCGTGCCCAATGGTTGCCCATCCAGGGTGTTAATCCTTAAGGAAGGGGTGACAGGTGTTAGATCAATGTCAAGCTCTTGTACTAGCTGGTGATGGATTACCTGCTGCTCCCGAATCTATCAAACCCTCTACGTACTTAGTAACCGCCTTCACGGTTATCAATTCTGGGGTGGAGAATTGCTTCTGGGAGGTATTTAGAAATAAAGACACGCCTACCTGCATGGCAGCAGAGGGACCCTTCTCATCTCTCCGTGGGGGGTGAACAGGGCAATGGCTGAGTAGATAATCTTTACCTCTACAGTACAGGCAGAGCCCTTCTTGGATCCGCCTTTGACGTTCGATACACTGGAAAGGAACATGGCCCAACTGCATGGGCTCTGGAAGACTCGGACGGGATGACGGCATCATGGAAAGGGAAGGTTCCGGGTTCCTGGGTGGCAGAGTTCTTCGGCGGTCGGCGATGAGGTGGTCGATGGAGTTGGACATACGACTGTATTGATTTAAATCCTGAAGGTCACCTCTACAGGCCAGCTCTGCCTGAAATTCCCTGTTGAGCCCTCTCCGGTAGATGGTAAGTAAAACAGCCTCACTCCATCCACTCCCTGCAGCCATGGTGCGGAACTCAAGGGCATACTCGGCAGCTGAATTGCGTCCTTGTTGAAGTTCTATGAGGAGGTCTCCTATAGGACGACCAGAAGGAGAGTGATCGAATACCTCTTTGAAGAGGGTGTGGAAATGGGTCTCAGATCCAATTTTGCCTGTGAGTAGAGACAAAAATCCACCCTGCGCTTGTTGGTGGCGAAGTTAGTGGGGTTGTGCTCAATGTATTTGCTGCATTGCATCAGAAATCCCTGACATTTCCCAGGTGAACTGTCATATTTTCCAGGCATGGATAGGAATGAAGGGCTATGGGTTACGATACCTGGCATCGGAGGAGTAGGGATAGGCTGGCGGAAAAGATGGCAGATTTCCTCCATATGCTCCTCTTGCTGGGTTAGGCGCCACTGTAGCGCCACTGAATCCGTTCTGTTATTAGGTGAGGTATTCTGTACTGAATACTCAGGGAGAAAAAGGTATAGATTCACGCGCAGAGAGCGTCAGGTGTTTATTTCCCCTTCGCAGAAGGCAGGAATCGTGGTCACAGGCAGGCAATGGTCATACACAGGAAGGCAAACAGGCAGGTGAATCAAAACTAGGACTGAAGGCTATAACTGGTTCTCACAAACGAGCTAGGAAAAGGCTTAGTAAAGTCAAAACGAACAATACTTCACAAAGGCACAAACAGAATGAACTGAACTAAATAAGGAGCTGATGAGACCAGGTGAGTAACTAACACAGGTGAAATCAATGAACAAAAATGAAAGACAGGTCTACGTTCAAGAATACAACGAAACAGAACAAAAGGTTGACTAAGAAAATAAATACAGAACCTTACAGTAACTCAGTATGGGTACAGGTACAGAACGAACACCAAACAGTCCTGGTCTACATCTCTAGTCCTTCACAGACTCTAAACCCTTTTTAATGTCATCTCTCAAAGGCAAACAATGCATATGGAAAACACAGTGCACACACACATACACACACACAGAATACACACAGTACACACACAGTATACACACACAGTACACACACAGTATACACACAGTATACACACACAGTACACACACATTATTCTATTTATATCAAGCAGTTCATGAATATTTGATTTCTCTTTTTGTATTTTCATGCATTCCCCAGATCACAGGAAGAGAGGTACTGAAAGGCATTGTGGGAGATGGTGCCTACCTCGTCGTAAGTGTAGCGGTAGTCTGCTTTCTTAGATTTCAGATCCCACAAGACCACAATTCCAGCCTCATATCCAATGATAAGCTGGAAGGGAAAATTGACAGACAGCCAGTGAGATTTGGCCCAGTGAGGACAGACATATCAGAGAAGGAATAATACGCTCAACATTCCCATGGCACCCTGCGGTTGGATGGTGGGATGAAATAGAAGACAAACAGGATACACAGTTTATCTGATCACCTTTTGACCTTGGTTCTAAACACTAACAACAAGTAAATAAAAGTGCATTTTGTTAAATTCTTTCATGGCTATTGTTAACCAAACCATGCCCCCTAAAGTTGATATTATCAAAATACCCCAAACAATGGACTATTTATTTAAAGGCCCAGTGCAGTCAAAAACATGAATTGCCTATGTTTTATATATATTTCCACACTATGAGTTCGGAATAATACTGTGAAATTGTTAACATGATGATAAAGCCCTTTGAGCGTAAGAGTTGTTTAAACTTCCATAAAATTCAGCCTGTTTTGGTGGGATGGAGTTTTGCCCTGCCTGGGGACATCACCAAGCGGTAAATTAGTTAATAGACCAATAAGAAAGAGAGTTCCAAACCTCTCTTCCAATAACAGCTAGTTTTCAGGTTTACCCTCCCCACTCAGACCACTCCCAGACAGTCCTAGCAAAATTATTGCTTGAGAAATGGCTCTTTGCTTATGAAGCTATTTTTGTAAATTTTTGACCATTTGAATTGAAAAACAATCACAGTAAGGTACTTAATTGTTACCCAGAAATCATATGATATAGAGATTTTGAAAAAACAGCAGCATCGGCCCTTTAAACCTCTCTGTGAGAGAATGCTTTCATTGAAATTCAAATGATAAGGAATTATTTTCCTTGTATATTTTTATGTTGTTCTTTGGAACTCAGCTCCTCTCGCACCCCGAGTCCTGAAACACTGATAAATGATAGATAAACGTCTGAACAGCCGTGGCTGG